>NC_142026.1:19698788-20047288 GCF_982192425.1 Myodes glareolus
CATTGTGATCTCCCTGAGCCTTGCTTGGAATCTCACATGCTCTGTACCCTACCAGCATTATAGCTGCTTGCTTGACCACCAAGGCAGAAAGGGCAATTTTCAATCAGCTGCAATCTGGAAGCAAAACTTCCCCTGCCTTGAGATGTGGCAGGGGAAGCTAGGGGACAGCGATTCAGTCAGCATGCTCTTGCACTGACCCTAGAGAGCTCAGTTCTACAGCCTTTAAGTCCTCACACCTCTGCTTGCTTCTCTGTTTTTGTATACGAGACTCCAGAGAACAGATATCAAAAAAAAAGTTTGAAAATAGCTTCACATTCCAGAGACATTAAAAAGCTTCAAGTTTCAAAATTCCAGATTAAAATGGCAAAACTGGTTTAAGAGAGGCCTTTATATTGTTGTTATTTTTGGTTTGTTTGTTTGTTTGGTTTGGTTTGGTTTTTTTGAGCCAGGGTCTCACTACGTAGTCCTGACTGTCCTGGAAGATTTTTCTGTAGATCAGGCTGGCCTTGAACTCATAGAGCTCTGTCTGCCTCTGTTTCCCAAGTTCTGAGATTAAAGGCATGCACCACCAACACCCACTTCTCAGAACCTTCAATAAACCAATGGGTTTGTTAATCAAATAAATCCAAGGAGGGTTGTAGAATACATGACACCCAATCTTTTTTTTAAATTGATTTTTATTGAGTTCTACATTTTTCTCTGCTCCCCTCCCTGCATCTCCCCTCCTCCCTTCAATCCTCCTCCAAGGTCCCCATGCTCCCAATTTACTCAGGAGATCTTGTCTTTTTCTACTTCCTACTTCCCATGTAGATTAGCTCTATGTGAGTCTCTCTTAGTGTCCACAATGTTGTCTAAGTTCTCTGGTTCTTATTGGACCTCAGAATCCTACACATCCCAACCCACATAGACACAGACCACCCCCTATAATACCCCTGAGCATCTTAGCAACCCGACATTTCTACTCTGTGCCTGCTTGGATGCTTACCTGCATCCCTGCTAAACTGTCTGGCATCCACGGTATCTGATTGGCTTGTGAAAACATCTGTTTGGCAGCCATGGCATCTGATTGGCCTGTGAAGACATCTCTTTGGCACAGCAGTTTTCCACTGAACTGATCTTTTTTTTTTTTTTCCATCAACTTCTGATCTTTCACACCAAATGGACAATACTAGGGAAGGTAGCTCATTTAAAGACAAGAAAAGTGACTCTTGGGAGGTGAAGGGATCTGTCTAAGGTCACAAAACTAGAAAGTGGCTGAGGGAGGGTGTTCATATAAAATCTTTTATTAGATGATGTTCCATTTATGCCTCAGTTAATTTTCCTGTTGTCATGGGACCCATCTCGTGTTTCTGTTTGGATAATGACTAGCCTGCCTGTGTCGCAGGCCATCAAAGTGAAGAATGGTGTTTGAGATGTGTTGCCTGTGGCTTTTATGTTCAGAACATGAAAATGGTAATTAAAGGAAATCGCCACCTTTTCCCACCCTACCCTGACTCCGTATCAGATGACATTATCTTAGCTCTGCTAGATTAAACTTTTAGCAAAACGTAGACTACAGAGATTAATTCTTACAAAACATTTTGTTAGGTAAATATTATACTCAAATTATCATTTGTCCAATGAAAGCAGAGAGAGGGTGGGAAGGGAGAGAGAGAGAGAGAGAGAGACAGAGAGAGAGAGAAAGAGAGAGACAGAGAGAAAGAGAGAGAGAGAATGAGAATGACAAATCCATTAAAAATAGCCTACCTGACAAAAGACAGAACATCAGAATAGCCGGGAACAGTGCAGTGAATGGAGCACACACTGCTAGCAATGAGGGGTTAGGACTCTTGTGTGCACACTAGAATGTACTCATCCACCAGAGTAAAGAGATTGGGTGGGGCAACCTATGTACTTCACATAATATATTAGGGTGGTGAAATGCCAACCTGAAATTTTTAGAGCAGTGATTCTAAGCGTCCCTTTAATGCAGTTCCTCATGCTGTGGTGACCCCCAACTATAATTTACTACTTTTACGAATCGTAATGTAAATAACTGTGTTTTCCAATGGTCTAAAGCGACCCTTGTGAACGGGTCTTTTGACACACACCCAAGGGTTTGCGACCCACAGGTTGAGAACCACTGTTTTAGAGGCTCTTTGCTTGTGTTTAATTGTCCAATAAATAGTTATCAGCAAGGTGGCCTTGGACTAATTAATCTAACCATCACATCTAGTATTCACACTTGTCAATGGGGGTAAAAAGCATCCCTTCTTCATTTGCTTTACTTTAGGGGACTACGGTGGGAATTATAGAAATAGAGCCGAGTACCACGTCTGATAAGTAGTTCATGCTCAGAAATACCCTAATAAACGAAAGCCTGAAGAGTGTGCTTTGAATCAATGTTTCTGGGGTCGTAGAATAAGGCTTTAAAGCATTACCCATCAGAAAGTGCAGGATCTAGGTTGGTATGATTTTTCATACTCTAGTTGTATCTTATTTTTAAGAGAATACTCTTCAAATCTCTTGCCAGAAACTGGGGTTTAATTGTGAACTCCCTACCCTCCCACCTCCTTCCTCTTAGGAAGTTGGAATGGTTAAGACTATAAAAGACTACAAGGCAGGCACTTTGTGAAGAGGGTTGTGGCTGGAGAGTTATAGACATCTATTCTGCAGGAGACCCAGTTGTAGGTGGAGTTTCCCCATCCCCAGAGCCACTTCCCAAATTACCACACAGAGGCTTATTTAACTTATTATAAATGCTTGGTCAATAGCTCAGGCTTATTACTAACTAACTCCTACATTTTAAATTAACTCATTTCTATTAACCTACATTCTGCCATGTGGCTCGTGGCTTTACCTGTCCTTTGGCATGCCCTGCGTTCTCTGCAGCTCCTGGCAACTCTCCATGACTTCACCCTTCTTTCTCTTTGTATTCTCAATTTGATCACCTTGCCTATATGATTTGCCTGGCTATCGACCAATCAGCTTTTATTAACCAATTCACAGTGGAGAAAAAGATTATTCCACAGCATCCAGCAATACTTGACAAGCAAGGATGAGAATGTGAACGGTCTAGCCAAGCTGAGCTGGGCTCATCCCTGAATCTTTGGGAAATGAACTTTGGAAATGTCTATGGGTAAAGGAGAAGCTTATGTGCTAACTCCTAGGGGATGTTTCCCCCTAGGGCTTCCAGATACATCACCCTCCTGTGCTATGGCAGACTGTTCCATTCCTCATGTTCAAGCTTCCCAGTGCCTGTGCTGATGGGGTTATATTTAGGAAGTAATCTCCTGTGCCAATGTATTCAAGTGTACTTTCTTATATGAGGTTCAGTGTGGTTGGTTTTACATTGAGGTTTTGATCCATTTGGGCTTGTGTTTTGTGCATAGGCAATACCACTTTTGGTATAACCAAAGGATGCTCAGTCATACCACAAGGACATGAGCTCAACTATGTTCATAGCAGTGTTATTTGTCATAGCAATCTGGAAACAACCTAGATGTCCCTCAACCAAAGACTGGATAAAGAAAATGTGGTACATTTACACAATGGACCACTACTCAGTGGTTTAAAAAAATGACATCTTGAAATTTGCAGGCAAGTGGATGGATCTAGAAAAAAAAACATATTGAGTGAGGTAACCCAGACCCAGAAAGGCATATATAATATGTACTCACTCATAAGTGGCTTTCAGACATAAGGCAAAGAAAAACCAGCCTACAGTCCATAATCCCAGATGGTGTGGGAGAATTATCTGTATTCTGTCAATCATGTATTTTAATAAAACGCTGATTGGCCAGGCAGGAAGTATAGGCGGGTCAATCAGACAGGAAGTATAGGTGGGGCCATGAGAACGGGAGAAGGCTAGGAAGGAGGAAGTCCATTCCTCCATTCCTGCCCGGATCACCGAAGAAGCAACATGTGAGCTGACAGCTGAAGAAGGTACCAAGCCATATGGCTAACATAGATCAGAATAATGGGTTAATATAAGCTATAAGAGTTAATAAGAAGACTGAGTTAATGAAAAATAATGAAAAGATACAACCAAACCTAATAAAAGCAGAACGGTATGGTATAAGGTTGTAATCCCAGTTACTTGGGAGCGGGCAATCTGAGGATTTCAAATTCAAGGTCAGCCTGGGCTATGAGGTGAATGTCAGACTTGGCTGGCCAACTTAGTAAGACTGTCTCAAAATAAAGAAAGGATGGGTCTAGCTCATGCCTAGGATGCATCCGCAACACTAAATAAAATAAAGTAACAAATAAAATAATAAAGACAAGCAGATTTTGGGTTTGTATACGGCAACTACTTTATTACTTTCAAATGCAAACTCTTTGCATTTAGTTTGCTATTTTACAACTTTACAAACTAGGTATAAAAGACCATAAATAAATGACATAAGTTATGTGTACCTAAAGTTCATGAAGGGAAGAAAAATACCTTGACAAATGGAAATAAAATAGAAAAATCTATGGCTAACTCAAGAGGTTGCTCAAAATTTGGAACATGTATGAACCAAGAGATGTTCGGTTAACTTCCTTTTCAGGATGAATGAACTAAATTATAATATGCCTTATACATTCTAATTATAACCACAGTCCTTGCATATTCCAACAAACTTGGAGTAATACAAAATAAATGCACTCTTCAGCATGTACCAATACTTGATGTCATTTGGACAATGCTAAAGGAGTGAAAATATTGCTTCTAGAACTTTCCTTTACTGGTCGAAATTTGTGTCTTCAGACAAATAACTGAGGCTATAGGAGTGTATGGATTAATACACGGACCCTTCACAGATGAATACAAGAGGTCTCACAGAGCACACATCCGTTGTGTTGTGAACACAACCTTTTTTCCCCGCTCTTCTAGACACACCAGAACTGTTCGTTTATAAGATTGCCAAGATAACTGGGAGCCTGCAGACACGTGGTGAAATGACTTGATTTGGTGCAGGGAGCAGCTTGAAACTGCTTAGTAGATCTGAATAGACTTTAGCCTTCCAGCTCAGCAGACCAGTGCTGGCTCCTGGGCTGGATACAGACCCGGAAATTCTCCTTCCACTCGACCTCTGGGATAGATGATCCACTCGGAGATTCTACCTCATTTTTTTGTTTACACATATTTTTCAGGCATCAATGCATAGGCACATCCCTTTAAAAATATATTAAGGTCCCCCCAAAAGGGGCGAATTGACTTTGTCACTCTGGCATAGTTATGAGAATACAATGCCACACACCCTGTCAGAATGCAATAAATATTTATTGGTGATTTTTCTCTACGTATTCAACAATATATGGTTCAGAATCTTTCTTTTCCCCCGTTTGTCCCTGATTTTGATGTTAGAGCTTATATAAATGGCCACAGTTTCGGCAACCACAGCTCAGAATAAGCAAGGCAGCCACTTAGGTTAGGTAAAATGGCAGTATGCTGGCTGGAGTTTGGTATCCGTTATCCTGTCAATACTGAATCGTCGATATACACCAGAACTCAGATTCTAGAAGACTGATGTACTTTCAAGGGCAAAAGGAGTTAGCTGCATATGAATTCCCGGAGAACTTTCTACATGTAACTGGGGAACCTGGAATTGCTAGAGGCCACGGCATCCCAGCTACACTAACCTCAAGAGCCACTGGCATGTATGTATGTATTCTGTGACACTGGGACACAAAGTATTACTCCAGACACATCATCTCAAGGCTGACACACACCTTTAAGTTCATCTCCAAAAGTATATGAATTGCATATATTTATTTGTTCACGTTCGTCAAGTTCATTGATGCAGGGAAACAAAGGCGACTTGTACTCCATCTGGGGTCAGTCCATGGATTCCATCCCCTTCTCTCTCCGTTGTGGAACTGGAGAGTCAGACGAGTCCCCACAGAATCTGCGATTTTGGTGACGGGCTTGTCGCCTTGGGTGGGTTTTTATTCAACAATCATTCCATTGCGGAGGTGAAAACACATCTGTCCAAAGCTATAGAATTGCTTCTTATGGCTAGTGTGACAGCTACATTACTCTTAAAGATACAGACCATATAACATTTTCAAGCTGTCTGCCCAAGGGGACGGCCGTGGTCTCCGGGCCGCATATAGCGTGTGACTCTTTTATCTTTGAACTGGTAATAAGCCAGAACTCTCCAGGGGTAGCATTCCACAACATTCACAGGCAGTTCGAAGCATGAGGTTACACACGCGCGGACACACACACACCACACACGCGCGCACACACACACACGCGCACACACACATGCACACACGCACCTATGTACACACATCAAAAGAGATATTCAGGTCATATTTTAGTCTAGGAAAAAAATATATTTATATCACTGCAATGGCACACCCTGGGTAAAATGTCACTTCAGCAATGCATACCGTAGGCAGCTTACGGGACTGGCTTTGTTCTGCGCGGTGGCGCCTGACCTGGCGTCCATAGAAAAACCTGTAACATTTGGTCACTCGCCGCCACTCCGATGCAGCAGTGACGTACGGGAATGGATTATGGAAATACGTATAAATAAAACCACAAGGGGTTTGGAAGGGCTCTGCAGAGCTGTTGCCTCGAGGCAGCGCACTCCTCCACGCAGCTGGAGAACAGATGCTGGAGCTTGGGGCTGCTGCTTTCCTGGGTGAAGGGGACTTGAACCATTTCTTCGACTTTCCAGGTACAGGTGTTCCATCAAGTGTCTTTGCCTCAACACTGGCAGAAGAGACGCCAAAGGGGGAAAAAAAGTTCGGAAGAACCAAGGAGGGTGTGTTCTTTTTTTTTCTTTTCCAAGGGCTTTGTAATCAACAGGAAGGGCTGTGAGGCTGAGATAGCAGAATCTGTTCCCTGTAGAGAAAAGGGACAAAGCGTCAGCCAGTGTTACCAGCCAGCAGCCAACCAACTTATATCAAACTGAAGCAGAACACACAGCATTTTGGATTCACAGAAAATGACAAGGCTCAGCACGCGTGATGAGTATCATTAATATGTACATTAATATGTACATGGGCTAATAGGAACAACTCACTTGCCAATACACAGACTGTTTATAATTATCCAAACTCTAATGCTGTTATCATTTGAAACAGGGGCTCACTATGTAACCACGGCTGGCCTTGAACTTAGATCCACCTGACTGCTTGCATTAGAGGCATGCACAGCCATATCTGTCAATTCAAACTATTATTTTGAAAGAGAGAGAGAGAGACAGAGACAGAAAGAGACAGAGAGAAAATGAGCGAGCTGGACATAGTGGCACAAACTTTTAATCCCAGCATTCAGGAGGCAGAGGCAGGTGGATCTCTATGAATTTGAGGCTAACCTTGTCTGTTAGGAAGTACCAGGCCAGCGCAGCCTATGTGATGAGACCCTGTCTCATAAACAATGACAAGGCGAAAATTAAAAGAGCAAAATAAGGAAAAGAAAGAAACAGGAACGGGCATGTTTTCTATCCCCTCCTTTCCGGAAAGCAATAAGCCTATGAAACGTAGGGTTTGAAATCTGACCATATACAGATTGCACCAGGTCCACACAGGCTCATATAAAGGACAAGGAGAATGTGAACTTGACCTTAAATCTCCACGACAGCTGCACCATGCCCAGGCACATTTCTGATGGGAAGACTCTTCTGCTACATCTGTCACTGTCTATCCATTAACCCACTTCTTTACTTATTGTGGAAATACAAAGACCTGTTATGTAACGATATTCACAATGCAGAGCAGACATTGTCGGGACCTGCTCAAGTGAAGAGGCTAGCCAAGCTGAGAGGGGACCATGAATGTTGACATCTAGCTAACATCAGAGTCGGTGTTCAGGCAGTCCCTTCATTAAAGGGAATTCTAGAAATGAAGGCATGTAGCCTAGAAAGGGTTTTAAGACACCACATAGAACACAATGTGCTCAATACGCAAAAGTGCTTCTCTTCAGAGTTAGTTAGAGGGTATGTAAATATCTCTACAGGTGTCCCCTTCCATGTCGATACATATTTCGTCCCAGCCTCCTATAAAGCTAAGTGAAGGGCATTATTACTCCGCCGGTCCTTAGCACCTGACCTACGTTTTGATCAGTGGGGCCACGAGCGGTGAATGCTTGCTGAACCATTTGTGAACGCAGGTCACCTGGATGAGATGGGAGAAAAGCACTCCTCCCTGGGGAGCTCTCTCTCTCTCTCTCTCTCCCTGCTAGAGACACCTCTTTCAGGGCACACCACCACGTCGGGAAAGCTGTTATTACCAAGGTATCATTATCTCTCTAATTTACAGGTGGAGGAACTGAGTTAGGAAGCAAAGCGGGGCAAGTTTCCAGTGTCACCGTTTCGGTTGGCTTTAGACTCCGGAGCTGTCGAGATGCCAGAGTCTGGCACGGCACCCTGGGAAACAGCACGGCTCTCTTATTGTTTTCATGGCTCTCATGCTAAGGCTTCTGGAGGCAGTAAACACTTTTACTGCTCCTGGTGTATTATTGCAGACACTTGGAACATCCCTTTTTGGCCGTTCTATTGGCCTTGTCTCTAACACAAACTACCCCTTCTACTCAGAAGGCGGCCTTTGAATGATGTAACCTTCCATACTATTTCATAGACAGCAATCCCTGCTAAGGAGTAACAAGAAGGACTTCAACACTACAAATACTGCTCACTTGTTAGTGAAGTTATGCTTTGAGCACATTCCATGTTTAGAAAAACATGTCAAGCCTCAAGTTGGTGGCTTTTTGAAAAAAAGGAAACCTTTTAATCATCCAACACTGGTTGCAAGGTACTATTCTGTTTTCACTTCATGCAGAGTGCCAACATGCTTGCTTTGTTATCAGAATAGGACGGTGGAAACCAAGAACAATGTACTCGGACAGTGAGGTGGCTCTGGGAGTAAGAGCGCCCATTGCCAAGCCCGCTGTCCTGAATTCGATCTTTCGTACCCACATGCAGAGAACCAACTTGTGTGTGTTGTCCTCTAACCTCCAGACACAGGCCACACACATGCATGCATGCACATAATAAACACAGCAAACAAACAAAATCAACACTGCCCCCAGATTTCCAGAGCTTTTCTTCAACAAAACTATTTGTAAAACAAAGCAAGTCAACGTAAAAACAAAAAAAAGAAAGTAGAACCCCACCCACATTTGTCAACTTTTTGCAGGAAAATCAAGAAATCCCAGACTTCAGCAAAACCAATAATAAAGCAAAACTTGTTGGAGTACTTTTAAAAAATCATATTCCTTGGGAAGAGAAAAGCTTTTTATAACTAACATTGTAAGGCAGGTCTTTACTAAACTGTCAGCATCTGACAGCATCAAATTCAGCATTCCTTACTCTAGTCTTTGAGAAATGGCTTTCAGGAAAAAATGAAAGGGGGGGCAGGGAAGGGGTTATTAAACCTGGCCAAACTCTTAGTTAAAAGTGATAAAGCTGAAATAGTTAAAACAAAACTCCTAGCTCAAAGTTAGGCCTTTTACATCTATGAATGAACGATCTATCCACATAATATACCAGCTTTCATGAAGAAAGCTCTAGAACTTAACATAGAGAGGCTGTGTTTCCCTCATGAACAGTTCTCTTGCCATGTGAGGCCATTCATTGAGAAGCCAGGCAAGTTTGTTACTATCTGGATATTAGACGTAGTGTTAGGAGCCTTGGGAATGTCTGCTGGGAGTCACTTAAACAAAGAAGCATTTTCTGTCTTACCCAGTAACCCCACACCACTGCCTTAGCTCAAGGGGACTCACCAAAAGGTCAGTGTCAAGTGAGGCTGGGAACAGTTGTGACTTCCTTATTACCGTCCCTAACAACAGGGCAGCCATGTTGGTTTCAGTATCTTCATTTATCAAAAGAGAACTGAAATCTCTCACAACCCAGCACCTGACATGCAAGCTTTTCAGTGTTTCAAATGGAATCAAGTTAGAGAGAGAGAAGGAGAGATTTTTACTAGAGAGACAAAGCTCATCTTTTAGCTTACCTTGTAAACTTGGAAGTTGCCTCTTCAAAGCAGGGGGAAATATGAAAATTCCCCATTCAGGATTGTCACAGCCCACTATCCAGAAGGTTTGTAGCATTCCCAAATAAGACGTTACATGGCACAGCCTCAGGCCCAAAGAGACCTCATTTGTCCAGTTAGGGGTAATAGGGCTTGGGAGTTTGCATTTAAAAAAAGAAAAAAAATCCACTTTCCATTTCTTTCTAGCCCCCTGTGTCATAGAAATCCACCAAGTGTCCTGGGCACTGAAGAGGCAACATGGGTGGGTCACGAGGCTTTCACCTGGATTTTGTTCTGTGGTACGAACCAAGCCCCGACGGCCACCTTTGAGTCCTTCCGCAATGCTCCTGGGCCTCAGCGGCGAATGATGACAGTGGTTGACGCCACAGACGAAATCCTTCGGTTGAAATTCCAAACAGAAAGGATTAAGGTGACTTCCAAAATCCAGCATCGGACGGGAAAAACGGGCGTCGAAACTCGGAGGCAGAGTTTTATCTATCTAAGTACATGTATTTTATACACCAGCGACGGACAAGAGTACTTCTGAGAAATTACTGGCTCCAGGTTTAAATCTGATGATCTAGGCCATTCGCGTAAGCCCCACGGTTTCAGCAATCTCATACACCAAGCAACGCTGCGGGTATTTTTTATTTTTCCTTTAATTTCAGAGGGCGAAGACGAAGTAAAAAAAGTGCAGTTCTTCAATTAAAGTGCATGGATGAGGTAAACTAATTTCAAGAGTTCGGAGTCTATTCAGTACTGGCTCAGACAGGGACCATCCTGCCGTGAATCTGCTGCATTTGGGTTCTCATCGCCTGGACGCTGCTTAAAATCTTATTCTGGTGTGTGAGGGCGGTGATGCCAATTCTCGCCAGGTCACTGCAGGTGGGGCAAAGACAGAGAGGGAAAGAAAACGTCACAGGGGTGCCGGGACCCTCTTTCTCAAGGCTTCATGCAGACACACATTTGAATCAGCCACAATCAATACAGTACAAGAAAGGTGTACAAATGTTCCATTAAGCAATCCAATATAACAATGCAGGTACAATAGAGGTCATGTAAAATTATATTCTATCTAAATGAGAGGCATTCCAGCTTTCAATTTTTTTTTTTTTTTTTTGGGATGAGTAGGGAATGATTATGAAACTCAAAGCGAAACAGGAAAATACTATGAAATCTAGATTTACCCTTTGGTGTTACATCGCTGAGTACTTACTCCTGGTTCATGTGAACCACAGCTTCTAGCGTGGTGTACCCCGCGGCTGTGAAGTTATCCTTATACCGGTCCATTTTGATGGCCTGCAGCCAGTCGCCCACTGATACTACAGCCGAGAATTCAGGGGAGCTGGGATCCAGCAACGCTGTGTTTGGTCTGAAAGTGGAAAGAGAAGACATAAACCGAAAGAGATGAGACTGCATGGGACAGACCAGGGAAATAGAGGGTCAAACGAAGAGGTGTAAATGGGATAACTGTCATTCGAAATTAATGTGTGCTTTTTTCTCTCTTTTTTTTTCTTGGCGTTCATTTTAGGTGGACTGAGCTGGACATTGAATCTCACAGCAGATCTCTGACCATCCTAACTTGGTAGAGGATGCGGGAGCCCTGCTAACCTGTGCAGTCTTTGGGAAAGAATCCACTTTCCCTCAGGACCAAATACCACAGACATTAATTGGTTCAGGAGCTGTGGAAACAGTGAAGCATGAGGGAGGAAAACTGGGAGCTTGCAAGCTGCCAGGCTTGCTGGAAGCAGAAGAGTTCAGATCCAGCATGCTCTCAGCGAGGTCTGGAGACATGCTCAGTGCATTCCCACCATCCAGGGACAGCTGGAGTTAATCCACTCTCTAATCAACCCCTGCCTGACCAGCACGTGTGCCAAGGCCAGCAGAAAGAACGGCGCTTTGATTGCTCTTAGGGTTGTGGCATGTGCGCCTCAGATTCCTCTGTCAGTAGTCATTCCAAAAACGTCCAAGCTCTTCTTATTAACTTAGTTATTAATTTATTCATTCTCAAGCCAGGTGTTTACTATTAGATCACTAGTCAAGACTGACTGGTTGCGGGCATTCTGTTTTTCCTCCTGATAGAGATGCACAAGGGACCTCTAATCCATGCAAGTTTTTAGGAGACTTACAGTCATCTCCAGAATACTTAAAGACCACAGGCTGGTCCTTCGGAGAGGCATTTCATAACCCCTCTACTGTAATTTCCTACATAGAAACACAGCTTTCTTACACTTCTCTTTCCCCTCAAAATCATACAAAGTCTGTGTCTGAGTTTAGCATTTAAGCCTGAATCAGTGATCATGCATCAACATTTAAGTTGGTATAATGTCCTTGATTGGGACAAGAAAAAAAATTATAAAAAAGAAAATTATTGTAATGCCTAGACTTCTTTATACAGAATTAATCCATTCCTTGAATTTTTTTTCGTCTTTACCAAAATTATTTTGGCTTCCATTATTTCTCTTTCACATAAATATTTTAGCAGAAAACTCCTTTTTTGAACTCAGCTTTGTGTTCAAACACTTGCCTTTCTGACCTTCCTTTTGTATCTGTTACTTCAATTGTCTAATTCTTTCCTAGTAAAACGCAGCATTTGTTTACAGTAAAAATAATGAAGCTCGAATTCTCCCAATTTTGCGTTAATAACATCACCACATTAATAACATACTCATGTTTTGCGTTTGTTCTTGTTTGTATATACTTGTCTTTTCGAGCTAAGCTCACGACAGGGCTTTAAGGGCATGACAAGATCCAAACCAACGCCAGGGTGAAAAGACGGTCACTCGGTGTCAATTGGTTCCAAAGGTCATTGCCGGACTTGCTCTGCAGTCTTCGTTCTCTTTGTAGACCACCACATTTGCCTAACTTTGTGCTACATTGTGTACCAGGGTCTATGACATTCTATTATCAGCAACAGTGACAAGCATTATTTAAGTACTATTATCAAGAAAAAGTTCAGAACTGAGAGCCGCCTATGCTGTAACTCAGTCTGCTCAAGGCTTTGATGTGAAACAGGCATTACATCATATTAGTGGCTGGAGAGCTATTAAGGGCTACCTAAATGCTAAGAGAAGTACCAAACACTAATGAATGGCCTTAAACAAGCATCTCTCCCCTCCAAACAGAACGCAGTTGAAGGTTAACCAGGTAGAGAAAATTCACCCTGGGAATTGAAGGAACTGACTAGAATCTCAAAAGGAGGATTGGGAGTCACTTGAATGTAGAAGGCCGCAGCCACATTCTCCATTATCAAGATGGCGCTGACATCCGGCTTCACCACCAGGTGAACGCACATGTGCTCGGTAATTTCCCACTGAGTCCCCGCCTACTCCCGAGGCATCACCTGGGACTGGGAACAATGGACCTATCCAAGAATGACACGTCCAAAGCAGGGTCTGTTTCCTATATAAGGGATGGGTTCCATCTTATCTGGGTCTCCGCCATGTTGGCTGATGCCCGCTCTCCCAAGGGGCATTAAAGCTTTACTGCAGAAGGATCCTATGTGTACCGCATGGTTCTTGCTGGCGAGACGGTAGCACGGGACATCTGGTGCCGAAACCCGGGAAAAAGAAGAACTTTGCACCACCGGAGACCCCTTGGACACAAGGAGGATTCAGAACTGTAGACATGCGTGCTCAGAGAGGTACGTTCTAAAGTCCAGAGAGCATATCAAAAACTGAACAACAATGGGAGGTTATGCGCGCACCCAGATAAGTTAAAAAATGACCCTCCGGTAAAGAATGGGGGAGACAGAAAAGAAAATAAGTTAAAAAGGACCCTCCGGTAAAAAATGGGGGAGACAGAAAAGAAAATAAGTTAAAAAGGACCTCCCGGTGATTTTGGGAGAATGGAGATGGGGGAGAAGGCTGATTTGCAGGGTCGAAGGCTTTATGTTGTGTTGTTCGTGTTGTTTTTTGTATACTGGACAGGAGAGGGATATTTAAATTTGGGAGCTGCTAAAAAAGATAGTTTAGATTTAAGACATGGGCTTGAGAATATGATGTTGTGGAGGAGAGGTTCTGTTTTCGCCTCCACGGAGGATGGGAGCCTAAGTACGTGCTTGAGATCCACGTGGTTTGAATCACCGAGACCTCCTAAAATGTTGTAATGTATACCCCTAAGAATGCAACGGCCCAATAACAACAGGAAGCAGCCAAAGAGACTAAACGACGCCCAAATTCCCTAAAAGATTAAATGAGGTCCTTACAGAGCAGCAAGCCTGCTTCTCTGAATTCCGCTTTGCTCCATACACCGGTTTGGGCTCGGAATGGGTGCAACTGGGGCTGGAGGGCGGCTGGAGCGGAGCTTTGCTCTATGGCTATGGTGGGGAGCACATTGCGCCGGCTCAATTGGTGCGGCTCGGTTGATGCCTGGCCTGGAGGATGTCACAGCGATGCCACAGGCAGCCGGGCCAGAAGGCTTACAATGTACCTAAAACTATGCTGGTCTCTGAGGGTAAAATGGCTCTGATTCCATTTGGCTATGCTAAACGATGCTGACTTCAGGCAGGGCTGATCATATTTATCATAATAAAAGCACAATTAAGGTTTAAATGCAGTAAACAGGCAATACCATATTACATCTACATAATATGACTTAAGTTTTTAAAAACTGCTTAGCATTTTAAAAACTCAAGTCCTCCTAAAAGATTGCTATATATATGCTTGGCTTGTCTGATGTTTCGGGCTCCGCAGGGAGGTGGATACGAAGGGCCCTTGGATTTTGGGATGATTGGGTCGTTGGCTGGATCTATGAGAGTTTACAGCTGCTTTTGCTATGGCACAGATATTGAGAGTTTGCTAGTAGGGAAGCGGCCCTGTTCGCTGCTTCTCCCATTGGCCCCTTGAGCCGCAGGCTCTGGCGCGGACCTTAAGTTATTGCCGGCCTGTGCAGCCTTGGTCTGGATGTCGGCTCCCGCCACACTCCGCCACCAACACAGCCTCAGGCCTCAGAGAATGAGGCTAGCCCCGCGGGGAAGGCAGGGGCGCCTGGGGGTGGAGCCGCCACTTCTTGGCTTGGGACACGGGGATCCGCACAGCAAGCAGGCCTAGGGCCGAGCACAGCCCTTGGATGGCGGGCGGGCTCTGAAACCCAAGGCCACCGTACCGGCAAGAAATACAGGAGCCAATAAATCTTAAATCTAATATCAACAAACAGGGCCTGGGTTTTTCCTAGGCGCCACTGGGGCAACACGGCCCATACCGTAAAAAACAGAGATCCCCATATGGGTTCCCTAATGGCCACGTCATCTTAGGACTCCAGGCTAAAAACAAAAAAACGGTTTTCTCATATTTTTAAAACAATAATCTCATCTATGCCAGATTTAAAATGGTTTAATTCTAAGGCCTACTATAATGACACAGACAAACAAGATTACTCTTTAAAACAGAGACCTATAGGTCTCTAAATTTAAGACCAGCCTACTTCCAATACTGACTGTGCTAAATTTTTACACTGAGTTTTTTAATACTCTTAAATGTTATTTTGGGAGAAAAATTTATGTTTTTTTTTTCTAAAAATGCTACTATTCATGCTATGGATTCATCTGTCCAGAGGCCTGAGGACAAAGCCTCCGCTATGGAGCTATC
The DNA here is from genome assembly GCF_982192425.1 of Myodes glareolus. Lineage (NCBI taxonomy): Eukaryota > Metazoa > Chordata > Mammalia > Rodentia > Cricetidae > Myodes > Myodes glareolus. The sequence goes on from NC_142026.1 coordinate 19,714,322, forward strand.
TGGCCTGATTGCTGCGGAGCTGGCAGGTTCCTGAGGGATGGTCCAGCTCCTGCCCTTGGTCTGTCAATTATTGCTATGTTGTTGTTGTACATTACAATGTTATTGCTATGCCATTGCTATGCTACTGGATTTCCCCTTGTTTTGTCAATTATTGCTTGCTATCAATTTCCCTTATCCTGTCAGTTATTTCTGCTAAACACTATGGATATCTTCAAGATAGGTTACAAAATGCCATGGTTATTTAAATTAAAAATTGGATAAATATCTATTTAAACAAAAAGGGGGGGAATAATATAAAGGAACTGCCCCCGATGCCAAGAATGGCCATCGCCATGGCTCTGTTCACCATAAATTTTTTAAATCTGGATTATAATGGCCAAAATGCTACAACACGACATTGTTCGGATCCACAACGGCCCAAAGATTTGGTTAAATGGAAAAATGTGCTTTCTAATAAATGAAAAGGCCCGGATCCCATCTTATTAAGATCCAGGGGAGCTGTTTGTGTCTTCCCACAGGATCAAGAAAGCCCATTCTGGCTGCCAGAGCGATTGACCCAAACAATGAAGAATGATCCACAACACACGGATTCGCCTGAGGACCTGGCTGCTGTTCCTCCTGCCATTTTGCGGATGGATGACAAAACACCGATGGAGGACACTCTCAGCCTTCCTAAAACTGTTACCAGTCAACCATAGGATGGCTGTGTCTCCCCGATTTTTTACAACCAATAAGACTCTGGGCCCCCTCCCTACCGTCCTAGAGATGATTTATAAGTTTGGCCATAGGACTCCAGTCCTGGGCCGTATCCCTCATTCCCCTACTTCAAAGAATGGGTGGGGGTGGAAATGTTTTGAAACAGTCCTATGCTATGGATTAATGTTTCTCCTCTGGATGGTCTACTGACTCAAATCCCAAAATCGTAGGAACAAAATGGTTATTGCACAAGCGCTGGCTGCCCTGGAACAGGGGCCTCTACTGATATGTGGTTATCTATGTTAAAGCAATAAGGTTTAAGCCAACCAGCTCCTGCACCCCTAGGACTATGGTCCATTGCACAGGGTGGAATGCTTGGCTTAACTAGCCCTAAAGGTTGTTGAGCTGAAGAACATCGCACAGAGAATGGCCCTCTCTGAGAGATAAGTCGCCTTGCTTAAGGGTTTCCTGCCGTATATTCCCTTTCCCAAAAAATTGGCAGAGGGCAGGCTGGATAGGTTCCAGATGTCATGAGCCTAGGGACAGATTCCATGTAAGCCCATTTTTTATGTTTTCATTTTGGGAAGTGCGACCTCTATCTTTACCTTCCTAGGGAGTTGCCTTTCTACAAAGAAATAAAATTAGGGGGAGATGTAGAAGGCCGCAGCCACATTCTCCATTATCAAGATGGCGCTGACATCCGGCTTCACCACCAGGTGAACGCACATGTGCTCGGTAATTTCCCACTGAGTCCCCGCCTACTCCCGAGGCATCACCTGGGACTGGGAACAATGGACCTATCCAAGAATGACACGTCCAAAGCAGGGTCTGTTTCCTATATAAGGGATGGGTTCCATCTTATCTGGGTCTCCGCCATGTTGGCTGATGCCCGCTCTCCCAAGGGGCATTAAAGCTTTACTGCAGAAGGATCCTATGTGTACCACATGGTTCTTGCTGGCGAGACGGTAGCACGGGACACTTGAACCCAAGAATAGGGGGGAAACCTCACATAGCAGAAAATGTCTTTCTTCAGTTAATAAAGTTATACAAGGTCCCCGCTCAAATAAGAAATGAATTTTAGCCATGTTTCGTGCTATTTCAAGAGTTTGAAGATCACCCTTTTGTCCAATATGGCCAGGGGGAGGCATTTAGAAGCCCCGAGACTAGAAGGTTCCTTTCTTATCTGCTCCAGGATCCCTTTGTCCTGTGTTGGGATAGCAAATATTATATTCCTTCCCTTCCAGGACGTTAGGACTGCTTTGAAGAGCACTTCAAAAGTCCGCTAAAGTTGAAAGGCCGCAGACATACAGACATGGAAGGGATGCTTTATTTTTAAGTCAGGGTCACAAGAAAAGAGACATCTTTAAGGAGCTCAGATTTGCAGCCAACTGGGTGCCTCACCTGACGCAGGCAGGCCTGACTCTTTGACTTAACAGTTTAACCAACAAGCCTTTCTGTCTAAAGCAGAGGAGTCTGGCGTCTACTACTAAACCCGTTGACAGGAAAACTTTTCCTCTCAAGGAAACCTGCTGGTGAACAATGGCCTCGGGACCTTCATATTTTTCATAGACCCCCGGGCTCTTCAGACCCAAAGTGACTGAGGAAGGCGCCACGATCCAGGTTGCAGAGCTTGGAAGTGGCTTGTGAATTAGCGAAGGCAGAATTAGGATACACCAGACTCGCCTGCCACATAGGATATAGTCCCTCGTACATCACTATTAGTAAGCATGGCAAACCTGGAACTCTCTGGCCCTGTCCTCTTCAAACTGTTGGGATTGCGGATGAGTTTGTCCAGCATGTTGACAATCTGCCCAAACTTAGGCCTGTCGCTCCTCTCTTTCTGCCAGCAGTCCAGCATTAACTGATGGAGGGCGATGGGACAGTCCATTGGCGGGGGCAGCCGGTAGCCTTCCTCGATGGCTTTAATCACCTAGAGAAGACAACAAACAGGATGATGCGGTAAGCTGCCAGAGGCTTAAGCATGGGCGCGGCGCCAACTCCTCCACAGAAGCCAGCGCCAGGTATTGCTGGCGACAGGGGAGAGAAAAGCCAGCTGTCAAATGGAACGTGATGCCAATCCGAAACTTGAACTAAAGACGCATTGATAGCCCGAAGTGGTTAGGGCCCGATTAGATCTCAGCGTGGTGTCAGAACTTTGGCAACAGCCCCTTTCGCCTCGCAGAGTTCTGCCTGTACTCTATCTACTCTTCAGCAAAAGCATACCTACACACCCCAGGGAGATCCACCCGGGGCCACCACCCCAGGGAGATCCACCCAGGGCCACTGCAGGCGCTCCCTAGGGAGTAATTCCAAATTGGAATTCCTAGGCATCACTCTGTGCCCTCATTCAGTAGCTACTCTATCAGCATCAGTGCCCACCTCCAGATCACTAGCCGTTTGCTCTTAGGAGATCGCTACACCCTTAGATGTCAACTCAGTCTCTGTCATGGCCACAATCTGATGCTGACTATTCAAAGTGATAGTAAGGCAATTCTTTTTAAAAAAAAAATAATTAATTAATACTTTTTATTTATTTATTTATTTATTTGAGGCAGGGTTTCTGTATAGCCCCGACTGTCTTGGGGTTCACCATGTAGAGCAGACTAACTTGGAACTCTGAGATCCGCCTGCTTCTGCTTCAGTGCTGGGACTGAAGGTGTGTGCTACCATGACCCTGCTAAAACATTCATATTTTAAGGGGGGATCCTTATACATCAAAGAATGTTTCAGTGGTGGTTGCCTATTTTCGTATTACTCAAGGTCACCTGGAGTGGATTGTCTACCTGCTTAGGTAGATACAGGACTCACTCCACTTCGCGTTAATGTGGCCCTTCTAGCATGTCAGCACAGACTGCGTGTATCTTTGTTACTTCTCTCTCTTTCATCCCCCCGCACCGCGTTTTTAGGGACAGGATCTAACAATATGGTTCAGTCGGCTACCCTCACACTCTCCATTCTCCTGCCTCAGCCACCACATTTGGCTCAGTCTCTTTGGTCTTCTCCTAAATCCCTTCCCCATTGTGACGTGACTCTTGTATTGGTGATTTGGCGGACTCCTGACAAATTCCAAGAACTACTTCATACTGTTTCTCACTCATAAGACTTATTCGTGGGCAGCTTCAGATTCTGGAAGCACTTTTACTTGTTTGGTATTTTGAGCCTTTTTTTTTGTTGGTTTTTCTTTGCCCCTACCCAAATGACAGCTGCCAGAAAGACAAAGTGCCACAGCCATCTCGTACCCATGTTGGATTTACCCCAAAAGGGGCTACTGACTGCTGAGAAACTGGCCTGTGGTCGGAAATCGTCAACTCGAGTGGACCTAGATTCTCGGCACAAATTTCACTGCTGTCTTCTTACCCAGAACACTGCTTCAATCTAGCAGACATCCTTGGACAGAGGACCATCTCCCACATGTTTTTCAATATATCCTTGTATCAGAATGATCTGTTTCTTCTAAGGTAGAGGGCTCTGCCTTGTGTGCCTTCATTGCATTTAATTTTGCCAAGCATATTAGGTCAATCTGAACATTTTATTCCTTTTATCTTTCCAAGTACATGGTATTGACTTCCGAGTTGATGAAAGCCTTCTCCATTGATGAGAAGGCAAACAGCACTGGGCTGTTGTCTAGAGAACTCAGTGATGAATACTCTCGGCGGCTCCCTACCCTGGCCAGCTAGGAAGACAGCTCTTAGGTTAATAAAGCAAGTTCTTCAGCTCTCTACTGAGTCTTTCAGGTGGGGGAGCAAAAGGGACATTTTTTTAAGTTACTAATTTTGGTGTATTTCCCCCGTTCCATTTGCCATATGCCCAATGACGCCACTTACATTTCCTGATGATTCCTACTGGCCCCAAATCCAGAGAGACAAACACATATGAATGATATAGCAATATTATTTGTGAGCAAGAAATGGCCTCAAAGTCACCCAAATAAAAGCCATAGAACAGTCAAATTGCTTTACAGGAATACAGAAACTGTCAAAACAATTAAGTGTGAGAATAGGTAGGGCAGGAATATCATTCTCTTTAGTAGATGGTCATTTACCAGGACTCTCTTGTTTATCAAGGAAAACAGCTCAATATGTGAGCGCGTGCATGCCAAGCTCATTGAGGGTACCTCTGTCTCTCTGAAGGACTGAAACCACACATTGCTCAAAGAGAATACTTGAAGAAATCTAAAAACTATAATCCCTTCCAACAAAGGACTACAAAGCCCTCACCTCCAACCCTGTTGACCTTGTAATTGACTCAGGCCAACTGTTGTCTCTCATCCCCTCCACCGTGGCTCTTTTCTTATGAATGGCACAATGTCTGGAGCTACCGTTCTTCTTCAAACGGGTTAGACACAGTGAGGAAAACCACGCCCCACCCCCAACCAACAGACACACTTAGATGTGAACACGTGGCTTCCCCATTGCTCCAACCACTCTTGTGTTCTTAGGAAGCTGCGTTCTATTTGGGTGCATCTGTCAGGGTTTTCTGGTTTCCTGTTGAGTGAGGTAGATGAGGCATCAGGGGCAGGCAGCATCCCACATCAAAATCAAGATTGTCAAGGAAAGCTTTCCAAAATGGAATTTAAAGTGCTCAGCTAGCTCAGAGCATGACACTCCCAAAGTATCATTTTAATTGATTAACCAAGCACTATATTGTAAACACTCTTCTATAATGTCCTACCACGAGTAAGTATTAGGAAAGTTGGGAAGATATGGGTGCGGGGACACTTCACTTCCAATCCCCCAATTTTTTCCGGAATTAACTAAAACATGTTCTAGGAAAGCCCTGATCTGGGACTCTCTGTGTTTTGCATTTGTTTTTTTCCTTTCTCACTGGAGATGTCTGTAATTAAATTCTATTAGCCTGGAATCTTATTAGTGTCATTATTGAATGCGTCTCTGAAATTGCACGCATCGTAGATGCTCCCTTACGAACGAGTCCAGATGGTACATTTAAAGGGACGTGCATAATTTACAGAGGGTCATTTAGCGAAGCTTTATTTAAGAGTCCTTGAGGGCCAAGGTCTAATTACAACTCTGCCAGCTTTAAAATATTCTCTAGATTTCTCTCCAGAAAACCTTTGTGTCAATTTTACCACATGTGAAATGTGTTTCCTCACACTCTGCTTTGTTTATCTACAAATCCATGGATCTCTTTCTTCCCCTCCACTAAGCCATGGAAACAATTTAATTTTGGTCTTGAAATCGAGTTATTGTTGGTTAAAATGTGGAACGAGGTCACGAGGTATATTTATTTATATTAAGAATGTTGACTTTAATGATATCATTTCAAACCCAATGCTTACTTAATCACACGGTAATATAGAACTTCCTGAATCTCAGGGCAAAACTTACATCTTGATTGGACATATCCCAGTATGGTCTCTCTCCATATGACATCACTTCCCACATAACGATTCCGTAGCTCCATACGTCACTGGCTGACGTGAATTTACGATAGGCAATTGCTTCTGGTGCAGTCCACCGGATAGGAATCTTGCCACCCTGCGAAGATTCCAGCTACGGGTTATTTTCTAACGTTCCCAGTGATGTGCCCGCCACTTTTGTTTCTGAGCGTAGTGACTCAAACAAACGAGACAACCGCATTCCTGAGGTACTTTCGGTAATAACAGACTTGTTTGAGTCAAGTCTTCCAGGTTGAGACAATTCTCATGTGTGTTCGTTAACCACAGGGAAGTGAACGAATGATCTGTCTAATTATTCTCTGAGTGTTGCTTAGGGCACTATTATAGAAAGGAAATCTCAGGTTTTACATAAATACATATGTTATTTGGAGCCTATCAAAGGATATGCGGCTTACATTTGGTTTGCCTTCTTCCTGAATTCTCTCCTTCACCCTTGTAAAGGGAGTGCTTAACACTGCATCAGAAACAATGAACAAAGGAAGCCAAATTTGGGCATTTCTACCCACCACGCTGCCTCCCTAGTCTTCTCTAGCGTGACAAACATACTCAATACATAGAAAAAGGCAATAGGTCCATCGAAAAAGTAACTATGTTTTTCACAAAGGGAAGACTATTATTTAATTAAATTACTTAAAATGAAAAAAAAATCAAATTAATAAACCAGAAAAAGATAAGACGTCTTCTAAAAACAAAGCAAAACTACACTAAGCACCCTCAAATGCTTCTTGATTACTCTAAAGTGTAAAAAAATATATATACTTTCAGTTAAGTTTCAAACTTTCTGAGGTTCTACCTGGAGAAAGGAACTTGAATATAGATCCACACATGGTTGCAGAAGCCATCATTTAAGATTGTCTCGACTTTATTAGGGCTTACTCATCAGATAATAAATTGCCTGCGTTACTTTCCTGCTGTGTGGGTCACTGTGCAAACCCCATATACTGTGTTTGTACACCTTATCTATGGACACAAATGCTTTGCTTAAACATTCTGCTGAGGGATCTGTCTCTGTACATATATCCTTCTAGAAGCCTCTATAACCTTTCTCCTCTTCCAAGATTGAAGACAACAATAACAGATCTCCTGAGCTCACGAAAGATGTTATCGGAAGCCAGAAGATGATCTGCATGAATGTCGGAATTATTTGAGGACTGTGCATTTATTCCTGCAGAATGTTAGCTTCCGATCGTGAGGCTAAGGGAGCACACATCCTGACCCTACCCTGAGCACGCCTCACTGGGTCCTAATCCCGGATTTTCTATTGGTACTAAACTTAGATATTGGGACATGATCTATAAAGTCTGTACATCCATTCCCAAATTCATTAGTCAACAAGGAGAAATAGTGTTATGGCTTATCTAGAGGCAAGAAACTTCGCCCCCGAAGAACAGAAAAGAACCAAGTAGCAAAGCTCAGGCTGGAAAGGGAGTACAGAAGAAAGAAAGAAAAAAGCAGAAAAACGAAAACTTTAGCGTTACAGGGACATATATTTGGCATACGGTATATATATGCATACATACACAATAAGCCATCCAACCTGCTGATTTTCATAATAATGTATCATTTGTTGAGTAAATTGCCCTTGATAGTGGCTTCTGATCTGGCTCAGTTTTAAAGACACCTTCTGGTTGTTCATGAACACTTTGCCCAAGAAAATTTAGGAGAAAGAGAATTCATTTTGCTCGTAACTTGTGGCTCTATAAAAATAGCTTTGTGCTAGAGTGGGCTTCAGACGGCCTCCTGTTTTAAAGGAGGTTTAAAGGTGCATACGGAAATACGGAGAGGGCCTGAAGGATAAGCAATCTTGAAGAAGAAAACAATAATTGGGAAGACTTCCAACAACATCGCAATGGCAAGGAAGGGATCAGTTTCATCTGCGTGGATGCCATGCCAGTGGTGGCAAATGGTCCTTACCCTGGTAGTATAGGCTGCTTCGGGATCATCCTCCAGCACCCTGGACATGCCAAAATCAGACACCTTGCAGACCAAGTTGCTATTTACTAGGATGTTCCTGGCAGCCAGGTCTCGATGCACATAGCTCATATCAGATAAATACTTCATTCCAGACCCAATGCCACGGAGCATGCCCACCAACTGAATGACTGTAAATCGGCCGTCGTTCTTCTGCATAGGAAGAGAGAGAGGGACAACCCCATTAGCATCAGGCCAAATCAATTATCACCAAGCATTTATTACTGCGTTCTCTCTGAATATCTGTATCTGGCACGCAATGAAACTCGGCATTATTTCCGGGCCCTTCTGCGCAGAGTCACTAATTCACGATCTGAGCTGGGTTGACTTCCTGTGATAGATGGAGATTGTCCAAGTTTAATGAATCTATGGCTCAGAGAGCTCCACGGTGTGCGAATAAATCAAATACTACCCTCACTGCCCATGGATTATTCAATAGCCTTAAGAATCACATCATATTCCATTGCTTCTCTTCCTGAACCCTACTGAACAATAATTTCACCAATGCAACTGAACAGAATGTACACAGGGAATCTGTTAGTTGCTGGCTGCTGGTATTCCTTGGTTCATTAGAAAGTAGACACGTACCCTGAGAAATGCATCCAAGGAGCCGTTCTCCATGTACTCCGTTATGATCATGACTGGTTTACCTAGAATTTCCAAAAGAAAAACAAAAGCCCTTGATGAGCCATGCAGTTAATGAGATAAAAATGGGCCGCGCGAAATTTTACTGCCAAGACACCTGTCTTGTGCGATCTAATTTAATTAAAACAAGCCAAGCTTATGCCTCAGCTGTGGGAAGCGAGGAATGAAATAGTCAAAGGACAAGTAGGCTTAGATTCCATCTGGAAGGTTAACCCTTCGGATGGCTTGTTGACAGGGTCCTTGACAAAAGTGGCCTCTGGTACCCAGGGATCACATGAATGGATAATTGCTCTCTTAAACAACAGATGAAAATGATAAATGGGCAGGCCTGTTGGAATGTGTGTGTGTGTGTGTGTGTGTGTGTGTGTGTGTGAGAGAGAGAGAGAGAGAGAGAGAGAGAGAGAGAGAGAGAGAGAGAGAGAGTCATTAGAATAATTCATTGATTCTATCCCCAGAAGGGCAGCTTGTGTCATGCTGAAGTCTATGGACAGAGAAAGCTGCTTCTTTATTTACAGAAATTAAGTTTTGTAGGGATGTAGTAACATTGAATACTTCATTATTCAAACATTCAACCTGAAACACACACCATCTAGAGCTCTGGCCCCTTCTCTTGCTCCTGTCCTTGGCTCTGTCCTTTCTCACCCCTTCTTTTTGCCTCCTTTAACAACTTATCTTAACAAATAAACAAGTCCTTTTTTCTAAATTAGTTTTGATTCCCAAGCTTTTTGGTTTTTTCCTAGAGAAAGAATGAACATGAAGGTGACTGGGTAGGGAGGTAGGAAGGATCTGGAAGGAGTTGGAGGAGGAGAACGAATATAGTCAAAACATATTGTATAAAATTCTTAATAGAAATAAATTATTTATAAACAAATAAAATCTCCAAATAATTTCATCTGAGAAAGGAGATTGAATTCAGAGTATTGGACCAAAATTGTTGGAAGGTCTATGGGGACCTAGGGGCCCAACCTTTTTGTCTTACTTTACTTCTCCTGGGGACCTTAGGAAATAACCTTTCTTTACTTTCTTAGTCACAGGCAATGAATCAGGTCTGAAATTCCTTCATTGTAAGGGTACTGTTGGCAGGGTTGTGGGGGGCGGAGTGTCAGCAAATGCAGTAACCCTGTTATTTTTTTTCCACTAAGAGAACATGTGGAACAGTACAGAGTAAAAGATCCCCTTAGATGAAAATAAAACCTGAACTGATGAAAATATTTACTTTTATTGTTCTTGCTGGCTGAACTTAGCGCATTAGTCAGAAAATAGACTGGGATATCTCAGTGCCAAAAAAAGCACTCCTTATTTCTATACCGGTATACTCTCAACAAAAAAGACACAGTGTTTGGGGCGGAGAGGAGGTGGCGGGATGCTCTCACTTCTGAGGCAAAACTTTCGAAGGTTTTAATTTCAACGTCCAATTTATTCTGTTGGCTTTATGTGTGTGCGTGTGCGCATGCGCGTACACGTGCACGTGTTTCCTGTCATGTCTAAGGCCTATTTTGGAGGCAAGCACTTTAAACTAGAGAATGACCGCATTCGGATTTCCAGTGAGGAACGGTCGCTTCTGGTCTTGCTGAAATGAAAAGGGTCCTCAGGAGCGACATTCTCAGGTCGTGCGGGAGGTGGCGAGGGCTTTGCAGAGGACATTTGCCCTCGGCAAGTCCTTGGACACAACAAAATCACCTATGTGAGTTTTAATCATCCTGCTCTATCAAAAGATACTTTGTCAACTAATGAGGAAAAGTCGGCTGTCCCAGCCAAGTATTAACACCTAATTCCACTTCCCTAGTTCCCTGAAGTTCTCGGACAAGATCCGAGAGAGCGGAGTGGGGGAGAATTTATGATCCCCTCAGTCTAGATAGTTTCTCTCGGAACTGGTGGGTTACGAAAGCCCATTTTGATCGGGCCCTCTTACCTAGTTCGACCCTTTCCACCAGTTTCTCAAACTCCAGTATTCTCCTGTCCGTTTATTAAAAGCGTCCATTCGTCAGAACCTTTAAGAGAATTCCTTTCTCCGCAGAAGGGCTTCTAAACTGAGCTGGGGTGGGCTCAGGGAGGGGGATGGCTGCTTCCCGACAAGAGGCGGGGGATGAGGGAGGGGGGACAGCAGAAAGGGAGGGGACCCCAACAACTTCTCTGGTGGAAATTTTTAAATCATTCTCATTCAGCGACAAATGCATTATGCAAATGAACCCAGCCGTTTGTAACAGTTACAGCTGTAATAGCTGCGGGTTTTTAAAGGCGCGGTGGGACTTTAACACAAAGATCCCCTGTTTCTTCTCTCTTCGGCAGAGGTGCTATGAAAATCACTGTCTGCGGCAGGAAAAACACCCGAGTTGAACAGAGCCCCTTTTCTAGAGAAGGGCCCTGCAGAAGTATTTAACGGGAATGTTATCTTTTAATTAAAGTAGTGAGGGGCTTGGGCAGCTTCGAAGGCCACAGGCAACAGAAAAAATATCCTGTCTGTAAAACCAATCTTAAAAAGCAAATAGAACTATTCTATGCTAATTACAGCCTTCACCTGAGGTAGAAAAATTATACATCCTCAGCATCAAATTTCCTTTTTTGAAGAATTCTCAATGTGAGAGACGATGTGCTCCTTCAGCCATGAGAGCACCGGTGAACACTTAAAAGAGGTGTGTGTGTTTCATTTGCCACTGTGCAAACCACTCTAAATATTTTATTTTCTCCCCAAATAACCTTGAAAGGGAAGTTTTATTTATCTCCATTTTTATGAACGAGGACAGTGAAACTAAAGACTGACCAATCATCGAAGCCCCTGCCAGCAGAATTCTGATAGGGGTGTGAGCAAACTGAGCAAACACTACATCTCCGGGTCAGTTATTCTTAACATGGATCCTGGACACGTGGTACTGGTACAATCACCTTCACCGAACCCTTTAGGGATGAAAACTTAGATGGCTCTCCCCGAACCCCCACCCCTGCCCATTCAAATTTCTTTAGAGGAGATCCAGGAAACTATCCTAAAAACTAGTAGAAAAAAATAAATTACATTTATTTGCTTAGGGTCATGGGGTGGGGTGGGGGGCATGTATGCCATGGAGAACTTCTCCGAAGGTCAGAGGGCAATCTTCAGGAGTCAAGTTCTCTCCTCCAGCCTTGTGGCTTCCTAAGATTGAACTCAGGCCACAGGGTTGGCAGCAAGCATATTTACAGGCTCCTGAACCATCTTGCTACCCATGCCAACTTAGATTTGAAGTGCTTGCTTTCATTATTTTTTTTAAACAAAGTACCCTTCTGGTTTCTCCTTCCCAAAGACTGTATTTTTGTGGCCTAGTATAAATGTTTCCATTTTCCAACTTAACCCACTCTAACCCCGCCCCGTTTCTCACTCACTGAAGCAGCCATCCAGATCCTTGCCACTTGTTGAGTGACAAGCTTTTCACAGGCATCTTAAATCAAGGAAGAGACACCTTGGCCTCACAGACAGAGCCCCAGGCTTACAAGATCCTTGACTTGTACAAACTGGAGTTAGGTACCGGGGCTCCTGGAGCAGAGCCACCTTAAACACACGCGGCTTCGGTGCTCTGTCCGTGCGGGACTCTGTAAGCCAGTCCTAGCCAGCCGGACAGATGTACACAGGGAGGGATTGCTTCACAAAACGCATCTGTTGAGCTGTGTCGAGCTTGAACTGAAGCGTGGTTCCCAAGCTCAGTGAACGCTAATGGGCTAAACCAGGGAGGGTCCAACCAGGCGTTACTGTGAAGAGGCGCCGAACGGCCACAGCCATAAATCAGGCCGAGCAGACAAGCGAATCCCGCCCTCACCCCCCTCAAAGAATAAAGATAACCAAGTTTTGCTCCCTGCATCTGAAACCCAAGCTTCCAATACAAGGTGTGGCGAGCTTTTGTTTTGCTTTATATAAAATTCATTTTGTTTACCATCTGCTTGGGCCTACCCTGTGATGATCAGTTTGGTCTAGCAAAGATCTGAAAGATGGCGTGGAGTACCCAAAACTCTGCGGCATTAATTTCCCCCAAATCTCCCGCAAGCTGCCTCGGAGACGGGGCATCAGCTGCAGTCACAGAACCATTTAGAGCTGACTGAAAGATTAATGACTGGTCCTGCACTGCACCGATTTCCTCCTATTAGTAATCAGTGGGCCCGTGCCATCTGTCATTTCCCTAGAAAGAAAATGTGTGTTTAATTTCCCTGTAACTCTCGACTTAGCTTTGTAGAGGGAGATGACCCACGTACATTTGGTGACAACGCCTTCCAGGTGGATTATGTTTGGGTGGTCAAACTGGCCCATGATGCTGGCCTCGCTCAGGAAGTCCCTCCTCTGCTTGTCCGTATACCCAGCTTTCAGGGTCTTGATAGCCACGCAGATCTCTCTCTTGCCTGGCACCTTGAGGCGCCCACTGCAGACTTCTCCAAATTCACCTGTGGGAGAAGAATCCCAGATGCGCCAGAAAGAAACGCATTCGAGATGAAAGAAAAAAAAAAAAAAACAACAAACCTTCATTGTATCAGGTACTTAGCTAGTGAACCCCAATGATTATTTTATTTAGTAACTCCCCCCCACACACACACAAAGCCTGTAGTAGGCACTATTCTTAAGGACTTCATTTTATTATAGGAAACTCAAGCTTAAGGTAAACTTTACTAAAGTCCTTCACCTAGTGAGACTTAGAACATTCTGGGTCCAACTATTCTGACTATAGATTTTATGTGTTCATTTAGTTTATCCCCATGCCCATTTTTATGAAAATAAGTACAAATTTGTACCAGAGTTCCTTTCAGACCATCACATTCACATTCTGAATGAGGAAATCTCAGTGCATAATATTTACATATATAGACGGACGCGCAATACACTCACTCATACATGCGAATGTAATTGCGTAATTTACATAACTATTTAACATTCACAAAGGAAGCTGACTTATTGGCGAGACACTCAGACACTTACCAACTCCTATGACTTTTTCGATTTTAATGCAGGATGCATCGATTTCTTTGGCAAATTCTCGAACTGCCTGGTTGGGGTCTTCATATGTAAAGGGATCCACATAAGTTCTAACACCTACAGAATGAACAAGAAATAAGGTGGCTGGACATATCCCAGGAAACACGAATAAACATAAATGGGCAAGGTCTATTTAGAAAAAAAAAGCAAAAACAAAACAACAACCCTTCACATTGGAACAGTTGGGTTAGCTATATGGCCGTTGACATATGAAAATGTTTAAATTCTTGTTCTGGTTTCCATTAGTGAGTAAACAAAGAATTTGCTAGCTGCTTAAGACACTGCATGCAGTTCTACTGCCTTCCTGGAATGGTCTCACACTTCAAGGATAAGAGTTTAAAAACAACTCCTCCCTGGAGGAAAAGCGAATCTCTCATCAGGAAATTCAGGATGAGTTGGCTGAACCCTTTCTCGCAGCCAATGCCTCCTAGCTCCAATTGTCCTAACATGAAAGTCTTAGCCCTCATTTCAAGTACTGTCCTTTATTGAAGACAATAGGTGCTCTCCCATTGCACAGGCCCTGTCTATGGGGTGTCACTTCTCCCCCATATCTAGACCAAATAAATACATGACCAAAAATGAACAGGCTAATATGAAAACTAGATTAGTGTACACAGGAGGAATACTGGCCACTGGCTGACTTGAGAGCAAGGACTCTAAATGGACCTCCACTTGATTTCCGTTTGAGAGAGGAGGTTCAGTAGGAGGTAATGCTATCTTCTAGCCAAATGTGTGAGTGCTCTGAACACAAGTACCCATGTGCCATGCTCACAAACATGTTGAGACTGTGAGCCCGGAGGCAGCTGGCAACATGCATTACCGACAGTTTTCTACCTGCTTTGGCACTGGGGACTTCATGTGCGATGCCATCTGACCAAACCTCCGTGGCTGTCCTAACTTGTCCATCTTTCTCTTTTTCTCTTCCTTGGTCTTTACGGATAACTGAATAGGTTGGAGTTGTTTTCACATGGCCTTATCTTGTCATCTCAAAAAGTTACGCTGGGTGATCCAGCTTCTTTTAAGTGTTTTCAACTACTTAAATCAATTTCTTTGAACTGACTCCTTTGAGCCCATCTGTAACAGCAACATCTAGAGTCTACTAACACATTTTTGATGGCTGTCATCCCAGCAGCACATACTACCATTACATAACCTCTTACTCTTTTATCACTGCCACACCCCATTTTTTTGGTTTGCTCTGGTGGTGGTGCACACCTTTCATCCCAGCAGGTGGATCTCTGTAAATTCAAGGCCAGCCTGGCCTACAGAGCTAGTTCCAGGACAGCCAAGGCTACAAGAGAAACCCTGGCTCGAAAACAAGAAGCAAACAAACAAACAAACAAACAAAAAAATCAAAAAAATAACTATCCATTATTTCTTGCTGCCCAGCTGCAAAAATGAGGCAGCTAGACGAACCCTTCTGCAGAGCAGAGGACGCAATAAGCAGACACTAAAGAACTTCCTGCCTTTACCCTCACTCGACATGTCAATTACACTTTGACATCCTCGGAGAATATTATTTGGATAAGGCATACATTATACAAATATTAATAGACCCATTAACGGACATTTCTAAGTTAGACAACACAAAGCATGCTCTAAAAAAAAATGACATTACTTTTGGAACCAATTCTATACCTTGATTCAAATGTTTCTCTTCGTCTGCTTCTTGTTTCGCTTTGCTGTACTTACTCCGTCTATTAAAAATTTAAAAAAAGAAAATCATTTCCAAC
Organism: Myodes glareolus; assembly: GCF_982192425.1. NCBI lineage: Eukaryota > Metazoa > Chordata > Mammalia > Rodentia > Cricetidae > Myodes > Myodes glareolus. The sequence goes on from NC_142026.1 coordinate 19,729,770, forward strand.
ATGAAACTTGCAAAAAAGAAAAACTATAAGCAAATTCTTCCCAACCACAACGGAAGTCGGGTGGATAGGCAGTGCACACTTCATACATAAGAAACTGAGGCTTGGGAGAGGCAAAATAAGAGAATAATGTTACCTCATGTTGAGTTGGAGTTATAAGCTTAAGCCACCAGAGCCCAGAATATCTGATTGGCTACTTTTTCTATATAACCCTTTTATCTATCTATCTATCTATCTATCTATCTATCTATCTATCTATCTATCTATCATCTATCTGTGTTCATCTATCTATCTATCTATCTATCTATCTATCTATCTATCTATCTATCTATCTATCCATCTATCTAATCTATCTGTCTATCTATGACCTCTGTGTGTGTGCAAACATGGGTGAACAGTCAAAGAACATTGGAGAGTTGGTTCCTTCATTCCACCTTCCCATGGCGTGTGGGTTTTAGGAATAGAACTCAAGCTGCCTTTTCCTTCTGAGCCACCTTGCTGGCCCTGCATACATATTATTCTTAATTAAGTCTCGTCAGTGAAATGGCAGTAATGTTTAGCGTGTGATGGGTAATGAACAACACATCCTGTTGCTATAATCACGATAATATCGTAACACCTCATTATCACATTAGGTTTCAGTGGTTGGGAATTTAGCCCAGTGGTAGAACTCTTACCAAGAGCAAGACCCCAGGTTAGGTCCACATCTGGGGATTGGGGAAGGGATACACTCTATAGCTTACTAATGTACCCAAGATACAAATGACATTCTGGGAAGCAAATGTTTGCTTTGTACTTAACTACATTTCAATAGATTTTGTAGACCACCAGGTCTGTATAATTCTCTTCTGATAGGAGGTACCCAGTCTCAGAGTTTGCATACTGTCTGCCCATGTCCTGTTGGAGTTAGGATTTGTTGCTATTTTTGTTTTTATAAAGCTTTAGAAAATACAAATCTTTAATACATATAAAACTTGAGTCAGGAAAATATGTATCACTTATACAAACTGGAAAATCAACTCGAGACTTGAAAACTGAAAAAGATCTTAAATATATAAGCAAAGACATACACACAAATATATGCATATGTAATTTCGTGACCATGTGTGTGGTTCTGGGAATGAAACCCATGACCTTGAACAGGCTGGGCCAGCATTCTACAGCAAACTACATTCCTGGCCCTTAAATATATATTATGTTAAATAAGGAAAAGTTATATCACCTAAAACAAAATAATTAGAAAACCAACTCATTTGATGAGTACAGATCTCTTCACTTTGGGAATAAAACATGTTGATGTATGACTCTATCATAATGTAAAACTTCCAGTGAAATTCATCATTGCTTTGAGTTTCCAAGGCAAGGTAAAGCTCACCAAGGCCACTGTGTTTGTGTTCCAAAAAGCAGAAAGGCAGGCTAACCCCACAGAAGAGAAAATACAGAGAAACCAAAAACGCTAAGCAGAGCAAGCGGGCAGACAGCCCACCTCTGGCAGCAGAGCCCTGGGCACATGCGCACAGTTTCCTCCCACAGCCTCTCATTTGTCAGCTCCACAGGCACCAGCTCAGCAATCAGACCCTCGGAGCCCACAGATGTTCCTCTACGTGGATAATTCCCTCGCAAATAATGATACCTTGTGCTCTTACATTGCATTTAAGTTTTCAAAGTCGTCTCATTACATACATTATCTCCTCCCCTAACTGTTTGCAAAGCACAAGCCAGCTTAACAAAACAGAGACCCTAGCTACCACCGCTAACTGCAAAGTGCATATTTCGGTACCAAATAACAGCCTGTGTTTTCCTTTGCAGTTAACTTTCCAAAGGGCCTTCAAAGGGTCTATTACTTAATTGCTTGTTCACAACAATTCTAGGAAAGGAATCAGGTGGAAACCACATGTTCAGCTCCATTGTACAGAGGAGGACCTGGTACAGAGGAGGACTCAGAACCAGGGCCATCGAGTAAATCACTCACATCCCCTGTTGGCAAGTGCAGGATTTGATAGGTGCCGTGGTCTAGCCCAGACCTGCACAGTGCCTCTCCTAGAGAGATGAAGTTACAAGATAAATGACAAGACTTAATAGTATATTCAAAGGTAGTGATTGATTGATTGTGAGTGTGTGTGTGTGTGTGAGTGTGTGTGTATGCACGCACAAATTCACTTCGATGCCAGACTACAACCTTAGGTATTGTTCTTCAGCCACTATCTACTTTTTGAGATAAGGTCTCTTCCTCTCTTCCTATGGCCTGGGGCTTACTATCGGTCTACCTTGTCCCTGCCCCCTCAAACTGGATTACCAGCATACATATTGCCATGCTGGCTTTCATTTGGTGCTACTTGGGTTCTAGGGCTTGAACGAGGGTCCTTGTGCTTGCAAAGTCAGCAGCTGACCGACTGACGAGGCTCTCTCTCTCTCTCTCTCTCCAGCCCTAATGGTGCTTACTGCAACCATAGGTCTGCAAACCACATACAACTGCACTTAGAAAGCAACGGCTTCATCAAAAAGCTTAACAAATAGATTCAATGGGGTGAACAGGAAGAACTTTCTGTGGAACATGGAGCTCCTTCTACCCTGCCCCCCGCCCCCGTCCTTTGTCCCCCTTTTGAAGCTGGCAGAAGGGCTTTAGGTCAGAGGCTATAAAAACAATATTTTGAGTCAAGAAATCACCAGGACGAAGTCCCTGGGGTCTGATAGACTGTCTTATCAGAGCTCTAAAGACCTTATCTGAAATCATAGGACCAGCTTTTAGACCATTTTAGAACTCCAATAGCGAAATCAAGGGGGAAAAATACACAGAAGAAAGCTTTAGTTCAGGCCCTCCTTTATTTACCTTCTGGAGGCCCAACACAGAATCATCTAGTGCATGCTAGAAACACATTCTACCCTTGAGTCATACCCTCAAGCTCTAGGCATCCATTTGAAATTAAAGAGTTGGCTTAAAAAAAAAAACCCAAAACAATGGATACCTACGACAGAAACCAGTGGCCTCAAACAACCGTGAAGCATGACTGTTTTCACATCAAGCACATTCATTAAAAGTGGACAAAGCCAGAGGAAATACAAAATGGCAGAGGTCATTAGTGATAAGGTGGGCCCTCCCATTCCTTCCTCAGACTGGCCATTGAATGAGCGCGAAGGTGCGCATTTAAAGATCTTTCTAATGTGGTGTGTCATTTGGAGTAGAGGACCCTACTAGGGTACAGGGGATATTGAGAAAGAAACACGAGGATTACTGTTCAAAGGCTAATTGCAGCCTATTAACGCTCTAATAATACCTTGAAAACAAAAATGCCTAAGTTCTGTCCTACCTCAGTCACCTCTGACCCTTTCCCCTTGGCTCAGAGTAGGACAATGTGGTTCATTATTATCCCAGGAAAGAAAGACCATTGAAGCTTGCTTTGGGTGAGCCCTCCTGAGGGGCTAAGTCTAAATTGACATCCCAGACAGATCACCTGAATGGCAGAAGCAAGGCTTTGTGAGAGTTTTTCTAATTACAAAGATGCGGACAAGGCGATTAGCAAGCGGGAAGTAGTGGAGTGGTTTCTTAGAATGGTCCAGAAGGAAACATGGAACCTTGCCATGGAGGGCGTCCTGGCAAAGGGCCCCACGCCGCAGGTGAAGCTTTGAGTGAATGCAATCCTCCCCGCAGTCTTGGGGACTGGCTAATAAGGGCATTAACCATCCCCAGAGGGAACAGCAGGAAACCGCCCCGCCGATGTACCCTGGGTACTCAATAAAATAAATAAGAGGACAGGAGTGTGGCAGGGGCCTCCCATAAACCTCGCTTTTATCAAAATACTAACTTCCCCAGTCAAGTGGACAGGTTTGATGGATGTGGTTCGCTGTTCCAAAGTTAATTAGTAAAAGGTAGGTAATTTATTCACTCAAGTGCAGATTAGAGATGAAGCAGCAATGAGGAGCAAGGCTCCTGTAGAGACCCTTGCCAGAGATTGCTAGCCAGCATCCTTCCTCCCCGTCTCAAGCTGCCACTGTTCCCACATCAACAGACGCCTGATGGCTCCTCCCCAGCAGCATTTTGATAGAGCTGGAATTGAACCCGTGTGACTGCTTGCACATTGCTTAGAAATGTTCCTCGGGGAATCATTCGCCTGCTAATTGTGTGACTACACATGACGTCATCGCAGCCTATTTGAGCAAACACTGAAGTGTATTCATTTCTATGGAGCATAACATTCCGGAGAAGCGCATGCGGACACAAGGAAAGGTAGACACGGGTAGAGCTCTCAGCTCCAAAGAGGGCCATGTTAACCTTGGGTAGAAGGCAGAATGACTCTGAACTTGGTTTGTGCATTCAATGTCATTTGCTCAAAGATCACAGGTTGATTCACAGAACCTGATAAACATACCAAACATCTTTCGGCAGATGCTAAATTGTTTTCTTTAAAATCGATTTGGTTCTTTGTAATCTGGTTAAAGGGCCATTTTATAACGCTTACAGGAATGGAAACCCAGTAGCACTGGGCCGACAATGTTAGGGCATCCTAAGAAGAACAAGCATTTGGTCATCAAGTCAAGTCTCATTAACCAAAGAGAAAACCCAAGGACTCCTCACAGATTTCAGTCATTCTCTTAATAGTGTTTCACATGTTTGAACAATCAAATATTATTGAGGGTCAGCACAATGACTCAGTGGGTAAAGGCACTTGCTACCAAGCCTGGGGATCTGAGTTTGATCCTTGGTACTCTTGCGGCAAGAGAATATGACCAATTCCTGCAAGTTGTCCTTTGACCTGCTCATAAGTGCCGTGGCATACATGTGCACATGCACACACACATATGCACACACACACGCACACATGCTAAAGACATAAATAATTGTCAGAGAAAAAGAGTAGCCTAAAACAATCTGAATTCATTCAGTTTGGTTGATTTTGAAGGTGAACTGAGAAAATCATTGTTATCACAGGGGAAGGGGTTGTCAGAGAAATTTAATACAGAGCCCATCGTTAGTCTGGGAGGTCACAGGTTTCAAGTTGCATTTAATGATACAACTATGAACAATCCTTTGAAGGAGAAGCTTAAAAAGCAGTAAAGAAAGTGACTAAACTAAGGACCATTAAATACATAAGCACGGGGGGCTGGAGAGATGGCTCAGTGGTTAAGAGCTTTGCCTGCTCTTCCAAAGGTCCTGAGTTCAATCCCCAGCAACCATATGGTGGCTCACAGCCATCTGTAATGAGTCTTGGTACCCTCTTCTGGCCTGCACTGTATACATAATAAATAAATATTTTAATACATAAGCTTGTAAATTGGGAAATGGTGCTTTGCTCTTAAGAAAATGCACGTGCATAGCTTGGGATAAAGCTCTCAGGACAATATTCCGGTGTCACATTTATAGCAAAGCAAGACAGTTAGGTGCTCCGGAAAACAGACACTCTCCTGAAATTATAACATAAGCACAGATCTTTAATGCCCTACAGTGTAAGTTAGAGGCTGTCCAGCCAGGGTACTGGGTGAAGGCACCTGCTGGCAAACCCGATCACCTGAGCTCGATCCCTAGAACCAACATGGGAGAAGACAACAGACTTTTGCAACTTGTCCTCTGACCTTCACACACATAAACATACACGATCAATAAAGATGGGAAAGATTAAAAGTCAATTTATTTATTTGCCGGGCGGTCGTGGCACATGCCTTTAATCCCAGCATTTGGGAGGCAGAGGCATGTGGATCTCTGTGAGTTTGAGGCCAGTCTGGTCTACAAGAGCTAGCTCCAGGACAGGATTCAAAGCTACAGAGAAACCCTGCCTCAAAAATAAATAAATAAATAAAAATAAAATAAATTAATTTATTTACTTGACATAATGTGGGTTATAAAAATATATCTCAGTCAATATCCTTTGCATGCCAGGACAGTGTTTAATGTTGACCACATGTTGAATACTTAAATAAAATCTATAAATGCAGTAATTTCACTCATTGACAGAAATTCCTAAATTCTTACACATTCAAGTTGGCAAAGAGAGAAAGGCAGGAGGGAGGAAGGAAAAAAGGAAGAAGGGAAGAAGGAAGGAAGAAAGAAAACACCCTTCTGATAGAAGCTGGAGCTGATCCTGCTTACCTCAAGTTCAGACTTTTCATCATGAATTAAGTGGATACAATAAAATAAATAAACACTACCACTATTTTAAAATCTAGCGACATGTCAACTGTGAGCCTGAGGCAGTTTTTCCTTAAATAACAAATTAGGAAGAAACAGGTTTTCTCTTGGTCTTTGTCTTCCTCCTGAGTCTCTTTCGTCTACATCTTTAGAGACCTCATACTCACACACCAACAACACAATGCCCGTGTGATTCAGCTCAGCTCACAGGGGCTCTACTTCACTATGGACACAGGCTAGTCCACACCTCTACTTCACTATGGACACAGGCTAGCTCATACCTCTTGCCTCAGCTTTCCCAGTGCCGGATGATACCATGCCCGGTTTCTGGAATGATCCTTTCTGACATCAATGTTCTGTGGCTTTCAGAAGCAAGAGGCAGTGAGTGATGGCAAAGGACCTGGATGGGCTCAGATGCTCAGTCTGGGAGTTTCTCACACTGCTGGCCGAGACTACTTTGGGGTGTGACTTTCTACCTGTCATTTGTACCCTAGCTAAAACCCTGGGCCTGACAGGTCTGCGGTCCCTGTCTCCTCTCTGCTCACCTGTTGTTGTCCTAGCTGAACACATGTAGCTGTCCCAGATAACAGAGCAGGCGGCCTGCGTGGGGAGGAGAATCAGCTGAGTGAGCATTCTCCACCGAGGGCCTGTCAGCTACCTGGCTCCAGGAAGCGCTTCCCCTGACAGCTTTACGGCCGGCACTAAGGAAGAATCAATATGAGGGCAAGGGGCTGACATTTCATTTTCTAAAAAGTGATCCATTGAGGACCAATCACCAAGCAGTGTTTATCAGCCTTGGGAAGTGACATTTTTTTTAATGGGGTAAGAGGGGCAGAAATCATCACTGGGTGACCTGACAGACTCAATTCTCTAAGAGGGGGGGTAGCTTCATAATTGGAAATCCCATGCATCCCATTGCCACACGTCTCTTATGTAAGAGAGTGATCAATAAAATCACAAAGGGAATTAAGTCCTGAGACTTGAGGCTGCTGTGTCTCACAGCCTCAACTTTTAATAATCCTGTCTCCCTGCATTAGAGTGCCATGGGTTTGCTTTCTTCTCATCAAAGTTGATCTTTGAAGCTGAACATCCAAAGGGAGTGATTTATCTCTAATTGTTTAGTTGGACTGCTGTGTTTGGGGACACTTAAAACAAAAAGATATGAAAGAGAAAGGAGGGAGGGAGGGAGGGAGGAAGGAAAGAAGGAAGGAAGGAAGGAAGGAAGGAAGGAAGGAAGGAAGGAAGGAAGGAAGGAAGGAAGGAAGGAAAGGACATCCACAGAAAAGCTAGACCATAAGTGCAGAATGGCCCAGTCAGTGCATGTCAAGTGTTGGGAATGCTCATGCGCAGCTAAGCATCACACAGTGGCCAGACCTCTAGCTACTGTTCCCGAGGTAGAGAGGTCACTCGTGCTATTCATTCATTTCCCCCATATCTGTATTCCCGGTGTTTTTAGTTGAAACACTGAAATAGGCACTAATTCAAACAAATGTTTGCGTAATCGCCGTAGTTCTCCCACACGACTGGAGGAGTTGGGACTAATGCATCACCTCCTAGGCATCATAGAATGTATGATATATGACACATGTACACAAGCAGAATCTCATGGCAGTAAATAAGGAAAAGTCTTGATTGCCTTCCAAATGTTTACTTCTTGAAGACTTAGCTCACCGCTCTGGTCAAACACATCGACTTACAGACTTTGTCAAAGGGAATGGCGCCAACGACAAACACAGAGACACCATACAGAGCAGCACATCATTCCATACGGTGTTAATAGAGTGAACAAATGGATCTCTGTACACACGGCACTCTGGAAAGCGAGGGTATGATCACGGTATTAGGAAACGCGTGTGACTAGTGGGTCTCTCGGGCAAACTCTCACATCTGTTCATCAATGTATATCAGTGTGCATCGAAAGCGTTGTGGCTAGCAAATGTGATGGCGACAGTCAAAGACACTGGTTTGATGCTGGTGAGATCATCAATAGGTGGATGGGACAACAGGACCGCCAGTGGTCTGAGAGCCAAGCATGGCAGCTGGGGGACCAACCGGAGCTCTAAGGAGATGACACTAGACAAACTCTGTCTATTTATGTCCCTTTCATCTTCGTTCACATGAAGAGCTTCATATTGAAGAAGGTCATACTTAAAACAAAAGCCCCGCCTTGGGAAACTGGGATGTGGTACATGGTGGGGAAAGCTTGAATGTGGGGCACGGTTGATGATGAGCAGCTGTACCCCATGACGCAACTGATCAGTGTGAACAACTGGACAGAAGTGAGAGAAGATCGCTCCAAAGACCACACAACCAAGCCATCACAGGCTCTCTCTCCCTTTCAAGCATCAAGGTGTTCCTTAAATGCACAGGGCGTAAATGCACTGCCTAACCAGATGTTGAAGATGCTGATGGCATTTTCCGAGGGATGAGGTAGCACAGAGCTCTTATTCTTTACCATTCTTGTTAACCAATAACATGCCAAAGCACCTACTGTGTTGTTTGGTACCTACGGTGTCTATCAAAGTTTCTCGCCACCATCCCTTTGAGGCCGACAATAACCACTGCCATCCCATACAAGAAAACAAATCCAGCTGTCAAATGGTAGTGCTCAACACTGGGGAGCAGAGTCCAGGCTTACCAGCGGGGTAAATGTAACAACTCACAGCTTAATGCATCTAGACATCTCCCACTGGCCTCCTGCAGCCGGCTGAAATTTTCCAGGACTCTCAACGGAAAGAAGGCTGCCACCCAATTCCTGCCACAAAATCCTGGAGGAATGTGGGGTGACCAGAGTGAAGAGAACCCCTGGCATACAAAAAGCCTGTGGCTTTGGGTGGGGCAGGCAAAAGTCTCTTGCAGAAAACTGAGCAGGAGGGGTCTGTGCTCCTGTGCTTACCTACGACTGATGACAAAGGCCGCAATGAGAATGACCACAAGCACCACACTGCCAGAGACGGAGACCAGTAGGACGGTGGAGTTGGCGCCATCTCCAATGATCCGGGAAGGCACTGGAACGACAATTACATGAAGGTCACATGGCGGGAGGGGGGGCGCATCCTAAGAGATGGAACTTGTTAGCACATTCAACTTTCTGAAGCTGTCTATGCAACAGCATCTCCTAAGCAAACACCCCCCACACACATACTTTTAAAGCGTTCTGTGATGAACCTAAAAATATAGGCTTTGATGCCTTCATAGCCTCTTTGTCAAAAGTCTTATATAATGAACAACAAAAATACATTCCTTGGTGAAAAGACACTCGGAAAGTTTAGAAGGGACAAAGGATTTCGAATGGTCCACTTCCGTACACAGCTATTAAAAACCAACCTATTAAAGGTGGGCTCAAAGCCTCCTCCGTAAAGCTTTCCTGTATAACACCAAGGATATACGTGTCCTTTAGAGTCATCTCAACTTTCTCATCAGTCTTCTTCACCCTCGTCTAATAACTTCAGCATCTGTAACAGATGCTGAAAATTCAGTCCCACCATCTTCTTATCAAGTAGGCTCAGCTTGGGTTTGGTAATTAAGGAGGAGGCATCTCTCATTCAGGGAACTTTTGTTCAGTTAGCCATTCCAAGCTCTCCAGGGAGCAAGACTTAATGTCGTACAAAGGACGCAAAGACATGCATGCACCCTAATGATACGATTTAAACAGATCCCTAGAAATAAGTAGGGGAAAAAAATGGGTAATTTTGGTGAGTTCTTTAATCTTCTCAGGAAGAAAACTTTTCTTAATGTGGGGTGGCTATGGAACCCTCAATTAGTCAAGTTAGTAAACCCATTATTCATGGTTGAATAGAAGATTCAGAAAGACTAACATTGACATCATTTTTCATTCACGGGAAGACAGATAAGACGCTATTGCGAAAAATGCTCTCTGAACAGCATGAGAGTTTCTAATAAGTAGACACCGGTTATCTTGTTTTATGCAAATGTCCAAAGTGGTCAAATGCTTACCCAACCAAAAATTATGTACAGCTCTTTGGATTTCGGCAGAGTAGGGCTCAACCTATAAGTAAAAGCATCTGGGGAAGGGTGGTGTCTGGGTGGTCTCTTTACCTGTATTGGTAGTGACCTCCAATGGCTCACTGAAGTCTCCATAGCCAGCGGCAGTCCGGGCTCGCACGTGGAACACATAGGAAGTCAAAGGGTTCAGGCCTTTGATATCTGTGTTCCTGGCAGCTGTCCGAACTATGCGATAGCTTCGTTCATTCTGATCCTATAATTTTGCAGGAAAGCAAAGTTAGTGAGGTGGCAAGATGTGTCCTCTGACGCTAGGTAGGAGGCGGAAGAAAGCAACCCAAACTGGGTACGTTCTCCAAGCCCTGTGCTCTCTGAAATGCTCTACAGCGCTTGCGGTGTCAAAGTACTGGTGTCATTTCTTACAGGTTCAAGAAAAGGACAGAGTTCAGGGTCATTACTGACGTTGGTCATTATTTTTGTTTCTAATTCTTGGGGGTGTTGAGAATGAAACAATCTGAATTTGTAAAGAATATCAAGTGATGGTTGATGTTTTCCCTATACCCCAAGATTATTAAAAAACCTGAAATCAGCATCCTGATCTTCATTTCAGAGTCTCATCCCTTGTGCATGTCCTCCCAGTCCTCCTCCATGTGGACCAGGACACAATTGTGCATCAGAAACCAATATATCCACTTCTATTCCTTCTACTTGCTTTGCTGCCTCCTTTCTGTCTGGAAAGTGGCAAAAATATTATAATCTTATACAATCCAGCCCTCTTTCTGCTTCTACTAAGAAGGTCAATAAGCAATTTCTTTAATCTCAGCACTTGGGAGGCAGAGGCAGGTGGATTTCTGAGTTTAAGGCCAGCATGGTCTACAGAGTAAGTTCCAGGACAGCCAGAGCTACACAGAGAAACCTTGTCTTGAAAAATAAAAACAAGGGGCTAGAGAGATGGCTCAGCGGTTAAGAGCACTGACTACTCTTCCAGGGGTCCTGAGTTTAATTCCCAGCAGCCACAGGGTAGCTTGCAACCATCGCTAATGAGATCTGGCGCCCTCTTCCGGCCTGCAGGTATACATGCAGACAGAATACATAACTATACATAACAAATAAACCTTACAAAAGCAAAAAGATTGTTCATTTTCAGAACAAGGTTGGATGCAAATAGCTCTCTTCAGAACTCTGTCCTTTCAGAGACAATTTACTTGCAAAATTAATGTCTTTCTATAAGGGGCTGAAGAACATAATTTTCCTCACCCAATTTTCTGTTAAAAGTCATCAAAACCCACACCTTCATTTTGAACAGCAGTGATCTGCTTAAACATATCATTATTTTAGCAGCTATGAGTCATTCTCCATGATGGAAGGTATATAGATTAGGTCTCAATTTCTTTTATTAGAAATAAAATGTAATTATATTAGAACATAATGTGTGTTTTCCAAGGTAACAAGCCAAATATTACATTTCATAATCAGATTTTGTTGGGAGTCAAGATGCATTTGATTTTGGTATTGATTGCTGTCTCACAATGTAGAAATGTTTAGTACTTGAGGAAGAGAGGGGAAGGAAAGGAAAGGAAAGAATGAAAGAGAAAAAGAGTTGGAAGAAGGAAGTGAGGGAAGGAGAAAAGGGAAGAAATACCTTTTCATAATACTTGACTTCATATTCTAAGATTACTCCATTTGGCCGATCGGGTTCCAACCAAGCCAGAGCCACACTGTATCTTGTGACTTCTTTAGCCTGGACCAAAGCAATGGATGATGGTGCTACCAGGGGGAGAGAGAGAAAAAAAAAAAAGAAAAAAAAATCTTCCTTTAGAAAGAACCATCACTGAACAGTTTCATTTACTTCAACAAGTTCAATGGCATCATCTTCCTCCTGGCCACATTGCCTTTCTCCAACATTTTCCAATACCATTCTCTCCAGACTTTGCTTTGCATGTGACTTTTATTTAAAAGACCATTTATGAGGGGAACCTAGGACAGGACTCAGTGGGTGGAGCGCTTGCTCTGCAATCATAAGTCCCCAGCTCGCACAAAAAAAGCTAGATGTGATTAGGACTGATCTGTGACCTCAGAACGGGGAGGCGGATGGAGAATGAATGACAGGACTCGACATCCAGTGGCCTCTACACGTGCACATGTGTGTACACACACACACACACACACACACACACACACACACACACACACACACCAGTGAAGCAAAGGGTTGTTGACTCTAAAAGTTCACAGGATCATTTCTATTGGGCAATGGCTACAGGGTATGCTGCCTGGGGTGTTTGTTTGTTTTTTTTTTCTTTACAAGCCATTGTTGCCTCAGGACCAACATGCCTTCAAGCTCTACCCAAGTACTGGTGCATCTTACTGACAAGCAGGGGGGACTCCCCATCCTTCCACAGTTACTGTGGGGAATGCTGGAAGGCAAAGGATTTATACACTTTCCAATATAAATGAAGGTACTGCTTAATTACAGCAAGATTTTTCCATCTCAACACAGCCATGCCAACAATGAAGAACACAAATAAAACCACGAAGGTCTCTCTGGACATAAATGACATTATGCAACCATTTTCGAAGAGTTGAAATTGTTCTTGTGCCTGCTGAGTGGCAAGCCTTCCTTTCCACTGAGAAAGACATGAAAGCAGTCTTTTTGGTTATGTTCTTGAAGCGGGGGCAGTGGGGTATGTGTGCATGCTTGAGATTTATGAAATCAGGCTGCCCAATGCTTGCATCTCTTCTCCGCGGTTCTGTCATCTCCAGCCAGCTGTTAGCAGCTCTGCTGTGACAGACGTGGACCGGTGCCAACGTCCAATCCCCAGAGAGAAGAGGAAACTTTCATGAAATCCTTCATCTTATCTCACAAAGCTGGCCTGAAGGAGCAGAGATTAGGGGGGATTGTTAAATTGAAAGCATAGTCACTTATTCCCCAAACTGTGGGACTATGTGAAAATGGGCTTCCAACAAATGAGTGTCATCCTCTCCCACTCACCCACCCACCCCCCAGGACCCACGGGATGGGCAATTCTCAATGCAGGAAATAGTGAATAAAACAAATTAGCACCAGAACCAGAATATGGAAAGCGTCAGAACCAGTTGACCATATGGGATGTGCGTCCGGATGGCAGAGTGAAGAGGACAGGCCAGCCGTAAAAGGAAGTCTCCATGACAGAGCCAATCTAGCAAGGCTTGTCTCCTACACACAGATACCAACAGCCTGACATCTCTGTCGGAGATGCTGGAAGATGGAAACATAGCTTCAGACACCCCTCCCAATGCTTCTCTCTTCCTCCCCCCTTTCTCTCTCTCTGCTACCCCAGATTGGAACTCAGGCATAAACACCAGTGAAAGATACAGCTCAGACACATGGTCTCCATCAAAGGCAAGGCCAAGGTTAGTAATACCCAACTGGTTGAACAAAGCCACATGCAACAGACATATGGAAGCCGCTGAACATCTGAAGAAAATGAGAAACGGAAATGTGCTCGTTAGATGTATTCACACACACACACACACACACACACATACACACACACACACACACACACACACACACCATGCTTTTTTCTTTACTGACTGGCATAGGCTGGCATAGAACTTTTACCCTATACAGAGGTAGAGAGGTAACCAGGCTGAGAAGGCTGCCTGTGAGAAGCTGTTTTACTCCAGGTAAAAAATGGATTACCTAACAGAGCACTTTAGCATACACCTTATAAAGGGGGTTTCTTTAAAGTCCAATGTTCGAGACTGGGAAATGAAAGAAAAAAGTGAAGCCATTAGAGAAAAGGCAGGAGGGAAACAAATCAGAAAATTATCAAATGAACTTTCTCTCCGAACCAGTCGACAGCCTCCTCGGGCAACAATTGCCTGTGTGCCCTCAGAGAGAGCCGCTGAAGAGAAGCGGTTTCTCTCTGGCTAGGTCGTCAGGACATTGCTCCAAGGGGAAATGAATCCATTTCAGTTCGTGTGAAGCAGCAGCCTTCTTAGAGTCGTTTAGAGGGAATTGGAGCCCAGCTCGGGTGTTTGGAACTCTCAAGCAGGGAGTCGACAACACCATACGACCCTGTTTGTTAATAGAATCTCCTTGATGCACACCTACTTGGAAAATGGATGTGCGCCCCCCGTGAAATAAAACGGACAGAGTAGATCTTGTCCAAGGTGTCGTAAAACACAGGAGAGAGACAAGAGGACAAGACGCGCAATGGGTAGAGATGATGGAAATGATGAGGGCGGTCCGATGGATGCGTGACTCTGGTATCATCCTAAGCATCTCTAATTCACAAACCGTACCCCGAGATTGGGCTGTCAGATCTGAATTCGTTCTTGACCAGTTATTCTCTCGAGGGGTGTTGGAATGGGCACGGTGACAAAGACAATCTGTGACTCTGGGAAAGATACCTCAGTCGGGCCTCCACGCCCCGTCCTCTCAGAAGAGCTTCCTTCGCCCTTCCCCTGGGAAGGACGGAGGCCTGAGAAAACTTCAGCTCGGCCCTGCTGCCACTTTGGACAAGAGGCAGCTTGGATGCCCTGCACATCATAAGCAGCATATGGGCTCGCCCCTTTATCTAGCCTGTTCCCAATGCAGCCTCCAACTCTACATCTGGAAGCCATCAACTTGCCACGTGTGCCCGCCTGCAGCTCGTTTCCCTAGATGAGGTATTTGGCAATGGAATGCCCCAATCTTCCTCTTAGCCCCGTGGTTCCCAAGCGTTGGTCTTCTCGTACCACCCAGTTGCTGGCCACCCCCTCCGAGCTGTATCATGAATCAGCGATCTTCTTAAATACACACACTATTTACTTAAAACTGTTATCTCGGAAGAAAACTTCCCATTAATGAGCTAAACACTGTTATTACTTCCAATTAATGACAGATAACCATAAAAATATCAGATGTTAGTGAAACCACGTTATCAGTCTTTCCAAGGCATAATTGTCTCCCCAAGCTTCGTTATAATGTGAGATTCACCAGCGTTAAAAAAAACATGGAGGCTACCCAGTCACCGACTTGAGATCTTGACCTTGGCACACTCAGAATTACTGAGAGGATGTTGAGGAAAAAAACAAAAACCACACAACTAACTTTACACACAGAGCAACACAGAGCAATTCCTTCTTTTGTAACAACCCAATGGTCCTAATGCCACCACTGGTATCTACCCACAATGCCTAACTCCAGTTCATCTAGAAATGCAATTTGTTTCTTTTCTTTCTTCGTGGGTTTTTATTTTATTTTATTTTATATTTTTTATTTTCAAGACAGTTTCTCTGTGTAGCACTGGCTGTCCTGATACTCATTCTGTAGACCAGGTTGGCTTCAGATTCAGAGCGTGCTGGAATTAAAGGCGTGTGCCAGCCTGCCTGGCCCCTCCAGAAACATTGTGGATCTAACACGCCAAGCCTCTGTTACCCTGTCAACAAAACAAGGTGACTAGATAAATAACATTAAGGCCCCAACTAGAACTGAAAACAAAACAAGATGATATTTAGCTCAAACCATGGTGAATCTAATCATCATAGGAATTTTAGTCAATATAAGATCATGTGGAAAAAGAGCTGACAGTTTTCTGTATGTTGGGTTTGGCTGGTGGATCTCCTTCCCATCACCTTGGGAGACAGTGTCCTCCCATGAGAGGACTTTCTGAGGGCTCTGAAGTTTTTTCTGGCATCTTACATTGGGAATGGTGGAGAACACCTACTATCCGAGCACTGGAGAGGGGGATGCAGGAGAATCAGAAATTCAGCTTAAACTTTGCTACTCCGTAAATAAATTCAGGAACCAGCTTAGGCTGCATGAAAGAAAAAGAAAGGAAGAAAGAGAGAGGAAGAGAGAGAGAGAGAAAGAGAGAGAGAGAGAAAGAAATGGGGGGGCAAGAGAGAAAGAGACGGGGAGAGACAGAAAAGAAGAAGGAGGAGGAGAAGGAAGAGGAGGAAGAGGAAGAAGGAGAAGGAGAAGGAGAAGGAGAAGGAGAAGGAGAAGGAGAAGGAGAAGGAGAAGGAGAAGGAGAAGAAGAAGAAGAAGAAGAAGAAGAAGAAGAAGAAGAAGAAGAAGAAGAAGAAGAAGAAGAAGAAGAAGAAGAAGAAGAAGAAGAAGAAGAAGACCTTGTGTGAGAAGGAGGTTAAGACAGCAAAGAGTGGACCTGCGGCAAACAACAAGATCCCTTAGCCTCTGGGTCTTGGGAGGAAGACCTCCAAGGCAGGAAAAATACGGAAAAGATGAGAAAAATCATTCAATTCACATCACTTAAGCATTTTTTTTACCTAAATGGTTTATTAGAAGGCTTTACTGATTTGGAAAAAAAAAAAAAGCACCTTTGAGAAAACAAACAAAAACAAAGTTATCTATTCTAAAATGTGTTAGTTTCCATCTTGGGCAAGTCCCTGGCCTGTTCTTGGCTCGATGCTTCCTGACACAAGCTGAAGCTGCTGGGACGTTTGCATTAGGGGTGAGTCTTGCTTTAGGGGCAGGTCTTGCTTTAGGGGCGGGTCTTGCTTTAGGGGCGGGTCTTGCTTTAGGGGCGGGTCTTGCTTTAGGGGCGGGTCTTGCTTTAGGGGCGGGTCTTGCTTTAGGGGCGGGTCTTGCTTTAGGGGCGAGTCTTGCTTTAGGGGCGGGTCTTGCTTTAGGGGCGGGTCTTGCTTTAGGGGTGGGTCTTGCTTTAGGGGTGGGTCTTGCTTTAGGGGTGGGTCTTGCTTTGCCAGTCACTCCATCCTCGGGATTCAGGAAGGCTAGCACAGGCTGTGGGTGGTCAATACATTTGAATGGATAATAATGAACTAAATGTTAAAATTGATCCACTTTGTCTGTAGACAGTAAAACGAATCCTGAATATTAAGGTCTACTCATGAGTCATCATTCTTTAAAGGCTCCGTCTGGACCTCCCTCTTATGGCCTTCTGTGACTTTAGTTTTGTCATTTAGTTTAACCAAGACACTGACAATTGGAGGCAAGGCAAATGACAGTTCTAATTACAAACGGGACTTCTCTTTTGGAGGGCCGCGTGACGGTTCTGAATACTTTTCAAACACTCGGGCTGTAAAATGTCATTCAAATGAAAGCTACCAGAAAAGCTAGGCGTTTTTGCACCTGCTCCAGACATTTTGAGAGGACCACTCTTCAGGCTGACAAAGGCGTTGACAATTGGTGCAGGGTTTCTCATCTGTACCTCTGGGATGTGTGCAAATACTTTTCTTGACTTAATTGTCAGGACACAGATGACATTCTCAGGTCACCTCCCGAAATCCAGAAGGTTCCCAGCAATTCGTTTTGTTATGGAAGGCTACATGGGCCACTGCAGACAGGCAACTGGAGCGGGAGTCGTCTCTAGTTATATAGTAACTATAAATATATATATCTGGGTCCATCTACCTGGATGCTGAAGCACAAGAGGGATCAAGAGCCCTCTGCAGTCAGACTAGGAGCGCCAAGGTTGAACAATTGGAACCAACTACCTTTCTACACACTGATGGAAAAAAGAAAAATTGCTGTAAATTAGAGCAAAACCCCCAAGAAGAGAAAAAAGAAAAATTCACCCAAGTTTGGAAATTGAATGAATTGAACTTCCTAATAGAAAGCCAAGAGCACGCACACGCGCGCGCACACACACACACACACACACACACACACACGTACATACATTATTCTGCATCCAGAATTCCACACATCCCCGAGAAAAGGAGACGTTAGACCCTCCATTTGCTCTGTGCCTGTGAATGCAACTGGTCTGAGTGCAGAGCACAAAGCATTCAGAGGGCGCACGTGGTTTTATCTCTGTGTGTGTTTTGGATAAACAGAAACTGCATAGATTAGAGGGTCCATCACGACTCTTAACAGTGGACAGAAACTGCACAGATTAGAGGGTCTACCACGACTCAAACAGTGGACAGAAACTGCACAGATTAGAGGGGTCCACCATGACTCTAACAGTGGCGCATTTCACCAGGAGGAGGAATTTAAAGGCGGTGCCTTGACCCCACACAGAGGTGGTTCCCTTTAAGAACATGGTAAATTTAACTTTCTTGGGTTCAAAGCCCAGAGGTTCTCCTTGCTCCCCACTGGTGTGACTAGTGCAATTTTCTTCTATCTGCTTCCTCAATGACTTGCCATTAAACACCTACAACTCATTTGACTGCAGCAGTTTGGTGCCGGTGACACCCAAATGGGATGGGGAAGAGACGGAGAATAGACTCCGGGAATCAATGGCTGTACCATTGCTTTCTTGAGTTCGACCAGCATCGTGGGCTGCAAATGAAAGGCTATATGGGGGAATTTATAGGGGCAGAGAAAACAGCTGAAATGACCCAATTGCCTTTTCATTCCTGGCTCAAGTTGGATTTTGGGGCAGGACGGTGGTGGTGGTGGTGGTGAATAGGGCAGGAAACAAACAGACACAATAAAAAGTCTCCTGCGTGTGGGTAACAAAGAGAGAAAACAGCCCCTCAAAGTCGGGAGCCTGAGTGAGGGGGGATGGGATGCTACATTGGCCATTGTTTGGAAGGGAGGCAGCTTGGCCACAGCAAGGCTACCTTTCTCCCACACTAGAATCCAGATTTAAATAGACAATGTTTACCCAAAGGGCCTGTTCCTGATAGGAAAGATAAACCCAGAGTTTATAAATATCCCTGCTTTATTCAAACAGTATATTTAACTTTAATTACTTGGAGCGTAAGGTGGTTTTTGTTCATTCTTCTCTTTCTCAATTCCACACCACGGCTCTGATTTGCTCCTTATCAAAGGTTTGTGCATTTTAAAATGCTGTCAAGCATCAAAATTAAATGCTCCAGAGCACTAATGATATCCTTGTGATTAAGGGTTTTGCATCTCGGAGATGCTAAGGACTCCGGAGCTAATATTAATTGCTTTCTCCCACATTCAAGGAGAGAAAAGCATTTCTCTTCATGGGCTTGGCGGTATCTATGGCTTCAGGAACTAACCACCAAGCAGTTCGTATAGACTCGTTTTTTTAGTACTAGTATTTTTTTAGAGTGTTTAATAGTACCAAAATCTTCTCACACGTGTGATGTTTATTATACTCAATCAGTTGGATTACCTTTGCTGCTTTGCTCCCCAGTAAAATCATTAGAAAACTCAGTCACCTCAGGATCCACTGTGTAAGAGCCCTACCTTGCTCCCCAAAGTTCAGAAGTTGTCAAGTTTCTACTCCACATGAGCACATTATAGTTTTGAAACTGAGCAGCTGGGCTTGGTGGTACTCATCTGTAATCTGGAGGCAGGGGTAGGGGGGTAAGGTGGGGGGGTGTCGAAGCAGGAAGACTGCCCTGAGTTCAAGGCTATCCAGAGCTTAGTAGTTTCAGACCAGACTGAGTTATAGCGTGAGACCTTATCTCAAAAACAAAGACCACAACAACCATCCAAAATTAAAAAACAAAAAATTAACGACGACTAAGCAAAAGATACAGAAGAACAAAAACTGTATCGCCTTTTGTTTTTCATTTTGACAAAAAGCATACTGCTAAAATTTCAGCCAAAATCTTCAGATGAATCTCAATGAAATGACATTTATTTAGATTTAAATATGGATGGATCCATATGGATCAATTTTAAACTTTGCAATATTGGAAGACTGCATGTTTTCCAGACAGTGATTTTTCTAGGGCAGCACGTATTTTCAACAAACTCTCCAGCGTAAGCGTGGCACGCGAATGTTGACTAAAGGGCAGAACTGAGCCGCGGCTTCCGAGGACTGTGAGAATCTGATTTTTGGAACACTGTGATGCTTCGAAGTAAGTGGTCAGACTTTGCGAGCATTCAGTCAGTATTTCTGGCTTACTGTGGAATTGAGACTTTATAAAGATGTCTCCTCGCCTACCCCCCAAGAGGTGGGCATCAAACTACTTTCAAGCGACTCTTTACAGAGAGCCATGGATAAAACTCTAAGTCACGGGACGTGATGCTCTTAACTTTCACAGTGCTTGTGTGCCGCTGTGGGAAGTGTAGAGATGCACTCCCTTCAGTTACTGACCAGAGATGTGAGTTCCCTTTACCCAAAACCACATTCCTAGACTTCTTTGTGTCCCAGCATGATCATATGACTGAGTCCGAGGCTATGGGATTTGGCTGAAGTAATGACTTCTTTTCTAGACTCACTCATGAATATCTCCCTTGTGACTTTCCATTCTCTCTCCTCTGGAATCTGCCAGCTGGGGGCTGGTTCCAATCCCGGCCTATCCTGCAGGCCCCAGGCCAACTCTCCCCCCATCACCACCAACTGAATGTGACTTCAGTAAGAAATTACTTTTTATTGCAATAACCCACTTGTGGACACGGAGGGTTAGAGCAGGTGCCCACTGGAGTGAAGTGGGGTCATCTAGCCAAAAAGGCATTTTCATCACAATGAACTCAAATGAAGTGTGGTGTACTGTGGCCAATAGAAGATTGATCTGTGGGCTGAAGCTGCCAGAACGGTGTCCAGGTTTCTTCTAGCTCCTGGCTATGGATGATGGCAGATCCCCAGTCATTTGTGAGGACCTGGAGCATGCAAGGGGCTGTGAGGCTCTGCAGGGGCCCAAGTCACAGCCAATCGGCTTCTTCCAGTGGGCGCAGCAAAATGACAAAATACTGGGCCAAGGGATTCTGCTGAGCTTCCATTCGTGTGAAATGGGAAACACAGCGGCTTTTCTCTTTAGAAAAGAGGCAATTTAGTCTCCGTTGCACAATTAGCAGCTTACACAGTTGAAGTGTCGGGCCCATGTGGGCAAGAGCCGGGCGGAGATGTAAGTGAAAGGGCGCTGTCTGCCTTCACTGCAGGCCACTTCACACACACACACACACACACACACACACACACACACTCACTCACATCTTTCTATCCTTAACTACCCCTTGAAGTAGTTATATTACATCGCTCTTGTGTTTCAGATTCAGGAACTCCAGCAAGGAGAAATTAAAGAATTTAACCGAAGCTCTAAAACGGGTTAAAACCCAAGGCCACCTGACTAAAAGCAGAGGATCCTCCCTCCGTACCATGTCTGCAGTGACACGCACAGTGATCCCGCATTAGGCAATGGAATTAATTCATACCAACCTCCTGAAACAGGCACTGTTACTATCCCATCTTATAGATGAGGAGAATATGGGACAAAGTTTAACCTGCCTCAGAATAATGCTATAGCTGGTGAGTTCCAAAGCCATGCACTAACACCCCCATTCTCACCCATCCATCTATAGAAAGCTTTGCATTGCCTTTCCGTTACTGTTTGAATGGGAAAAAAAGAAAGTGCTTCACCCACTCATGGGGAACATTTGCTCCCCAATGGCGGTATATCATTTGAGAAAGATATAGAAACTTTGTTACTGAGGCCAACCTGTCAAAAGTGGGTTGCTGGGGTCAGGTCTTGAAGATCGTTCTGGCTGTCCTGGAACTCTCTCTCTGCAGACCAGGCTGACCTCAAACTTGGAGATCCACCTGCCTCTGCCTCCCAAATGCTGTGGTTAAAGGCCTGTCCTGCCATGCCCATTCACTGGACAGAAACTGTGCACTTAGTTAGCTTTGGCTAACTTTCTTTCCACAGTAACAACGGCAACCACCACAAGTCAGTCTTCCCAACAGATACAGGACTTCCTATGCAGGCTGGCAGCTGCCTGTATCACCCAAAGTCATCGGATATGGCCTCTGCTCACACTCAAATCCCAAAGTTTCTGATGCTCAATCCCCTCATAGTGAACAAACTCAAAAAACTGAGATAAAAATAAAATAAAATCACAATACAATAAAAAATCAAATAAAATATAAAAATAATAGTATCTGGAGTTAAGAAGAGTAAGAGGAACATGGGAAGCTTTTGAAAGATTTACAGTATTCTATTGTTCTGTGCTTGGTCCAGGTGATGGTCAAGTACAGGTGCTTGCTTTGAAACAATTCAATGGGCTATATATATAGTTTTCATGACAATGAGATCCTAAAACAAATTTTAAGGTTTTCAAAGCATACAAATAGTGAATGACTGCCATCATTGATGCAAAGACTCAATCAAAATCCTTAGTAAACTTCCCAGGGTCGAGAAAAACTCAAATGCATCAAGAAAGAGGCACATTTTGGCAGAGCAGAGCTTCAGTGGCTCTTGGTGATGAAGAAAATGGCATTATCATTTCATTTTTAACAAGACGCTATTTTAAAATCCCACCATAGGGCTGGCCCTAGGATCGCCCATGACAGCTCCCAGGGAAACACACGTGGCAGGTCGCCTAAACTTTGCTCGGCTCCAGGATCCTTATGCATGCACTGAGCATGTCTGCTGATGTTTTTCCTTTCCATATGCTTCTTAAGAGATCTGTTGGTGCATTCTGATGGGTATAGGCCAACACTTGCCGACAGAAACACCACAGGACTCTATGCGTGTACTTCCCGCTAAGTCAGAATGCCAGTTTGAGGCAATAGGAAGACAAGCCTTCCCCCTTGGGGCTCATTTAAAGGAATTGGCCTGAGCAAGACAATGGTATTAAGATAAGAACGCAGTAAATCTGGCCACAGTCAAACAGCGTCATTTTCCCCTCATCGAAATGCTTCGAGTGAGACAGATGCTGATGCTGAGCTTCCATAGATTAAGGAATTACTGAGTATTTCCACTGCTCTGTTTATGATTTGGATAGAGACCCTCTTGTCAAAGCCAGGTCCTCCGTGACCCATGATGCCCTCCAATATTTATCTGGAATATGTAAGGAAAACCTCCTGTTCTGAGCAGCCAAGAGAGGGAAGAATCAGCTGCTCCACACCAAGAAGCTATTCCTTCAGCTGTCAGCCCACTGGAGAGCGAGCTCTGTGCCTCCTAGGGCTGCAAAATGAAAAGCTAGGCCGTGGGCTGCGGGTTCGCTTTGTTTCCCAGACAGCTGCTAATCGCCCTGACAATGCCGCAACATTTAGCTTTCTGATGTCCGGAGCGTCTCGACTGGTCCTCAATTAAACAGGTTTTAATCCCCGAACCTCCAAACGCCAACATGATAGATGTACCCAGTAAATCTTCGCTCCTGTCTCCCGCTTCCCACACTCAAATTTCCACATTGATACAGACAGAAAACTCGAAAGCCTGCTCCAGAAACCAACCAATAGAGTCCTGCTCACTCATTCCTGTGCCTTGCTCTCTGTCTTACCTCTGTAAACCTTTCCATAGAGGTAAGGCATCGAACATTTGCCAAATGAACCTGTCAGTTTCAATAAATAGATCGGCAACTGTTGTCTTTCTCATTGTTTTTTAAACTGTGATAACTAATTCAGAAAGAGTTGTGGTTTTGAAATTTGTTATAGAAATATTTGAGTCATCTTTGAAGAAGAAGAAAAAGAAGAAGAAGAAGGCCAATAGATAAACCAGAAAATCCCCAGGGACAGCCTTGCTAATATTAAAAGTCTTAGGCCAATGCCCGAACAAAACCTGCTAATGACGTTTCATTCTGGATTCAACTACTTGTAACAGGAGAATCGGTTTGATATTCTATTTATTTTTTTGTTTGAGATAAGGCCTCATGTAGCCCAGGCTGGCCTCAAGCTTGCTCTGAGAGAAATGACTGTGAATTTCTAACGTTCCTGCTTTCAGCTCCCCAGTGCTGGGACTGCTGCTCTATACACCATTGTGCTTAGATCATGCTTTGAAATCAGCTGATAAGGGGGGGGTCTCATGCTCTTTTGTTCATATGTTTTCATTTTGTAGAGGCATGAATAGAACCGTATATTCTTTATCAACAAGCATCACTTGTAGCTATTGTTAAAAATAAAATATCTGGTTATCAACCCTAAACAAAGTACCAGTTTTCATAAATGGTATGCTACCTTACAGGAAAACCACAAAGAAGCTCAAAGACAAGAGGCATTAGCCATTCTGAGTTCCAGGGAAGTTTTGAAAATTAGATTCCTATTTCCTCTCTCTTGGGTTAATGGGGCCCATGAGAGACAGAGGCAATGTTTACAAGGTACTGGGGGGTGCCTACTCAGGGCTTTCATTCTCTTGACTTTAAAGGGAGACTGAATGTATCATGAGCTCCTTCATCATAGCTGTCTCAGAGATGGCCCACTGTCTTCCAAGTGGAAACACTAGGAAGCCAATTAGCGTCAGTTATGATGTGAACACCTGTCGGCAAAGACCTGGACTGAGACCAATCCCATTAACATAGTCACTCATGGCTGCCAAATGGTCACACTTTGGATCACTTAAGATGTCGTCCACATTCAAAAAGGTGACCCAAAGGCAGAAAGGTCCAGAGTCCCATTAGTCATCTTCCAATTCCCCATCATATATACACACACACACACACACACACACACACACACACACACACACACACACACATATATATATACACACACACACACACACACACACATATATATATATATATATATGTATATGATATATGATGTATCTATCTGGAATGGGGAACCTACTTTCTAATGGTCATTTTAAGAGATCACACAGGCTTCTCACAAAAGTCAGGGTTATTGTAAACTGAGAATTTGAGTCCCTTTTCCTAAATTTCTAAACTCCATTTTTTTAAAACATGTCTCTCATTGAAATTGAAGTATATTGTCTGAAGACACAAAATCCAGACAGCACTATTTGGAAAAGAATAAAGTAAGACACAAAATTATGGGACAAAGCGTATTACAGTGCCCTACTGTCTTAGCAAAGATGCTGGTGAGTCTTTTCTCGCCAAATCAATGTGTTCTTTGCTATGTGGAAGCTTTCCAAGCCCAAATGTCACTTGGCTTACAGAACCATGGGGCTGAAAAAAAATGATGATTCTGGATAATAAAGTGGAATGTCACAAGTGGAAATGAGGGACAAGGAAAACTGCAGAATGAACACCAGGTTCATTCTCTTGACGAACATTCTGAGATGTCAAATCTTTTTTATTTTATTTTAGTTTTAGTTTTTCAAGACAGGGTTTCTCTGTGTAGCCTTGGCTGTCCTGGAACTCACTTTGTAGACCTGACTGACCTCGAACTCACAGAGATCTGCTTACCTCTGCCTGCCAAGGGTGCACCACCATTGCCCGGCGAGATGTCAAATCTTAATCCCGCTTTGATTCCGCACTATGGAAGTATAGGGAGGTTCTAAACACAAGGGATCAGATACTTAGGAAGCAAAAGCTGTGAACCAGGCCTCCACTTTACAAGCAACTGTCTCTCCTGCTGAGGTAGACAGGGCACAGTGAAGGCACCGTGTGTGCAGACAAAGACAGAAGCCTTTGGTTTAGATTATAAACGGCTCCTTTTGAAAATGGTTCCTCTGTATGGCCACCATATGCGATGCTCTCAAAAACCGTGGCCATGAAATGATCTTTTTGTGATCCTCACATCTGAAACTTTATCTTTTGGACAAGTCTCTTAAAAGGCTCTGTTACAGGTTAGCAACAGAAGGGTCATTTATGAGAGGGGATTTTAAGCTTGGGAATTGGCAACCACAGAATTTTTTTTTTTTTTAATTTTTGGGGTATCAGCCAGAAACAGAATTATGTGTGCCAGATAGTTTAAACTCCTACATGCAGTATAAGCTCAGAGCGGAAACAACTGAGCCATTAAAATTTAAAATGTTATTAAGGCCAATAGATGTCTTCAACTAGATCAGTGCTTAAGTATTCAAGATGACTTCTATAGTCATAAAATATAACAAAGAATGCATTAGGAAAGTCATAACAGTTTGGGACTTTTTTTTAAAAAATAAGGGGGTCACAACACCTCTCAGGAGCCTCTCTTTAAACACAATTTGCTGAAGTGTGAAGTTTCCTAGCCCCAGTTCCACCCAGGAGTGAATCCCTCAGTGCTGGAAGAACCGCATTAGAACAACATCTCACCTAGACATCCTCCCCCAGCGTGGTCACTAGGAAACACATAAGGCCCAGCTCCAGTGTGCTGTGGGGGTGATTTTGTACGGGTTCCGAGTCAGAGGAGGAAGAGATAAATGCGCTGTGCAAAGAGGAGCTCCAGCTCAAGAAGACTTGCTGAAATTAGCACTAATATTTCAGGGACTTCTCCAAATAACCTGTTTTCCTATCCTGTGAAGACTTCCTAATTGTATTGTCTTTTGCTCTTAGTTGATTTTTCAGTGGTGGAGTAAGTTTCGAATGAAAGGTGTAAACACCATTTATAGCTTTAAAATTCTTTGTCCATTCTTTCTGCTAACCGGAAGCCATCCTTCTCCTAACTTCCGCTGCCTAGGGTTCTGTTGCTTGTTCTCCTAGTTTTCAGTGAAAATGAAGCATCAGGGACTCACCATATTCTACAGTGATAACTAACCCTCCATTTTACCCGCGAAGAAGTGAGAGGATTGAGGGGCACCCCCACCCCTGCCCAGCATTGGAAGAACGCTTCCTAGGGAGCCCCCTCAAGTCTGGCTCTCCTGCGAACCCTATAAGCTCATGGTGGGTTCGCTGCGCTCCAGCACAACCAAGGATTGCATTCTACACCAGCAACACCTGGGGGATCAGTAATTTTCAGAACTCAAAAATAGTCCTTGGCTACCTTAGTGAGGTCAGAGACTGCCTGAGTAAGCCTTCTGCTACTAGCGGGTTTGAGAGCCTGGCTTGTTCCTAAGCCCTTAGCTTCGCTAAGGGAACATGGACGAAGCCGCACTTCCAACTACCTAACTTTATTAGGCCCCAAATACAGAATCACCGCCCCCTCCCATCAAATAAAGAGTTGATTCCAACCGAAGGTGGCAGATTTACTGCTTGCAGTATGTTATCTAGACAAACACAAACTCTCCAAGGACCCATAGTGAGTTGTTCCTTTACAGTGTCTGTTCTGTCGGGTGGATCTTACACAAGCGTGTTGCATGCTGGGAGCCTGCTGGTGGCAAAGCCTTATTTAGCTCTCAGTTGAGATCCTTGAGTGCTGGTTGCATATGCCACAGACCAAAGACTCCTGTGAGATCTTCTTGAAAACATCAATTCTGCGGCTCTCATCCAAAAAGGTGTTTTTTGAAAGTGTGCCTCAAACTGCCCGAGAAAATTTCTCCATCTATGGTATTGTTTGGGAATTGCGGAACAAAAACAGTTGTTACACATTTCCTTTTCTTTCTGACTCCAATCTTCCACTCAAGAGAGATAGCAAAATAGCACAACCGTGTCAAGGTACTGTAACTTGCCCCGTAACATACTTTGAGAGGTTATGGTTTAGTGAGTGGTCCCTATGCTTCGTTATAACAAAACACAAAAGATGGCTCAGTAGAGAACTATAGTGCAAGCCTTAGCAATTAATCCATCAGATAAAGGATTTTATGTTTAAACGGTTTGCCTGCCCAGATTCTCCAGCCAGAGTGAGAACTGGAAAGAGACTTCACACAGACCTGACAATTTAGCAGACCAGTTTGAGACTGAAGGCCAAACAATGGCCGGTCAGTGGTGGGCGGGGCCACACCTTCTCTGCCCTTGCTTAGAGGTGCACATTGACCCCCTGTTGAAACTTCTGGACCCTGAGGAGTTTGCTGGAACTCTTTGTCTGTCTTCCCAAAGAGACATTGAATCAGTTGATTTTGTTCTCCTTAGCACTATTAATTTGTCTCTTTAATTGGTTTACTGAGGATGGGTGACCGGACCTGGCTTGGGGCACACACAGGCTGTGTCCTTCAAGACAGCAACACACTGGAGCAAGTGTCACTGACATTTCTCAATGAAAGCCACCTCGCTCATGAGGCAAGCACACAAATGTGTGACACTATCTTTCTTTTGCCAGTATTGTACATCTGAGAAATCCGTCACTGTACTTTGGGCACAAGTCAAGACGGAGAAAGAAGGTTCATATATTGAGGGCATCGGAGCCAGAAGGACACCGTGGAAAGGCTAATTAAACGAAAAGAAAAAGAAAGAGATGTTCTGACCCTAAGGCTTGTCTCTCTGAACAAATTACAAACCTAAGACAATATCTTCAGGACTACCTGAAGACCACATACAGTGTTTTCCTGAACAGCCATACCATGACTCATCTTGGGGAGATGAGGGCAAGGATTCCAATGAATCTCTGCAGACTTTAGATCTCAAAACAGGGTTATTTCTGACTATTTAGAGATATCAGCAAGGCTTTCTCACTGCATCTTTTCACTGATGTTCAATTGCAGGCCGGACTCTGGAGTCTCCTTTGGCCACTGAGAGGAGAAAGGGATTAATTTTGCTAGTTAGAAGGACACCGGGAGAGGATAGAAGCCCACCTGAAACCCACGTGAGCCCTGCACCCTTCAGTTTATCTCGGTCAGGCGCTTCTTTCTCAGATCCCGTGATGGCTCCTCCAGAGCGTACAAGTTGGCAGTGGAGTCCAAAGGAACAAGCACAACACTGAGAAATGAGAAAGGAAGCAGAAGCAGACTGCCGGGAGCGCGCACGAGAGTAGGTTTCCCATCTCACGGATGAACATGTGTGTATATTTATGTAGGAACAAAGCAAATGGAGCTAAGAAAAACAGTGCTCTCTGGCTTGGGTGTATAAATAAAAACCAACGTCCATTTTTCCGAGAATGAAATATTTACCACTCTAAACAATGAGAGCTTTCGCTTATACACAGTAATTACCACTGGCCGCTGTAGGTGTACCATTTGTCCATGACGCTTAGTCAACCTTGAAGTTAGATAATTTAGTAGATTCCCTTGGAAGGCTTTCATTTTTTTCTTCTCACCAGGCCTTATGATACCAACTATGAATACGAGCCCAGAAATCCTGGTTTCCCAAACAAAAAAGCTATATTTTATATAATTGCTCATGTATTTGATTTTAGAATTATAATAATGAATTAACGTGTAGGCTTCTTAATTACAGTGGAGGCAACAATAGTCTATGGAAATAAAATTGTTTTTGGTAATAAGTTTAAACCTAGAAATTTTTTCCTTAAAAAAAATTGCACTGTGTGTTTTTCAAATACACATTTCATAAGGACTATGAACTAAACCAGGGGTCTGTGGTTGGAGCAGGGCTTCTCTGAAGCCCATTGTATGCTGGGTCAAGCTTATAATTATCCAAGCAAGCAAAGGTCTCTCAAGTAGCCACCATTTTTGCGCTCCTAACCTTAAGCCCCAACAAGGAAGGATGCAGGATGCGCAGACAGCATGGACTCAGTGGGATTTCGTTACAGTCTGAGTTCCTTGGGAGATCGCTAGTTTGTCTGTTTTCCCTTCAAAATTTGCAGGGGTAAGGAAAAACAACATGATTTCCTGGAGATCACAGCAAACAGGAAATCATCTCAGTGAGAGGATAGCACCAAGAACCAGAGTGTGTGATCATCTATGAGGCAGAGTGGTAAGGAGGTAGAATGCAAGGAGAACCAGGAACCCTCACAATGGCTCAGAGAGGAAAGACACTTGCTGGCCAAGACTGGGATTCGATACCTGGAACTCATATAAAGGTAGAAGGAAAACACTTGACTCCACAAAGTTGTCCTTTGACCGTGGCATATGTGCCCACACATACGTATCACATGCGCGCGCACACGTGTATGCACACACACACACACACACACACACACACACTAATAATAATAATAATAATAAACAAAAAATTAAATAATTTTAAAAGCTGAAGAGAACCCGTGTACATCAACATCATGAGAGAAACCCACATACATATCATGCATGCACGTGCACACACAATAACAAAATAAAAATATTTGAAATAATTTTAAAAGTTGAAGAGGATCCATGCACACCAACACTGTGAAAAGTGCATTCCTACACATTTCAATCTGAACACCAGTGGCGAAAGACTTGCGGTGGAAGGAAGCAAAGGCATGTTGGAAATCGTAATTACTTTGGTTAATTTTTTTTTTAAACACAATCCAAACATCTTACAAATAATGTGTCTTGCCAAATGCAAACTGTTTCATATGGATTAACCGGAGTGCTAAGCCACCACATCCTTCCCCCGAAGCACAGTTTCCCACAGTGGCATGGTCATTTCAACATCTTAACCTCCGTTCTGACTACTCCCCTTTCTTGATGTAGTATGCCAGAGCAGAGACCAGCATAAAAAAATAAATGTAAAACCGGAGAGCTAATTGCATTTTCGCTGCCGGTCAATCGCTCTGCCAGCTACCCAGCCATGCTTCCGCAGTCAGAAAGCCCTCCTACACAACACGTGAAAAAAAAAATGACTGGCCTTGTGTTCCAATAAAACTTTATTCATAGATGCCAGAATCTGAATCCTACAAGTCTGAACGTCAGCTAACTATTCCTCATCTTTTAATTGTCTCTGACCCTTTAGAAATACGAAAGTCATTCTTTATAGGTTGTTTGAGGATAGGGGAAGTAGGATACTGAAAACAGCTAACATTTGTGCTTTGCAAGTATCACTAATTTGTTTTTTCTTCTTTTGCAAGCTTAAAGAAAACTTCGATCTTGAGCCACTTCATCTGAATGTTGGATTCCACCATAATTCTTAAAAGCAATGGGAATGTACCTTCTGCTGGTCCTTTGAGCTCACATCCTCCTCCTGGCTGACTCCAGTACGGCCTCTGCCTCTCACACCTAAGCAGCGGCCAGATTCATACTGAGCTACGACCTTGCCTTTCAGCACCTTTGGTAGTAAGCCAACTTCTCCTGCTCCTCTTTCTGCCGTGAGCGTACTACTGCGATGGTCTCCTTGTCTGACAATTGTATTGCCTTTAACCTTGTCACAATGTGACACAGCAAAACTAAGAACCTCCATTCCGGTCCCAAACTCTGGTTTTTGGTTTTTAGTTTTCCCGAGCCCTGCTTCTACTCCTTAAACACACAAAGCCCATCTCGGCTTCAGGCCTCAGAAAGCCTGGCTCCTCACTCCATTGCCCCAAGAATCTTTTCCCTCTCCCAGCACTCCCCTGAAGCTTCCTTCTGCTATCTAGAAGACAGGTAGCAATTATACCCAGTGGGGATGAGAATTCCCACTGTTCACCATTATCCCACTCAAATAACATAATGTGTCTAATTAAAAGATGGCAGAGAGAGAGAGAATGGGAACCTACCAGTTGAGTAATAACAGACAGTGTGCCTCTTGTACTTAATTATTTTATTTTCTTTTCCCATTATTTTGAGTTTATTGAATGTATTACTGCTAGACAGAGTTAACCCACATGTTTTTACTGTAAACAAAAGTTAGGTCAACAAGCATATTGAGTACCTACTGCTACATTTGGTACAACGGTGTCATGACAAAGTGTCAGGCCACTCGGCTGGTGGTGTGGCCACCAGTTCTTCTAGCAGTTCCCTTACCCGTGCAATCCTAAAGAACAATGCCAGTCTAACAAGCACTACCGGTTATGTGATGGCGGAGACACTGGGAAAGGTCTACAGAGAGGGACCTGAAGGCTCCAAACTGCCTGAGAACAGCAGAGACTAAATTATATTCTCAGCCCACGCAGTTTCCACTAAGGAAACAGGGTGCCTGGTCCGTGCACTACTACAACCGGGCACAGCAATGCCACCTGGCTATGAATCCTTAGGAGATGGACATTATTGTAAACTCACACCTCTGTGGAAAAAAATGATAATCATAATTATGCTGAAACCCTTCAGAATTGCTTTTGACCTTGGAATCGCTCTCAACACCCACTTCTGAATGTTATCCTCGAGAGTCCAGACTCCAAAGTCATGGCTTCTGACTACATTCAAATTAATAGGAGCCCATAGAAAGGGCTGAAACCGGCAGGTTTAGATAATCACATAATCTATAGAATATCTGAATGTTTCTGGCCTGAGTAGTATATGCGTTTGTCCCCGAGATGCCATTGCTTCCAGAAAGGGGGTGGCCAGATCTTTCCCACCCTGTTACAAGCAAATAAAAACCCAAAATGTACATTGGGGCTGGTGAGATGGCTTAGCAGGTAAAAGGGGTTATAGCCATCTATATCATGATAAAAGGACCTCCACACGTGTGCTATCATGTGCACACTCACCCACATATATGTGGTGATATGTCATACATAAATAAACAAACAGCTAGGTGGTAGTGGCACACGCCTTTAATCCCAGCACTTGGGAGGCAGAGACACGTGGATCTCTGTGAGTTCGAGGACAGCCTGGTCTAAGTTCCAGGACAGCCAGGGCTACATAGAGAAACCCTGCCTAGAAAAAAAAAAAAAAATCAATCAATAAATAAGCAAACAAACAAGATACACTTAAAAAATGATACCACAGTCAGTGGATGCAATTAAGAGTTAGTAGAGAAAACTCCTCACAAGGGTCAGATTAATAATGATTTAAGGCAAAGAAGTACCTTTCCCTTTCAGTATGATCTAGTCTCGGAGCTGACAAAGAAAGCCTGAGGAGGTCTGGGAAAGCACAGTGAAAAAAAAAACTAAAAAAAAAACAAAAAAAAAACATTAATGTTGGCCACTCCCACAACATTTGAAGGAAAACTCACAATTCCGCTCCTTAGGCAGAAAACCTTGCTTCATTTACACAGCATTTCTCTCTTAGGAACACACCCTGTATTCATTTGCCTGAGATGGTCCACTTAAGTCAAAGTAAACTGAGAAAAAGCCTTCAAGAAAACAAATCACTCAGCAGTTTGCATATCCACTTTTCATAAACACCAAGACAATTTCCCAAACAAAAGGCAGAATAGCGGCCACAGGATGGAAGATACAGGAAGACAAGCCTCAGTTGACTCCCTTTGCCTGCCCTGAAGAACAGGAAGTCTGGAAGGAGCTTCCCCACTCTCAGGCTTTATTTAATGTGATCCCCTCCACCTCCAGCTCACCCCTACCTCCTTCAACACTTCAGACATCTCCTTCAGCATTTGGAGAGACTGGGTACCCCAGCAGAAAGTTCACACCATAGGCAGAAGGCTCAACCTCCAGCCTCAACAAGGCTTCCTTCCCGCAGGACCCATCAGCCATCAGCCAGCCTATTGGGTGGTGAGCAGTGTTACTCCATTAAGCCCTTTGCCTCAGTCACAAAGCTGGCACCCATCAATCAACTTATCAATAATCAGGTGCCAGACACCCCGATTTCCTTTGTCCTTTGTGTCAATTGTTTTTGAACCCAGGGGGGAGAGGAAAAGGCTGTCACTCTATCTGGCTTCAAAAGGTTCACACATTCTTGGGAGGACACAGCCCACTCACACTGCCTTCCATCAGAGCCCCTCTAAATCCAAACCTCTCACCTTTTTTTTTTTTGTCCACAATGGGAATAGGTCCAGCTGAATCAATGAATACTACCTGATTTCATAATAATCTTAAGGAAAGGCCACTGTCTAAACTAAGATTTTCTCCTTGTTATCTAATATTTGCTTTAAAAAAATGTTACTTATGAGAAAAACAACAACAACAACAACAAACCGTGAAAACACAACGAAGGTACAGAACAATTGTGAGGACTCTGGGTACAAAATGCTAATATCTGCTAATTCCCCATATTCTTTATAGAATAAGCTATCATTACCTATAAAGGTCCTTAAGGAATCTAATTTAATGGAATGATGGAACCAAATGCAATTAGAATATAATTGTGCATATGTAAATATGCTTAGGGGAGCTTTGATAGAGTTGATGACTGCCTTGTTCACCCAGGAATTTGGCCTCCATTATTAGTTCTCACCATTATGAAGAAAGGGTTTGTTAAGCAAAGACAAACTACCCAGTGAGTTTGAAATCAGTGAACTTCAAAGTGTGGCAGAACGCAGAGGCAGCCCTGCACACACACATAATTCTCTACTGAGCAAAAGCACTCTCTGGTCGACCTCATAGGAGGTCTCCTTATTGAAAGATTTATTTTTAATTTTGAACAGCTTCCCAGCATCCACCTCCATGAAAATTAAAATAAAGAGATGAAATTTTGTCCTATTAAGCAAGTCTCCCTGCAGGATTGCTCAACATGACAGGGAAAAAGACACCTCATTGTTCCAGAGGAATTACCTGTCCACTTTTCTGCTCGATCTAAAATTATTACAACAACATTTTTCACAAAAGTTTTGACTCTTTCCTTCCTTTCTAATAAAGTTCTTGCACGCATTACTCGTGTGGAAGATTTTCAACTTGCCTGCCCTGTGCTCTTGGACCTTTTGGCATAACAAGGGCTGACATAATGTTTTGGCTGGAGCCCTTGAGTATATGAAGAATCATGGAAGTCTCTCCCTACACCCTGTGGAGGTAGACACTATCCTCAGCCCATCTCCCAAGGGCTACCTTCTCTGCCAGAGAATGATTTCAAACTTGACCTTGCACAGATGTGGCCCTGAAAGGTCCAGTCCTGGTGGTAAATTGGTTAAGAACACAATGTTCGTGTTTGTGTGAGGATAATCGAAAAGGTGTAAGGAAAGAGAGGGACTAAGGGTGTGGCCCTGCGGAAGAGGGGCTGTTAGTGTGCACAAGGCCTGGATCCAATCCCCAGCACTGTGGGTGGGTGAGGAGGGGGAAGGAGTGAATTGAAAGACTGACCGATCATAACCAGAGTCTTCTAAGTGTGGAGACCACTCTGCATGGGTTGGCTGCTTGTTATACAAGGGTACCAATGTTATACAGCAAGGGGCTGTGATATGTCCACTGTAGTAAACATGCATGCGCATGCACATGCAGGCACACACAAACACATACCAACACCACAGACATTCCTTGCTATTACTCTGGTGATACTTCTAAAATTCTAACATCATTCTAGTCTTCCTAGAAAAATGAAACGTCAAACAGCACAGATGATTTAAAAGTACAAAATTAAAAGGCAAAGTCCAGGGGCTGGGGTCATAGCTGAGTCAGTAAAGTGCAAGCCTAGAAAAGAACAGCCAAACTTGGTGACAGATTCTTATAATGGGGAAGGTGGAGATGAGTGGATCCTTTGTATTCACTGAACAACAAACATAACATATTTGGCCAGAGAGATACCCTACCTCACTAATAATGATAATAATAATAACAATAACAATAACAACAAATAGTAAATCAAATGAGATTGCACCTTAGGGTGACAAAGTTGTCCTCTAATCTCTACCATACATATGTATGTACAACCAGACACATGAATGTACAACCAGACACATGCATATGCATACATGTGAACATGCATATAAAAGAGATAAAAGCCTGTCCGTTCACATTCATGGATCATAACTATAAGTAAAGAGACTGTTGATTCTTGAACAGTTTAAGACTTTTCGTGGCAGCTCCTGTTCAAAATCTTTCCCAATATTTTTTTTTAAAAAAAATAATATATTCTAGGAAATTCGGAGTAAAATGTAAAAAAAAAATGCATATTTTACTTAACGATGGAGGTCACCTCCTGAAATACTGAAAAGTTAAATATGAGACAATAGGACTGAGGGGCAATTACAATCTTTTTCTGGTCGTGCTTTCCACAAAATAAGCAAATTTCTTCCCTCTTCCTCCGGAATTCTTCAAAAATAACAGGGAACCTGGCCCTGTAAGGCAGCTCCCCAGGTAAAACTGCCTGCAGGACAGCCTGACCTAAATCCCCTCCTTGGTTTCCAAGGTGCAAGGAGAACCCCATTCCTGAAGTTTTTCTCTGGTCTCCACATGTGAACCCTGACACTCCTGTCCGTCTAAATATTCAGATTGGGACAGATTTGCAATGAACACCAACACTTCAAGAACAGTGTTTTCTAGTCAGCTCTAATTGATGTATGCTATAGAAGAAATGGGGTGAGCTAACTACCTCCTGGGGCTCAGGTCAGTCAGATCCAATTAGGCAAAGGTCTACGGAATTAGCATGAGAAAGGCCATAGATAGCCCAGGCTGACCCTGAACTACTCACCTTCCTCAATCTTCTAAATCCTGGGATTACGTAAGCATGTTTACCACACAGGACAAGCATGTTTCTTAAGGGAAGTTTTGTTAACTACAGAAGAAAGGTTTCCAGTGTGTTCTGATATGAAGCCCTGTGTGTTATTTTCAGTCTTTTACATTTAAGAACAAGATCCAAACTACAGTTGCCAATGCTTTTACTGGATAATTCAACAGACACCAGGATAACACCCCACATTAGTAAAAATCAATTTTAGGACCTTATGCACTCTGTAAACGCTGTCCATCTACAGATTATGGATTTGGGGCTTACGCAGCAAACACGGAGAGTGCTGGGGAGAGAGGGCTCTGTATCTAAGAGTGCTTGCTAAACAATCCCGAGGACCAGAGTTCAGATACCAGTAAGCATGCAATAAACCAGACATCTAGCATACACTTTTAGCATTACTAGAATGAGACGGAGACAAAAGGATTACCAGGGTTTGCTGGCTTCCAGCACAATCTAGAAAACACAAGCCCTGAGTTTAGGGGAGACTCTGCTTCAAAGGAAATGCTGGAGTGCATTGGAGAACAGCAGGCTCTTCTGGCCTCTTGGTGCTTTTGGGTTCAGAGGTTCCTCTGTCTGCACACACACATGCACATACACTAACACATCAATACTTAAGTCTTAAAAATACAAAAGAAGTAAATCCAGTATGAAATGCACCCACGTGACTCAGTTTACTAATGTGTCATTGTCTTTCAATCGTGCTGTCTGATCCTTCATTTTATTTCTGCTGCCCGGCATAAGGCACCATAGGCAGCTGCCGTCTGAAGCAGTACAGTATTTGCTAAACTCATGACTGTCCTCCTCCAAATCTTTTGTGTTCTAACA
The DNA here is from genome assembly GCF_982192425.1 of Myodes glareolus. Lineage (NCBI taxonomy): Eukaryota > Metazoa > Chordata > Mammalia > Rodentia > Cricetidae > Myodes > Myodes glareolus. Next base: position 19,766,380 of record NC_142026.1, read on the forward strand.
CAGCACAGTTTCTAGGTTTATAACCGGCTTAGTTTCGATTTTCAGAACAGTGATACAATTTGTGATTATCAGCACCCACGACTTAATAAGAATTCTTCCTACCTGCTTGGTTGGTTGTCACAGTGACAGACACTGACTGGTCCGGGCTGGGGTTGTACTTAGATACTCCGTTCACCGCCCAGATCTCAAAGGTGTAATTGGTGTGTGCTAAGAGGTCGGTGATGGAGACTCTAGTCGTCTTGAGGCCGTTCTGCTGTGGCGTGTAGTGCACTCCGCTCCCACAGGGCCGGCACTTGCTGGGGTCACCGGCTCCACACTTCTTGCAGACCACATTGTAAGAAATGTCTTGGCGGCCCCCTGTGTTCTGAGGACTGCTCCATTCCAAGTTCACAGACGTCTCGTTGACATTGGAAATCAAGTTGAGGGGAGCAGATGGTGGGCCTGAGGAAAGAGAAACAGACCGTCACCCCAAGCACTGAGACCCCGTTGGACTCCTTCAGAGTTTCTATTATTCTCTTTGCCAAAGGAAGGTCCGCTTGGCAACGCAAACAAAAGGCCAAGAAAGCTAACAAAAAGAAACCTTCAAAAGAACAATGCACTAGAAGTTGTGCATGTTGATGTCATCCTGCTTCCCGTGCAAATAAACATGCCACTTAGAGACACGAAGCCACTCCACAGCGAGCGGGCTCGAAGCCCAGGCCTGCTCTCAGTTGGCAGGGAGGCAGCATACGTTATCTGGTCTCCATCTTACCTTCTGAATCTCCACAAATGGGATTCCAGATCCCGGGGCTGTGGGGGACTGGAAAAATTAGTCGGCTTTTGAAGACGTGTTTTGATTGCTCCGTGGAACACGTTACCAAGAGCAAATGAAACGATCAGAGCTAAAGAGATGGGAGTTTGCAGGCACAGACTTAAGTGGAAGGGAAACCGCTGGTGGGTCGTGAGCAGGAAGTGGTCTAACACGAGCACAAAGATGGGGAAGAGATCTCAGAACTAGTCCCGGACGGGCTGTGTCCGCCACCATCCCTGCTTCTCACTCCTCCATAGGGTAGAGCTGCACCCGGCTATCCAAACTCACATCCATTCCCACTGACATCAAAAAGTTCCTGACATGTTAAAGATGATGATGACGGTCATCCTAGATGGACTGGTTAGCAAAGCATCGTGGGTAGAAAACAATGGAAGATAAGACGATCAACCCTTAGCCAAGAGGCTATGTCCTAACTGCTGTCTAGCAAAAGGCTGAAACTGAGAGCTGGGAGTGATTTTTGCTTTTGAGTTTTTGTTGTTGTTGTTGTTATTTTATTTTTTTAGACAGGCTTCTCTGTTAACAACCCTGGCTGTCCTGGAACTCACTCTGCAGACCAGGCTAGCCTTGAATTTACAGATATCCACTTGCTTCTGCCTCCCAAATGCTGGGATTAAAGGTGTGCGACCCCCATCAGGAGGGGCTTTCGTGGTCTAACTCGGTTTCAAACATTTAAAAACATTAAAAACCAAACGAAAGCAAGCAAGCAAACAAACAAACAAAAAAAAACCAAAATAATAACAGAAGCAAGGCAAAAAGCCACAACAACAACAACAAAAAAAAAAAACAGAAGCAAGGCAAACTGAGTTTTCATGGAACGCCCATTCTTTCTCCACACATACACATGTATACACATGTATGTATTTATGTGTATATACACACGCATACACACATGTTTTTGGGGGATGACTGCTTTGAAGGTAATTCTGCTCTTGTCTCGGGAAGGAATATTTACTGGAGGTCTGCATGGATTTGATACTTTTCCCCATTAGCTACAATGGAACCCTGAGTCTGGGCCAAAGCGGTGACGGAGACAGAAGTGAGGCAGGTTGCCTGTGGGCACAGAGTCACATTCAATATTTGTTACTTCACTGGCGGTGATGAATGGGGCCAATGGATTTGGTGGGAGTGTTCTGTGTGGGAAATCTCCCATCCTTTTCTCTCTTACAGCTTAATTGAGGATGTTATTTTAAAAATCTAAGTAGCTTCTCACTGCGTCCCCAGAGTCTAATTACCTGAGGCCTCTCTCAGCTGTAAGATCCACTCCCCAACCTTCAAGTCATAAGGCGGGGGAACCTTAACCAAACTATTGTAAAATTTGCGTTAAAGCTAAGCCTACTTCATACACTCCCCAGAAACAAAATTAGAAATGTCGTCTTATTTAGATTTGAAGACTGAATGTATACTCTTGACACAGAAGATAGGATTGAGTAAGGATGAACAAATGGCTTCACAATACGTGAATGGAGTTACTGAAATATTAGATCTTTTTTTTGTTGTTTGTTTGTTTTTTGAGATGGGGCTTCTCTATGTGTCTTTGGCTATCCCGGAACTTGTTTTGTAGACCAGGCTGGCCTCGAACTCAGAGATTCTCATGCCGCTGCCTCCCGAGTGCTGGGATTAAATAAAGGCATATGTACGCCACCATGCCTGGCAAAAATATCCGACTTTTAAGAGCCAAATATGGTATTAACTTTAAGTATTAAATATTAATGATGAGGGAACTGAGATGCAGAAGGAAGAGAGGTAATAGTGCAATCTACACAATATAATTCATTACAGAGTTCACTGAAGTCTCAGGGTACCGTGCCCTAGAATCTGAGGTTAGTTCTGCTCCACTGGGCAGAACGTTGGCTTTGAGTAGGAGGGTGCATTTTCTACTCTTCAAAGTCTGTGACTTGTGATGGTCACCACGGTAAAAGCCCTCACAGGGCGGCAGGTGGAGCTGGCTAGAGTCTGGTTTATAAAGCGGGTCAGCCACTGTTTCTTACTTTCCTGTGACTTCCGGGGCTGAATGAGAGTGACTCTGAAATCCATTAACCTCCTTGCCAAGGCTCCCCGTCCACTTTCACATGGGAAAATGGGACACAATGAACCAAGCACTGCAGAGGCAAAAAGTCAGTAATTAGTATGGAGGACGGGGCACGGCGGTGTCTAAACAGCGAAGAAATGGAGCAGAAAACTAAACGGTCACCGGAGCTGGAGCCGAGGCACTGCTGTGTGGGAAGCAATACGAGATGCAGATGCAGCAAGATTTCGGAGTGGGTGTGTGTGAAAACAGGCTCTGGTCTCCAATAGCCTTCTTGGTAAGTGTTGAAAGAGTAAGAACAAGGTTCAAGATCAAGGTCACCTCCAGGAACAGTCTAAAGCACCGCACTGCCTGTGCGTCATCTTTTGCTGTCTTAGAACATGATGAGAACACTGTAGCAATGTACAAATTGGACAACTACGGTCACGTGATAAACGAAACATGGAAATCCCTGCCCAGTACGATTATTGCACTGGTCTACGGAGGACCCGAAAGAGCACACTTGCTTTTCCCAGCTAAAATCGTAATGATGGCTGTGTCTCGTCTGTGGCCTTGGGGTTTCTTTTTATAACTCTGGCCAATTAAAAGATGACAAACATGTAATGGGTGTGTTCCTCCTGTCTAGCGAAGGGCTACGGCTTCCTCAGAAAAGAAAAATTCTCTTCTCAAGACAATTAAGAAAAGAAATTGATGGTTCGAAGACAGCCAAAGCTGATCTAGGTCTCCAGTTGGATGTAACATCACCACTCTGACTCTTTGCAAGGACATCTCAGAGAAACCAGGCGTGCTGAGAAACATGAACTCTCAATCAACAAACAGGCCATATACAATGTTGCCCCATTCTCTCATAAGTTTTATATCCCAGTATCTAGCAGTGACCACGCTCGGATGGTGACTGCCCCTCCTTCCCAGTCAGAGATTTAGTCCATCTGCAAGTGAAGTCTCCAGTTCAAGTGCACTAGAGCTCGCTAGACCCACGCAGTCCACTTTCAGAGGTCCAACCAACCAGTTGTAAGTATTTAAGAAAGAGCGTGTTCTCATGAACTTAAACAGCCTGCTAGCTGTTTTGTTTCGTTTTTCATTATTCAAAAAAATACAGTATGTGTAACTATGCAGATAGCAGTAGACAGCATTACATTGTATTAGTTAAAAGTGCCCCGATGAATATTTAAAGTACCTGGGAAAATGGTGTTGTTCCTATCATGTTAGATGTGGGGAGACCATTTCCCTGAAGGTCCTAGAGCCAATCCCAGATGCAAACAAAGTGAGGACTACATGACTTTTATATCAATAAAAGCTATGGCAGAACGCGATCAAATTTTCTAGTCTTTCTGCCCATACCACTCTTAGTGAGCACACACGGATCACTGAGGGTCACTGTGAGGATCAAAGCGCCTTCGAACACCTATCACTATTAGTCTGAATACAGGGCTGGCAGCAAGGGTGGTACCATGCCTCCTTCAGTTCCTTGTTTCCGTGGCTCACTTGGCTTCTGATGCCTGGCAGTTTCTCACTCACCAGACAGAGCCACCGCACATCTGTTCCCATCTATCACCTGTGTCTAAGTCATCCTCGAGGGAATCAATGTTCTCATTATTTCCCCTGTCTGCCATTATTTCCTAATATCTAGTTCAGAGAAAGCTCAATAAATGTTTGATGAACGAATAGATGGATGGATAGCAAAGTCCTCGAGTGTAACTTGTAACACATGGATGAAAACGGGCTTCCTTGAGTTAAGGCTGCACCGCTCAGTTTCTCCGGGAGGGTTCACTCGCACAAACTCATTCCCACAGACTAACCAGTCTGGAAAACTGGCGAAGCCTATGTATCCAGTATCAATGGTTACTAACGCTGGAGGGGCGGTGGAGGACTTGTTTATTTAACAGATATCTGAGTGTCTCATTCTGTCACCTGCTGGATGGAAAGGAGAGGGGATAAAACCACCCCGACTCCTTTTAATGCATCTGTGATAGATTCCATGATAGGAAGAGGGTTTGTAGAGGAAACAGGCTATGGGAATCGAAACATGAAGTATGTGTGCATTGGATTTACAGGGCAAGCACCCGCTCCGCTCTGACCTGTTCCTATGGACTCTGTGACTAACCACTGCGCCTGGGAGCTTAAAATGGGGTCTGTCAATTAAAGCTTTGTCAAGTCAGAGCTGAAGGCTCCAATTTCTCTTCTGCTTTGTTCTCCTGTGATAATTTATCATGAAGCTAGCGAAAATCTCTCTGGAAGGAATGGATTCTAACATTTCTAAAGGAAGGCTCACATTTGCCTTTAATAGAATTTTAATAGAGCTCCCCTCCCCCCCGTCTAATTTTATTTTTATCACCAAATTAAGCCATTTTTAAATATGAAATAATCAAATGCTGAAGTGCTCGTAAGGGAAGGCACTGCTCAGTTTCGTTTTGAATCGAGTTTGCAAATCTCCCCACGGCATTCACAGACAGGTTTGACATTCTGCCTCTGCACCCCAAGAACGGGGCCTGCGTGTGAGACTTCTCAAGTTTTTGCATTTTGAACGCCCTTCTTGTTTTTAATATAATTTAGTGGCACAGATAGTAACTATACGACCAGAAACAAAAGGCAAATGCAAGAACCTTTAATTTATGAATCGAGCAGGGTCAGCATTCTTTCTTTGTGAGAACGTTTTATTGCATAGCCACGTTGTAAATATTTTAGCCTTTATGGGCCATATGCTCTTGGCGACAACCACTCGGCAGCCACAGCAAGTATCTCCACCACCGGGTGTACCCAAGAAAACTTGGCAAAACTAGACAGCAGCCATAGCTTCTCAATCATTCCTAGAGGAATTATCAGTGGTTTTTAACCTTCATAATGCAGTTCCTCATGTTATGGTGATCCCCCCCCCAAAATCATATAAAAATTATTTTGGTTGCTACGTCATAGCTGTAATTTTGCCCCTGCTATAAATCGTATTGTAAATATCCTTATTTTCTGATGGCCTTAGGCAACCCCAGCGAAAGCGTTGCTTGACCCCATCTTTAAGGGGTCAGGATCCACCTGTTGAGAACTGTTGAATTAGATAATCCTTCTTCCCAGGAAGAAGAGGGTCTGTGGTGCTGTGGAACCACCACAAACTTATGTGCTTGCACACTTAGTCTTCAACTGGTGACTTGGGAAGGTGTAGGGGACATTTAAAGGGGTAAAGCCTTGCTGGACAAAGGGATATCAGAGCAAATGCTTTATGAGTTGTAGCCTGACTGTGTCCCTGTTTCCAGGCAGCTGCAACAATGTAACTCCTATTCCTGCTGCAACCCCCAAGATCCAATCCTGTGACTTGCAACTGCGATGGACCTGTTCCCCTTTGACTGTGAGCCATAGTAAATCTTCCCCCACTTCCACGAATTGTTTCTGTCAGGGTTCTGCTATGGCAGAGTAAATATGGGTACCCTCATAATTCTACATAATTCTACAGACATTAAGCTCAGCCTAAGTCAATATAGGAAGCTCCAAACTAGGAGGTCAAGAACAATACAGATTTCTAAAGTCGAAGTCACACTCCATGTCATTGTCTGAGGACGGAAGGAAATGCCTGAAATATGACCTCCCACTGCTCTGCCGAAGATGGGCACCGCACTTCTCGCCACTGTGGAGAAGTTAAATGAACATCACTTCCTTCGGCGGTGTGAAATAAATGCTTTCCACATCACCTAGCAGGTACTAGCGAGAGGTGTTACCACTGATAATTACTGTTTTCTTGTGGAATGTCAGCTCACATCCAGTTGACGAGGGTTTGACAGTAAGAGGCCCCGAAGAAATTATAGCCAAATTATAGCAGATACCAAGGGTTATCACAGCATATCCTGTTGTATCATAAAATACCATGTTATATCACAAAAGAGATTTTCTCCCTCCTTCGCTGAGCATGTGTTCTCTCCTCTGGGGAAAGGTAGCACAGGTAATGGAGCTAGCTCAGAGGTCAAGAGTGGGTACTTCTCATGCAGAAGACCTGGGCTTGGTTCCCAGCGCACATGTCGGGTGACTCCCAACTGCCTGTCACTCCAGTTCCCTTCTGGTCTACTCTGGCAAGACACTTCCCTGCACATGTCCTGCACATACACAAATATACACATGAAGCAAACCCACCAGTTCATCATGAACCTGGTCCTTAAAGTCTCCAGGATGAGGTACAACCGTCATGTGAATTCATGTGTATCGAAGCCGAGGCCACGATACAACATCTAGTGCGCTCCACCCAACCCCTATGAACTGGAAACAGACTTAACTCTTAAGGAAGATATTAACACTTCAGCTATGATGATTCCATTTGGATTGAGTTTAACGGGCACATAGACACGTGGTGCCAAGTTCCAAGAAAACCCAAAAATTCAATTTCTTCTGACAACTGGAATCAAAGGGATCACAGACCCCGAGGCTCCCATCACATAACCTTTTTATTTCCTTCCTGTGAGAATATTAGTTTCCATTCTTAGTTCTCAGTTTATTACTATTTGGGGGTATATTCACGTATGTGGAAGGGCTTGCATACTGGTGCATGTGGAAGCCAGAGCAAACCGCAGGAGCGTTTCCTCTCCTGCTGTCCACTTGGAATTTTAGAGAAGATCCTTCATTTTGCCTGGGTTTAAGCAAGAAGGTTAGCTTGGCTGGTCACTGAGCCACAGGGCTGGGATTACAAGAGTTTGCCGCCATATTGGATTGAAAACAAAACAATAACAAACCAGGAAAGAAAAAGGTGCGGGGAGAAGTTGGGGAATTGAACTCAGGTTCTCATGCCTACAGACAAGTATTTTACCTACTCAGCTTTCTCCACAGTTCGTGGTTTATTGTTTATAGTCCCATTATACACTGCACACTAGTGTATTTAACAGTCTAATACATAATTGCCAAGTGAGTAAGTGGGGGATCCTTTATCTGGATAGTGCAAGCACCTTGTCAGGCCCAACATTGCCACAGCCCAAGTGTGTATCACAAAGGCTGACAGGAAAGTAAATAAATAAACTAGGGGCAACCTTATATTAAAATATTAGAAAAAGGAAGTTCTAGCTTGTAACCAAGACAAGGAATCCGTCAGTTGACAGGAATGTCACAGGACCGGGGCTCCTGTGGTACCGTGGCATCCAGACCCATTACGGATTTTTAATACTTAACTGATTCCTAATCACCATCTTAAAATTCAAGGCTTGAGCCATGAAATTAATTCTGGAAGTAGCAAGGAACATCCCAGGAGCCCGGGTAGAAAATGTAACTCTTAACATGATCAATTTCTTTGAGTGCAACTGTCACCCGATGAAACGCCAAGGCGACCAGTTCCAAGACATTATCTTCCAAGGAAGAGGCACCTGGGGGCTCCAGTTCCACCTCTTAAGGCTGCACGGAGCACGTGCAACTTTGGGCTGTCAATAATACTTCAGTGTCTTAGCTGGAAGCCCTTCAACCCTTCAGAGAAGCTTTTGTTGTTAATCTCTCTCTGGCTGAAAGACAGGTTGTAAGGCAGAATACAACCTTGGGTTGGGGGGTGTAAAGGTTTGGACTTTGAAATGAAGCCCCTGCTTTCCCCATGATAGCTGTATATGTGGGCACCACTAATAGCTTTCTCTTGACCCTGACGGCTGGGTTAGTTTACATAAAGACTGCTATCCAGGGATACCGCTTCTGAGATTTATGAATGGGGCAGAACCTTTTATCACAGCGGTTTACGTGTTTGAACAATACGAACGCCAAGGCAGAGCTGTCCACGAATTCAAGACTGAACCACTTGGACACATCCATCACTTGTTGCTGTCAAGAAGCAGTCTCAGCTTCTCAGAGAGGTCAGCGCTGGGATTCCGCCAAAACCTTTCTCTTGTTTCTATTTGGCCTTTCTCCTCTCCAGGAATATCGGCTAAATATTTTGTTTTGTTCTCTAAGATGACTTGAGTATATAATTGAAGCACTTTGTAGATTCTCAGGTACACACGAGGGCTTGGAAACAGACAGGACCAAGGAAAGTCTGACTGCCATTGCCTTCGGGAATTAGCTGAGCTGTGCATGGGTGTGTGTTTCTTACAACATCTTTCCATACTTTATCTTAAATCAAACACCCAAATAAAACTTTTTAAGAAAAGCATCAGGACAATCTGATAACCAGAATCGGTCTGAACAGAAGCTAAGCAGGCTGGGGAGATGGCTCACGTGACGATGTGCTTGCTGTGTGCAGGTGGAGGGACCTCAGTTCGGAGCCTCAGCATCTACACAAAAGCCAGATGTGGCGATACCTGTTTGTAACAGCAGTGCTGTGGGTCACCTAGTGGCTTGCTGGTCATCCATCTGGCCCTGCCGGAATGCTGAACTCTGGGTTTAGTGACATCTTGTGGCAAAGAATAACATGGACAGTGACAGAAGATACCCATGCTGACCTTTGACCTACACACACACACACACACACACACACACACACTCACTCACAAAGAATGGAAGAAGGAAGGAGGAAGGAGGAAGGGAAGGAGGCAGGCAAGCTAAGCAATTCAACCAAATTAACAGAGCAGGCTGGATGTAGCTTTTATCAGAGATTCAGACTCCAAAGCAAATTGATCCCTCTCAGCATCTCAAAGAGACAGAAAACAGTGATGCTTAACTATGAATGCTTTTTTTTTTTTGAACAAATCGGAACACTTCTAATTCTCTCAGCTTACCCCAGAGTTCAATTTCTCTAAGTCCACTTCCCTTCTAGAAGACGGCTTGCTGGCATTACTTTCCTGACAGTGCTCTAGGCCTCACCACTCCGCCCTCTGTGTGGCATCCACCTCTACACCACAGGGTACTTAGGAGCTTCTGACAAAGGCCCCTTCCCTCGCGGAAGATCACAGGAGGGGGCAAGGGGAGCCTTTCCATCTCCTAGATGGAACTCTGTCCTTGGCTCATCTTTCCTGGGCCCTAGGTAGCAAGTAGCCTTACAGGCTAAAAGAAAAATCACACTGCTGGTAGCAAAGCAGATCCTCAGTTCTCACCCCAGGGGAGCTCAGAAAAATGCATAATTGACCCCGTTTCAAAGAAGCATGCTGTGCATAACCGCTGTATGGCTTCGGTGGGGAGTGTCAGGGATGCCATCCAGAAATGAAGGGGCTCGCAGGATGGCAAGTCACTCTTGATTATTCATGGCGGGAGAAAAACCCTAATAACCTGGCGAACAGGCAATGGCAGACTATCCGAGCCTCTCACTGGAGCAAAGATTCACGTTCCTTGCACCTAGGCCTTCCCTCCTGGAGTCTGCAGTACCTTGCTTATGCCTGCGCAATGGAAAAGTAGGTCAGAGAGGAAGGGGGCAATGCGGTCGTAAGTGATCTTTATGGAATAGTGTGACACTTTCAAAGTCTTCAAATAACTAGTCAGTGCACAGTCAGCCCGGAGCCTGTCTAGTACCTGACACTCAGTCCTTGTGCGGAGGTCAGGTCAACCTTAGGTAGAGCTCCTTGACCATTAGGCACCCTGATTTGGAGGGTGACCTAGGCTCGCTGATGAGGCTAGGCTGGATAGTTAGCCAGTGAAGAGCAGAGACAAGCCTTTCTCAGCTCCTCAAAAATTCACTGCCTTTTTTCTTTTTCTTTCTTTCTTTATTTTTCTTTTTCTTTTCTTTTTTTTTTTATGGATTTTTTGAGACAGGGTTTCTCTTATAGCTTTGGAGCCTGTCCTGAAACTAGCTCTGTAGACCAGACTGGCCTCGAACTTACAGAGATCCGCCTGCCTCTGCCTCCCGAGTGCTGGGATTCAAGGCATGCGCCACCACCTCCTGCCATACACCTGGCAGGTCCTCAGAGCTTGAGTGGGAAGTGTCTTAGCCCCTAAGCCATCTTCCCCGTGCCCCCCTCTCAACTACCTCAACCCTAATTGTCTTCACGGAAGAACCCGCCACTTGTTCCGTCTTCACAGTGCCCAAAGGCAGCTCCTGAGGAAGAAACAAGGACCTTGGGCTTCAGAGCAAGTGTCCGACACACGGAACAGGATGACAGCGGTATCTGGATCATCACAATGCTGCTTTGCCACGTTTGCCGGATTGCCTGAGTGAGAAAAAGCAATGGAGGGATACATTCCGAACTAAACCGCAACCATCGTGGTGCGGAGGAAGTATTTCAATTGGCTACCCATCGGATCGACCACTTACATCATCATACTACGAGTTTGAGGTACGAGATGAAGAAATTCCCCTGGAAATCTTAAATTCAAGAGTTTTCATCCAAAAGGGATTGATTGCACAGACGACAGAAAAAGTTAAAGATCACACAATGGGCCTCCTGAAACTGCCATTAACAGTCAGGAATTTGGTTCTCACTCTCTTATCAAACTGGCCACTTTCACATTCACACAGGGGCCCCTCCCCACCATTACAATATTAGCTATTTGCAGCTGAAAAGTAAAAAGAAATACAGATGTGGGGCAGGGGCGCAAGATGCACTACACTTGAAACTAAAGGATGACTTTTCTCCTCCGGTTTAGACATCAAAGCCTTACTCTAGACACACCTCCCCAAATCCCTAAGTCAGAGTGCTAAATATATAAATCTTTCGGGGTGGGGGAATAATTGAACTGAGCATCTGGGGGCACCTTCAAGAGCTTGTTTGAAAATTGATAACATTCTCCAAACTAGAGCACTTTTCAGAAAAAAAAAAAAAGGGGGGGGGAAAGGTTTTCTTTTGACCTTGGAAGCGAGTAAGGGCGATGTTATTTTAATCTGCATTCAGATTTTAACAACACAGTCACACGGCACCAGTGGGACCGACGCTGGGTTTCCACTGAAGATGGCTCATCACTTCATTATGCTTCATTATGCTGATAACTGCCAGCCAGCATTAGACGGGAGGGCTTTGAGTAATAGAACTGAAATGCTGGTTTCTAAAGCAATACACTTTCTCGAGGAAATACAGCAGCAGGCGAAATTCAATTAGGAGGCGAGCAGGAAGACAAGCCGGTACCATTCATCCCTCGCTTGGAACTTGCTTGGTTGGTTCAAGTTCTTGATACCCTCAACCCCCAGCAAGCTTTCTCAAGTCAGGACCCTTCAGCCTAGATCTAGGTAGATTTCTCCTCATTTAGCCTTGAGCTTTTCCAGTGTAAATTGTCTTAAAAGCTGCGATGCTGGGAATATTTAAGACGCGAAGTCCGAGTCAATCAGTCTGTTTGGATAGCTGATGGAGATACTGAAGGCCATTTACTCGGAGACGGAAACAGAGAGGTCCTTCAGGTTGGCAATGGAAAGTCTGGTCTCTCATCTGCAGAATACCCATGAACTCCGACACCGCTAAATTTTACCAAACAAGTGGCACACACAGCAGAAGCACAAGAATGAATTTTCAACCAAAGGCCACAGAAACGGACTCTTCAAACAGGGCTAAGCAAAGTAGCAAAATAATAGTTGTTGGGCTTTTTGGGGTGGGGGGAGTATACCCAAAACTAACGACTCCCTCTGTAAGGTAGTTGCTCACATATTTTTGAAATGTATCAGAAGCTGCAGAGTTACCTTAAACGTAATATTGGCTCAGCGCCTCACGACAATCACCGCACACCAGCTAAGAGCTAAGGTCATAAAGGACTTCCTGTTCTTGCAGGGGAGCCTTCCCAGTATTGAAGAAAGCCAGACTGCATTCCAGAGGGGAAAGGGAAATTCAAGGGGAGAAGAGGTTACTAGGTAGCTTAGTTATAAGGTGTGCCTTTTATTATTATTAATGATAATAATAAATAGCCATTCCAGAGTGTGGCATGCTATCATCTCAGCAAGTGGGAGGTAGAGGATCAAGAAAGAATTCAAGGTCATCCCAGGCAACAGAGAGAGTTCAAGGCCAGCCTGGGCCTCAAACAGAAAAACAAAACAAAACAAAACAAAAAACAAATTTCTCTCTCTCTCTCTCTCTCTCTCTCTCTCTCTCTCTCTCTCTCTCTCTCATAAAATCAATAAATCCTGCTGAGGAGAGGGGGAAGGACATGAACTCAAATTCAGTCCTGAGGACCACTGCTTTCTTGGGTCTCTATCTACAGACAATATTGCCAGCAAACCACAGTGCCTTTCTCCTCTGATGGGGCAGACCTCTGAGGGAATGTGTGAGGCATCATTTTCACTCTCTGACATCAATTTCCAGGGAATTTGAAAGTACCACAAAAACCAAAGCCAAAACAATGCATAGAGTGAGGCCTCCAGTGGTTGTATGGCTTCCAGCCGGGTTAGGTGGTTTTTTTTTCAGAAAGAGACAAATGAACGAATTGATTTCCATTCAGGGCAAATATTCTGTATCCTTGAAGCACCCTTCCAGTTCCCACAAGCTGAAAGCCGCAGACATGAAAGACAATCCCTGAGCTCCTGCCCTTCAGACAGAGAACTCAGACCCCAGAGATCACGGGTGCACCCACTTGTCCCGGGGGGTCACCTGTGAACTTGTCAGAAATGCAGAATTCCAGGCCTGACCCCTGTCCCACTAACGCCTAAGTGGCTCTCATGTCTTCCACAGTGATGTGTAGAGTAGACACTGCTATGGCTGGGTTTGGTGGCAATTCACCTATGACCTTAAATTGTTGAAGCTGGGGGCATCAAGTAAGGGGATCATGAGTTGGAGGCTAGTCCACATAATTTCACAAAATCCTGTTTCTAAAAAGAGCTGGCTGGCTGGCTCAACTGTAGAGCTCTTGTTTAGCATATGCATGGGCCAGGGTTCAATCCCCAGAAGTGGGAAAGAGGAATAATAATAATAATGATAATAATAATAATAATAATAATAATATACTAGTATCAACCTTTAGCACTAGGCTCCCTTCTTTGAAACAGATATGGAAAACTTCTTAAATATTCAGATTGTTACATCTCAGTCTGTCTGAACCATATCTACTCACTTTAGGGTAACCAGAGGTTCCCTCAAAAGTCCTCCCAAACCAAAGTGTATTATTATTAATTCTCCTCATTTTTTTTTCCCCAGTGGCAGGGACAGCACAAACTTCTAGGTGTCTTCTTCTGAATTAGTTGGTGCGATTTGTCTTTACCTGGTCTAATTGTCCCCCAGGTGAACAAAAACCTGATTTTACAAGCCACTGGAGCAGAGTCTCACTTTGGCTGGAAGAATGCGTCTCGGAGAGTGTGTTTTATTTCTTCATTAGTGTGCCGTCACAGTGAGTGATCCCTAAATGCGGGGCTGCATGAGAATGCTGGGGTTAAAGACAGCATAATGAACAAAGAAGGTGCCTGATTATCATGGCTGTCAGCACCGGGGAATTGGGTTTGTCACCTGGCTTAACCAACTGGGAAGAACTGATTAGGGGCTGGAATTCGTTTGAAAGGGTCCCCTGATGTTTATGTTCCCTTCCATCCCCACAGCTCCCCCAAGAGAATCCGATAAAGCTAGGAATGGGGAGGCATTGTCCTGTGGGTTATCTGAACAAGGGCTTCTTGGAGGAACTCCCACTGTTTCCTCTACTGAACCATCTACTCGATGGTTGTAGACTGGAACTTTCTGCAAAGTGAGAAACCTCTATGTTCATGCTGGTATCTAACAGTGGCTGGAGCAGCCCCGTGTGGCTGCTGGGCTCTAGTAATGTGGAGGACAGGAGGGCGAATGAATGGAAAGCTGAAAGCTCAGGACTTGCCATGCTCCTACTGACTGCAGATCAAACAATAAGTTGCCACTCCACTACTTTCCACAGAATGGCTCATCTAATAATACAGACCCCCGAGGGGTCCCTCTCTTGAAGGAGGGCTCCCAAGGTTTACATAATAAATAAAGTTTAAAAAAAATATTAACTCTATAGAGATGTGATATTCATCCTCGCCGTACAACAGGATTAAAGTCAGATTCTTCAGACCTACCTGGGGTGCAGTGTAGCCACTGAATAATTTAATTGTGTTGTCGGGGCACGAGTCACTGACATTTGTGAAGGGTAGTGCCCCCTCCTGAGAGGGGTCGGACAAGGACTTACGTGACCAAATAAAGATTAAAAAATATAAAAAGACAAAGAATTCTCAGGTTCCCACCATGAGTCAGTCTTTCACAAATATTGTCTTAATTACTTTTAAAAGCAGCCATAGGCGCAGATAGAGAGAATTCACTTCAGAGAGGGGACATGGAGACATTAAACACTCTTAGTCACAAACTTGGTGTGAGGGAGTTCTAGCTGGCTGCAAAGTCTGTGAACGTGTCATAGAAGCCCTGGGAGCATCCTCAGGCTACAGTGGTGGCCACAAGCACCAAGCACATGACCTCAGAGCACAGAGGAGAGGGAAGAATTCAAGGTAGGGAGAAAGGAACCCCTCCGACCTTTACTCACAACTCAAAATGCTCACCACCCTTGCTCCTTAATCTTGGAGAACACGAACTTAGGGGGGAGAAAAACAGGGAAGTCTTATCAAATTTTTAAAAATTGGGTTTCAAAGCATGAGTTTAAAAACCAGTTTGTTTTTCATTGACTTCTTTGGAATAAAGCTGACAATTTATTTCTCCCAAACTATAAAATTTCACATAGGCGTGATGCTGATAGCAAATAGCCCAATCCAGCACACACAAGGCAATCTCTGGAGGAGGTCTACACTCCCAAGCGCCAAGCTGCAGTCACTACATTGGCACATGACTTCTAGAAAGCTAGATAACACATCAGAATCAGGAGAAGGAAAAGCACCCATGCTGTTTCCTGACATTCACAGCCCAGGGAAACCTTACCCAGAAGGCAAGAGTCTCTGTGTGGCGGAGTAGGTGGGGTCCCTCTTACGAATAAAGGGTCATTATGTAAACATCAGCCCAAAATACTTCCTCTTTAACTTGCTCTTGTGCCCCCAGTTTCCAGCACTTATGTTGTTGTTTGGTAGTGAGCGGAGATGGGGGGCAGGGAACTCATTCTTAAGAGCTTAACATAGAAGAAAAATGCTGAAAACTCAGGATTCGATCAGGTTAAAATATAAAATAAGAAAAGAGTGTGTGTTGTGGGGAAGGGAGAACCAGACAGGGAAAGAACTAGGAAGTCTAGGAAGGGGAAAAAAAAGAGGGTGGTAAAAGAAACGTCCTTGCTTTTATGGAAACCGTAAGGTTAGCCTTTGCACTCCTTAATCCTGGAAGTTCCATGCTGGATCTGGGAGACCAGGTACTAGAACCTTCCAAGAGGTTATACTATGAGTTTTCGGGATGTACAGCTCCATCTCTGTGCTGGCCAGGGGCATCTGAGTGCTGGCAGCTACCTGGTTTAGAATCAAGAAGACCTACCTTAATTAACTGTTTCTACAATGTAAGTAAGTGAGCAAGTTTATCATCCAATGTGCTGGGCACATCACCTGAAAGAAAATGGTCCCCAAAGGGAGGCCACTGAGAGGTATGGCCTTGTTGGAGGAAGTATGTCACTGTGGAGGCTAGCTTTGAGGTCTCATATATATTCAAGCCATGCCCGGTGAGACAGATCACTTCCTGTTGCCTGTGAGTCAAGATGTAAGAACGCTCAGCTCCTTCTCTAGCACCATGCCTGCCTGCCTGTTGCCTTGCTTCCCACCATGATGGTAATGGATTAAACCTCTGAACCTGTAAGGGAGCCTCCACTCCAAAATTAAATGCTTTCCTTTATAAGAGCTGTCGTGGACATATGATGTGGGATGCCCCTCTGTATAGTGTAAATATGTTTTATTATCATTGGTTAATAAAGAAGTGTCTTTGGCCTGTGGCAGGGAAAATTATAGCTAGGTTAGAAATCCTAGCAAAGAGACAAGAGTTGGGGAGACACCAGCAGCCTTCAGAAGAGTAAGATGGCAGAGCACTACCAGTAAGCCACGGGGCATGGGGCAACATACAGATTATTAGAGATGGGTTAAGTTATGTGTAGAGCTAGCCAGTAAGAAACCCGAGCCACCATCGAAACATTTATAATTAATATACGTCTCTGGGTTGGTTATTTGGAACTGGTGGGCAGGAGACAAGCATCTATCTACAGTCATGATGTCTTTTTTCAGAAATAGAGGAGAGAGTCCTTCTGTCATAAAAGTCCATTGAGAGGGGTGGACCTGAAACCTCTCTCCCTTTTCCTACTAAGGGTGGTTCCCGATCATGCTACAGAATAAACTCCCTGAAGTTTCGGCGGATCAAAAGCCAAGAGTGGCATCTATATCCAGTGATGCCGGCCCAGGCTGCTCCATCTGTAATTTACAGCAGTTAAAAAGATCAAAATAATAACAATCATAACAATAATAGTAAAGCCTAAAGAGTAAAATTGTTTTCACACATGACCGACACACAACCAACGTGGGAATATCTAATAACAACAGACCTGAGGGAGGTAGAGAGGGAGCTTTTCTAACCCACAAATTCCAAAGCACTCTAGAACCTGGTGCGTTTTTTAGCAGAGGGACGTGATAAGGGGACAAATTCCACAGCTGACCTCGTGTGAGAGGCTTCCGTGAAAACAGAGACACACTGTGTGTGGAGTTGCCATCAAGCTATGAGGACAACACGTATGAATATAAATGAGTTTTGTATTTAGTCTTGGGACTCATTCCAAAACAGTAACTCTGTGTATATGCAAATATCACAAGACTCCCCCAACTCCTTAAATGTGGAGCTTTTCTGAATGAAGATATATAACATGTGCTATGATTAGTGCCAATCATAGGGGAAAATTAAGACGTCAGAGGCTCAGCAGCCACTCTGCCAGTAAACCAAAGTTGAGAAACAAACTTTAAACTGCAAGTCCTGTACGCCACATTACCAGGCTGTGCGCTGAAAGGCTGTACTAGTGCGAAATATGACTGAAATGTCGGGGAGGGGCGGGGGAGGTGTCCTATCATTTCTGCCTTGCTCAAGGTCACAGCCAAGGCAAGGTCTGTGGCAACACCTTGGGAACCTTGTCCAAATAAAGTGTGAGAAGAGATTTCCCTGTCCAGCTTTACACCGGGCTTGCCAACACCATCTATTCATTAGCCCAGCATTTATTAAGTGCCTCATACGAAATCAGCATTTATTAGGGCCCTGGCCTAAGTGTTCCGAACACAGAACTACGAGGAAAGCAGCAGGAGGTAAAATGAAAACCTAAGCGATGACCTCAGAGCACTCTGAACGGCCTCATACAAGGACTGAAACACATTCCCAAATCCTGGTCCGCTACCTCTTCCTCCTGTGGTTGTCAAGTCTCCCCCAGCCCTCGACGCAAAGGTAAAGCCATTTATAAATTCCATTCCCCGCTGTAATTACACTGTCAGACAACCTGAACACTCAATCTTTGCTCCACAAAGTAGTCTGTTGGCAGCTGTGCATTGTGAAGGCAACCAGAGGGGGGGGGGGGGGGGAAGAGCCTTTCTTTTCCTAAGCACGCTTCCTGCTATGATAGGAAGGGGATGCGCGCTTGCTATCTAATTTGCCCCCTGCAAGGTTATCCTGGGAGAAGTCCTGGCAGCACCCTGCTAGGTGGTAATGAAAGCCGCTGGCATTGCAGGAGACAGGAGACAAGCAAAGCACTTACGGGTGCAGGGCATAGACGCGGCATCGTTGTCGGCTCTAAAGAAGCCTCGGTCACAGGTGCACGAGGTGGCTCCTTCCCAGACGGAGTAGCTGTGGGGTGGACACTTGGCACAGGTGGCATCCGTGGAGAGAGCTTTGTAATATCCAATTTTGCAAGCTATGGGGAAGGAGGAAAAAGAAAAAAAACAAACAAACATGAACCGCTGCAGGAACATCAAAGCAAAATGGGCAAGCATTACCTGGATGGCAGAAAAGGGGTGTGTGTGTGTGTGTGTGTGTGCGTGCGTGCGTGTGTGTGTGTGTGTGTGTGTGTGTGTGTGTATGTGTATGTGTGTGTGGTGAGGGGGGTATTGTTCATCATCTTGAAATGCAGGGCAAAACAACCCAAAACATGAACTGACAGGGTCTCATGGTCTCATGTAACCCCCAGCCAAGCTTTCTATGTAGCTGAGAGTGGCCTTAAATGCCTTCTCCTTCTGCCTCGACCTCCCGATGGCTGGGGATCAAACCCAGAGCTTTCTGCTTACTGGGTAAGCATTCTAGCAACTCAGCCACATACCCAGCATCATAGCTTCTCTTTAAGGCTCACTGGCAATTCTGGTTATGTGTCAAGGAGCCTCTAAAGGACGCTGCTTTAAAAACTAGTGTGATCAAGTGCAGTACAATGAAAGTTTACTGGCGTCTCTCTGGAAGGCAGCAGCCATTAGAGGCGTTATCCTGATCAATCTTACCGTAGCCCCCTTACAAAGCAGTAGTGGCACCTTTGAAAGGAAGAATTCCAGCTTCTTCTACCACGTAATTGTCCTTTTAAGACAATTACCCCGAAGTGTACAGCTCCCCGGAACCTGGATTTTCAGTCACTTACTTTGGAATTTGAGTGTGTGTGTGTGTGTGTGTGTGTGTATGTGTGCGTGTTTGGGAGGGGGGGTAGGTGTCTTTTATTCAGTCAACCAGATGGAAATGTATATGTTCAAATGCCACCAAACAAAACAAAACAATTGGTTGGCGGCTTTTTTCTAATTATGGCTACAGAGAATCAAATTGAAAACCCAACATAGACACGCGCTTGTAAGGCATTCGCTTTCAGGACAACACAAAGAAGATGGCTTAAAGACAGAGTCTGGACTAGTATAAGATAAGTAGCTTACTTAAAAACCAGCTAATACGCCAGGCAGTGGGGGCGCACGCCTTTAATCCCAGCACTGGGGAGACAGAGGCAGGTGGATCTCTGTGAGTTCGAGGACAGCCTGGTCTACAAGAGCTAGTTCTAGGACAGGCTCCAAAGCTATACAGAGAAGCCCTGTCTCAAAAAACCAAAACAACAACAAAACAAAGCAAAACAAAACAAAACAACAACAACAAAAAACCTAGCTAATAAGTGGTGTTGATTCTCAAGCACATGAGGCCCTCCTGTATTTCCCTGCCTCCATTTTTAGCCCACACCTTCTCCCCTGCCACGAGCACCCCGCAGGAGGTGAGTACAGAGAACACAGGTTCCTACAGTCCTTTAACACACCTGACTCGCTTTCCATGATCTCATCTGTATAAACATCACACGGACACTGAGGACCACTTTCCGTAATGTGGAAAAATTCAATAATGCTGCAAAGCCTCATCATAAAAATTAATTAATAAGGCTTTGCTCCCTTCCCCTCTTTTTCCTCCCCACTCTTCATGATTCCCACCCCAAGCCTATCTCAACCTAAAATAAACAGACCAGCGCCATCAGCTATTAAGGTCACAGATAAGGACAATGATAATAAAGTTATTCCAGACCGTCTGAGGACGGAAAAGAAAATGAGCTACCCACAATTTTCCCAGCACGATTTTCTCAATGCTGGCTTCATCTGTCACGTTCTCAGATCATGTCAATACTATCAAAACCCCATCTGGATGAAGGATCCCCTTGCATGGCTTTCACTAGCCTAAAATGCAAGAGATCAGCCGCAGTGGCCACTCAGGGACCTCTCTGAAAGGAACAGATGTATGAGCATCCACACATGCTGGGTTTTCTGTAGAAATAGTATTGTAGAGACCCGCGGCCATAGAGAGCTGGCTGCTCCATTGATCCGTGAAGCCTGAAGCCTCCATCTACACAACAGCCACTGAAGTCCACCCCTCACCCTCTGGCCTGGCCTGCTAGCATTTTCTTCTTTGTCATCATCCACAATGACAAGTGGAGAGGGACTCTGGTGGGTGCTCAGGAAGGCGCGCGCACACACAGTTACTTCATTCTTATTAGCTAAACTTGTTTATGGAGTCTCCCCCAGCGAGCTCAAACTTTATGGTGTGTGGAGCACCGACAATAACAATGCTCCCAGATCAACCTCTCCCTTATTTGCTTTTCGTCTTTCACTGGACCGAAGCACCTTAGACAAACAAATTGCTTTGGTGACTGTGATTTATGTGTCTCCCAAGTTCACAGGCATCCCATAATTAGATAAGGTTCAGCTTGCAAGGTGCTTTTGGTCATGTTTAAGATGACCCGAGGGTTTTCATAAAAAATTGCAACCCAGACCTTGGGAAGAAGGAGAAAAATCAAGCCGCATGGTCCCACATCAAACAAGAAACACGGACACAAACTCCTGAGTCCCCTGTCACTCAGGGAATCACAGAAGACACAAGCAACAGGAGGAAACTCGCGGTGTAACTACCAACAAGACACAAACGATTTTAACACCTTTGAATATATACTGCACATTCCCGGCTAATTCATGCAGACTCTCATTTTTATCTAAAATCTAAAGTTGCACAGTGAAAGGAGAAGGTGATAATTGATAGAAATTAGTCAGTGACCAGTCAGTAGGATATGAACACACCACATTCAGAGCTGGGAGGGGCGGGAAGGGCGTGGCATTCTAATTAGATAAATTTTAGTTGCAAAATTCATCGGGAGCTCACAACCATCCTACTGGAAGGTGTGTCTTCTCATTTGTTAAAGCTTAGCATTGATTGCACCAGCCTTTCAGTGAATGGGGAGGGGTGCATTTCAGTGAATGGGAAGGGGTGCGTTTCTGAGTTTGTGTGGTTTTTCTCTTCTCGTCAAAGCTCACATTAACACGTTACTAAGGATAAACATATGTGAATTTATTTGAGAAATACAAAGCTCTACACCAGTTTAGAAAACTGAAAGCCACTTTTCAACGCACTGACTATTTTCACTCTTAACTTCTTGCTTTTACAAGCACAAGCCAAAAAAAAAAAAAAATTACAGAATTGTCATTGTACTATTCTCGGCAGCCCTTGCCACCCTTAACTGCATTAAGACCATGTTATTAATATTTCAGGATTCTTAGAAAGGCTCTCTCAAAATATAGTAGTGGCTTTTCACACACGCAGCCATTTTGCTGCCTACGTTCAAAATGACCTACTAAATTGATGGTTTGGTCCATTTCTTTGCTCTGTGTGGTTCAGCCTTTCAGAGCTTAGCCCACAGATGCGGAAGTGCATCCTACATCTATTCACCAGCGTACTTAAGCATCTTAAAAAAGCTCGCTATCACTTTTATTCTCAATCTAATTCCTGTGAAAGACGCACTTGGTACCATGCACATTGACATACGCTTATTTCCCCGTCATTCTCTCTTGGTTGATTGAGAACTGTATTTCTGAAGGCAAACGACTTCAAAAGCAAATCCTCCGTTTCCTCAAGAAGCATCTTTTCCCTGCATTTGTCCCAGTGAAGGTGTTCTGAATGAACAGGGTTCCCCATGGGAAGATCAACTCACAACAACAGCAAAGCCAGCTTGCCATCCAACCCACCCCCACCGTGAGTTTCGCCTTAGTCTTTTCTTTATGCGAACATGAAATAAAGGCAGTCAGGGGGAAAGGGAAGGATGGAGGATAAGGAATAAGGGAGATAGAGAAGGGGAGGAAAAAGAAGAGATTTCTTGCACCAGTTTACCTACAAACATAACAAGGTTCACTATAAGAGTCATCGCTAAAGACAGCAAAATAGGTAGCCTCTAGTGGTCCACACCTCACAGCACACAGTCTGCTCCTCCTTGCAATTGAGACCCTATCTCAAACAGAACAAGCAGCTAATAATTAATTAATAATTAATTTTGTTTTGTTTTGATCATAGATGAAACGAGCTGGCTGGAGCCACTCTTTGGAAAAGACCCTGCACAGAGCTTGTGAGAGGCTGAGGGCTAGGTGATCTTGAGATGGAAGCCAGAGTTCAGCACAAAGAGAGGAAAAAAAAAGAACCTGGCCACTTTTCTTCTGGAATTACAAAAAGATTCACAGTACCTGGTTGTCCTCACAGTTCATCTTAAACTAATTGGTAAAATAACTAGAAAAGGCTATTTGGGTGACAAATGTCAAGCATTCATTGAGCGTTTATTGTATTTACACAGAGTATTTAATTTAACTGCCATCATAACCCATGTGCTTGAAGTGCTAGCCGCGCTCAGCAGCTGCAGCAATCCAGGGTTGTTAATAATCTTCAAAATCAAGTGAGCATCTAACTCCAGAGCTCACGACCCTTAGGATGGGCCTTTTGCAAAATTCTGATTGGTGGGTAAGGAAGTGCGGAGGTGTCTGTCACTCCACTTGCCCTGCCCCAGTTCCTGTCTCCCTGCTGCTTTTGACTGCCATACTGTCATCTGTAATTCACTCTCTGGTCTAAGATCCTCCATGGCTGCCACTTTCCTACTGGGAACTTGAGGATGTGGCTGTTCTACAGAGGCCAGCTAGAGGAGAGAAATACACTCCGGACCTCAAGCCCCGCCCCCCATATCTTCTTAATTTCACCTTCATTGTCTATTGGATGCACCAATAGTTTGAATAAATAGTGTCATTACCTTGCATTTCACCTTTTAAGATATTTTTTCAGGGTCTATGGAGATCACTCCATGAGTAAAGTGCTTGCTGCATCAGCAGACGGGTCTGAAGGGGGATCCCCAACACTCCAACAAAATTAGGCTTGTCGTGCACCTGTAAATCCCAGGCCATACTGGAGCTTTCTGACCAGCCAGTGTAGCCAAAACAGACAGTTCCAGATTCAAAGAGATCTGCTTCAAAAAATAATGCCCAGAGTGAGTATAGATCTCTGGCCTCCAGGCACACTTGCAAATGCACATAAACATACAGAAAACATGTATGTACATATGATTGTTTTCCAGTGTGACCACTAACCACCTTAAACTTGCTTTTCAGCTTTTCCATTATATTTCTTTTTTATATTAAATCTTTTTCTGGGCCAGGCAGTGGTGGTGCACGCTTTTAATTCCAGAACTCAGGAGGCAGAGACAGGAGGATTCTTTGTGAGTTTGAGGCCAGCCTGATTGACAAGAGCTAGTTTCCAGGACAGGCTTCAAAGCTACAGAGACACCCTGTTTCCAAAAACCAATAAATAAATAAATAAATAAGCAAGCAAACAATAGATATTGCTCTGGAAATGGTAGCATTAAGCCTTGCAGGCTTGCGTGTGTGTGTGTGTGCGTGTGCGCGTGCACACACACACGCACACACACACACACACACACAAACACTAGCAGAAGTAGGCACTGTAAGTTAAGGGGCTATATCAGCTGCACCCAGGAACTTTTATTAACACATCCAGAAGAACCAATTCAAAGAGCATGAACAATGTCCTCAAGTTTAGCTTTCAGGTAGCTAATCTGGGTGCAAAACCTAATTTGATCACAGTCCAAATTAATGGGGGTTAAAAGTTACCTTCCCGTGTAACAGATTGGTCCTCCAAATAGAACCCCTAGAAGGTCAGAGATGAAATTCCAATAGGAATCCCCTAAGGAAAATGAGCCATTTATTCAAACCGGTCCCTACGGAGTGGAGTATTTGGCTCTTGGCCTAAAGGCCTCTCCACTTCTCCCTTTTTGTTTGATAGGTGTGCACTTGTTACCTACTATACACAAGACACAGCATATTTTGTGTTTTTACAAGTTTAAACACAGACCTGTGTAATAAATCACTCTTTTAATGAACTGTTCCCATATCATAATGCAAGCATAAATGAGGAACATAGCCTGCATGATCAAGAATTGCGAATCCTAAGATTTTATGAAACTATGCAAGCCCCAGTAACATTTGGGAAAGCTGTAAACATTAGCCAATAACCCTCTTCCCAGTACAGGTAGGGAAACTGAGGCAAAAAGAAAACATTGAAGGATTACACACAAACGAGGTTGGCTTTCTCATCTAAGCAGTGTGATCTGCTGTTGCTAGCATCTTCTGCTACTCCTAGAGGCTACAGGGTGATGAAAACTGACAGCCATTACAGGAAGGAAGCCCTGGTTCAGGGCTCGGCAGTGAAGAGGGTCAATTGCTGCCAAATACATATTATTCAAATCACATTGCTAGATTGAGAATAAATGAAGGCGGACCATTAAAGAAGACCTTAAAGATCGTCTTTCCCTGGAGTCAGCAAACTCTTCTATAGACCCAAATAGTAAGTAACTTAGAAGAACTACGTCGCAAAAGAGAAAACAGTTGGTGGTTCGATTTGAAATCACTGTAACAGTTAATTACTTTTTTGTATTAGATATTTACTAATGAGAACAGAATTCTTTATTGGAGATATAACATTTCTCTTAATTGGTCTTCAAGGAAAAGTGTTTTCTATTACCGAATCAATTGCAAATGCCATCCATAAAAACATTACTAGCTTTTAGGTCACATAAAAACTGGTAGCAGGCTGAATTGGGCTCAGGGGGCTCTACACTGTCAGCCAATGATGGAGACAGACACTCTAAAATGAATGCCTTGCCCACGGTCGTCCCTTTTTGGAGCGTGCTGGAAAGGGCTGGAATATACAGCCTCTGCTCTTTGTCTGAATAACGAGCACTCGCTAACAGTACTAACAGTCACTACAAAATAGAAAACTTCCTATCAGCTTATCTTACTGGAAACACTGATTACTGTTATATACTCCTTGTTGTTGTAAAACCACTTCTAAATTGATTTTTCTTTCCTTGATTAAACGATGCAGCCAGGCCTGGGCGGGGGACATCGCTACCCTGTTTTCTGATCACTGTCTTCTAAGCGCCTTCAAACTTCTGCAGCTAGGCTGCTTTAAAATTCACACCTTTCTTTTCCAGAACATCCCGGAACTGAAATGGCTCATCTACATCATAAAAGATCTGGAATGGGTGCGGCAACACACCCTAAGATCTCTGAACACCCAGGAGGAAGCAGTTCAAGGTTAACCTTAGGTAGTAATGAATTCCATCCTTGGAATAATCTGTTTAAATAATAATGATGGTGATGATAATGAGAATGATGGGCGGGAAAGATGGCTCAGCTGTTAAGAAAGGAATGCATTGTTTTTCAGAGTTCAAGACCCATCACCAACATAGGACAGTTTACAACTACCTTGAACACCAGCTCCAGGAGGATTGAGGTTTCTGGCTGTGGTAGGCATTGGACCTGCCTGCATGCACATATCCATACACACAGAAACACACAGGACCTGGGCTCATTTCTTGGCACCCACATGTCAGCTCACAACCATCCCTAATTTCAGATTCAAGGGACCCAGTGCCTTCTTCTGGCCCCTGTGAGCATCAAACATGCACACTGTACACAGGCATACATGTTGGCAAAACACTTATACACATTGAATATTCTTTTAATGGTGGCTATTCAGATGAAAGCGTCACCCCAGTCCCAGGTACTCATATATCCAAAGAGTCTGGAATGTTTAGGTGGAACATCCAACCCAAGCCTCCCCCTGGGAGTTGCCTCAGTCTAGACTCCGTCCTTCTGTCCGGAGGAAGCCGCCAAAGGATGACCCCTCCCCAGAGATGCTTCAAGACCACGCCCACAGGGTATTTAAAACTGCCCCACCCCAGAAAACAAAGACAGATGTGATTTCCATTCTTTCTTTCCCATCTCCTTTGGGGGCAGGGGAGAAGGGAGTTGGGCTGGAAAACCATCCAGGAGTGTTGGTATCCATTAAACCTGGACTTTTTTTCTAATTCGGTTTGATTTGGTCTGATTTGGATTATCGCCTTGGTGGAGAGGCTTTATGGGGTGCAGAAACTTTTCAGTTAAAATGATAATGATGATGAAATTGCGTGGCAAGTCCTCTTACACTAAGCAATCGCTCCAGCCCCAGTCTCATCATTAAATTAAAAAGTCAATGCACAGTTCAGTGCAAATACAAGTTCAAAATACTTCATCTCCCACCTACCCCCATACAAAAACACTACGGGAGCAAACTTTTTTTAAATCCAAAAGACAAGTAATAGGCTTTGCGGATGGGAAGTCCACGATGTGACCACTTCGTAATGTCCGAAGAGACAATTCTTAATAAAGCTTACTTTGTTCTGCACACAAATAACTTGCCTATAATGCTTAGTAGACCAAACTGGAGTAGAGTATCTTTAGACAAATGCTAAAGGTCCTGCTCAAAGAGAACGAGGCACCAGGGTGAATGCCCCTAGTCCCTAGAACTTGAGTGCATGAGTTTCGAAGATCATCTGGACCCTGAAGTTTAACACCAACCCTCAGGGAGGTAACAGAGACACAAAACATTCTGATTTCACCCAAGCTTACTAAGGGATGACTGGCCATCCCTTCTTTAAAAAGCTTAGGCTATTTGGGACTGAGATGTTTGTCAAAATCGACAGAAAGAATGTAGTGAAGGATGATGACATACACGGGCAACAGAAATGCTCTTACTCAACAACGCTACCACTTCTGCTGTGCTTTAAAACATGCCACGAACAGTGAGGGGCAGACTTGGTTCTTAGCCCCACCATTACTAGAGTTTGGGAAATTAAAGTCTAGGCTCCAACAGTCCTAAAAACAAGTTTGGCTTGGTTGCTGGCCTCCTTGTGCCAAGAGGCAAGGGACAGTGAGCAACAAAACAAAAAACCAGGAGACCTGGTCAAGATGATCACACAGGAAGAGGAACAGGAAAGGGGGCCCAGTGACGTCCACTCCAGATGTTGACAGGAAAGTTGGGTTTAGGGGAAGAGTAGAGAGGTGGGGCAAGAGGCATAAATAGGCAGGCCCAGCCAGTGTCACGTCCTCAATTCTGGGTGGGTGAGGAGATCCCCAAGTCTTTGTTGCCTTAGCAACAACGAGAGGTGGGTCTTAGGAGGCAACTACTTCTGCTCCAGCGTTGGGCTCGCTCTCTTCCTACAAGCCCCGACCCATCGGGGTTCCCCATTTCCTGGCATGGCTTCCTCTTTTTACAGCTCGCTTTCGGGAAGACAGACAAGGTGGCAATGGCAGAAAGAAACTATGCCGAAAATTGCCTTGCTCTTTCATGAACAGAGGGCAGCGTAATCCCACAAATAGGTGGGTAATTCCAAAATGTCAGAGGTGGTTGGTTTTCACATGAGGTGTGGTAAATCCAGAAGCAAATTCAGATGAAGTGGCTCATTTAAAAAGACCGCTAAAAGTTACTGCACACTGACAGAGGGGAGCGGAGTGAAGAACACTACGGTGGGATTTGGCAAAGAATTAATACACCCAGGTTTTTTGTTGTTGTTGGTTTCTGTTGTTGTTTGTTTGTTTGTTTGCTTGCTTTGGTTTTTTTCAAGACAAGGTTTCTCTGTAGCTTTGGTGCCTGTTCTGGAACTAGCTGTTGTAGACTAGGCTGGCCTCGAACTCACAGAGATCCACCTGCCTCTGCCTCCCAGGTGCTGGGATTAAAGGCGTGCGTCACCACTGCTCAGTCACATCTTGGTTTTTCTAGTAATCTCTCTGATACTGGAACTAATAGGTCAGGTTAAGCCAGCCAGTTGGTTTGATGTTAGAAAAGAAGTTAAAAAGCATCTTGATGTCGCACAAAGGAGAAGCTGAGCAAGGCAATTCTTTCTGCAAAATGGTTGCACCATAACCGGAACCAGACAAGCAAATACACTGAGGCTAACATGGCTTCTGCCTTTTATGTCTCATGTACATGGTGACTTTGTCTCATTTTATTGTGGGGGATCTAAACTGTGCGCTCTAACATGAGCAGTTGGTGCAAAGGGGATAGAAAGAAGCCCTTTCCCAGGCTAGGGATTTACCTGTCTCCTCCCCTCCCCACCTTCCCACCCCGGATTTGAATCCATGCCTGGCTTTGTACACGGTTGTTGGGGATTTTAACATTTTAACAACTGAGCAATCTGCCATGTACAATTGGGATGGGGATAGAAACAAATAGATAGCCAGGCGGTGGTTTAACCCCAACGCTCGGGAGGCAGAGGCAAGTGATCTCCCTGAGTTCAAGGCCAGCCTGGTCTACAAGAGCCAGTTCCAGGACAGGCCTGAAAACTACAGAGAAACCCTGTCTCAATAAATAAATAAATAAATAAATAAATAAATACATACATACATACAATAAAAATAAAAACGAAACAAAAAAAGAAACAAATGGATAAATTATTTCAAACTGATACAATGGAAGCAATTTTAAAACAGAAGCCAACAGCAGCAACCTGTAGTCATAAAGAGTTTTTTTTTATTTTAATTTTAAAATATGTATTCTGCTAAATAAAGATCACTCTCTCCTACTCTAATATCAAGCTTATTTTCCCACTTAGGACACCGATTTTTTTTATATAAAAAAAAATACAGGCTGGGAAGTGTGGCTCACACCTTTAATCCCAGCACTCAGGGGGCTGCGACAGGTGGATCTCTGAGAGTTCGAGGTCAGTCTGATCTACAGAGTTTCAGGATACACTCCAAAGCTACAGAGAAACCCTGTCTGAGTGAGAGAGAAAGAAATCATATATATGAATACCACTATATATTGGAAAATATATTGGAAAAGCAATAATCAGGCCAGCAGTACCCTAAAGCCTACAACTGTTCAAATTTTGTGTATTTCTCCCCTTTTATGATGACTTTCCTTCTGAATTTTACATGAGATTAAGGAACTAAAGCTTGATTTTTCTCAATTGATTTATGAACAGAACTTAAATGAATATGTCGATAAAAAAAAATGAAAGGTCAAGAACCGATGGAAGCATTTGTTTCCCCAGTATACTGAAGTTTCATGCTATCAAGGACTTAAATTTAAAAGAACACTGTAGAGAAAAGCCAACATTGGGGCTGGAGAAATGGCTCAGCAGTTAAGAGGATTTGTAGCTTTTGCAAAGGACCTGGGTTCAGTTCCCAGGCCCCGCATGGTGGCTTACAACCATCCCAACTCCAGTTCTAGGAGATCCAACATCTCTTGGCCTTGGCAGACACCCGGCACACATGTGGTACATGTATACACACCCAGACAAAATGTATGTTCATATACATTATATAAGTAACCCTTAAAATGGAAAGCAAATATTGAAGGGTTAGGGATATACTAAGTGACAGAGCATTGCTCAATTAATATGAAGAAAGTCAAATATTTTAGGATGACCTAAATGCAAAAATGCTAAATTGTTAAACAAACATTTACCTTTAGTTGAAATGCAAAATTACTCAAAATAGCTCGTGAGACTTTGGAAAGACTTTTAAAAAAAGCTGCCATCTAAACTATCCATCCTTACCAAGGGCGCATCTGTCATAGTCAAACAGGGCAATCAGGAGCCACTAACATGACATTTTACAGAGCATAAGCCTGCGATCTTTATATTGTCTTCTTTCCCCATTGCTATTTGGGGTGCATACAGACTCCTTGTTCATTAAAGACCTGCTGGTGACAAGGCACAGATGACGGCAGCTGCTTTTCCCTAGGTCACTAACCACTCTCCTCCAACCTGAATTCAATGCCAGGCTTGGTGTGCACTAGCATTATTGTGTTAAGAACTGCATAGAGATAAGATGCGCAACAAGGTGCACCCACTCAACCTTTCTATAAGGATCGTGTAAAGACAGCATTCACAATCATGAGGTTGACTTCACTGAACCTAATCTGAGAAATAAAAGACTGGGACCATGGAGGCTGTCACCACGCAGGGAGCAGATCACAGTTCCCTCTCACATCTGAAGGGTGATGTCTAGTAGGGGGAACTTCACACTTTCTGGGGTCATTCTTCCTCTACTCCTGGCCCGGGCAGTGGACTGTAGAGGTAACAGAAGGAAAAAACAATCCAACACCGTGCAAGACCCTGAGTATCAATCAGCTATAGGGAAGGCTTCTTCTCCAGAAAGCTAGCTCCATCTGCAGAAGCTAAAGCGGTAGTGATTGACTGTCAAGGACACCAGCGGGCTGGGCACTGAAGGCGGCTGCCAAGCTGGTGATTCGCACAAGAACCAAGAGGCAGCCAAGGGCTTCACTTCTGGTCCTAACTTTCTCCTGAGTACTCACTTGCTTGGTTTCTCTATTAACCTAAAACTGGAGGCTGCAAAAGAGACTGGGAAGGAATGAAATGTGTTGTAAAGCTGGGGCCGGAGCAAGAGAAACACCTGTTAGATAATTATTTGATGAACTCAGGCTGTATAGCTAGTCGTTGTCATCCCAACGACTTTATAGCCTGAGTTGTCACCAGCCGTGATTTATGCCTCTGAAATGACTGGAGTCATAACTGCTGGCTGAGCTTCTTTCTTTTTGTTATGTTGATGGAGCCTGAGGATTTCAGGGGGAAGGGGAAAAAAATTGAGGTTTTAAAAGAACTCGATTTCCCCAATGCTGATATTTAGCAATGTCTTCCGGGTCTCTGTAGAGGCCTAGGTTCACTGCCACCTTCATGAGCTTCAAACATTTCATGTGCTGTGAATCTTTTGAAAGAGAATTTTAAAGTTCGGGGGTCTTCATGATGTTTTAAAACATGATTTATGTTAAACAGATACGATCATGCTAAACATCTGGTTTTGGTATTACACGTTATCGGATTAAAGCTTTTATGAAACGATCTGCCAGCATTTAATGTTATATGTACTGGACTATTCCAGCCTTGCTTGATGCCTGCCGAGGAGAACAAAATAAAAAACCTCTCCAGGACTTCCCCAAAGAGACCTTGTCTAGACCACGTGAATTTATGAAGAGGCTGGCCTGTCTGCTTCCAGTTTGATGCAGCGCAGAACAAGGGGTCGCTGCAAAGACCGGCAGCCCAAACACCTGGGACGGCACCGATGCTCTTGCTAATACACAGATGATGCTAGTACCAAACCACCACCTTTACTTCCATGCACTCCATCATACCCCTGAAAGCTGTGAGTGTGTGTGTGTGTGTGCGTGCATTCACACAATTTTGTGCATTAAGAACTCATTGGCTGGAGGTGAACATTGTCCCAAGAAGTCAGTCTAAGCTGCTAGTCAAAAAGTCTGGCAACACAGAGCTCATCTATTAGCCAAGGAGACTCAGCGGCCTACCCAAGATTTACCTGTGGGCTCTTGACTGTCCACATCCCCAGAGGAGTTGCAAGAAGATTTACATTCAAATTCTCTCTTGCAAAGAAAGAAGAGTTGGTGTCTAGCTGCTCCTTACCAGGCTGGCAAGTGGGTCTGGTCCCATCTTCAGGACCCTGGGAGGTTCTGCAGCAAGAGCTGTGGCAGCCCCTGGCAGCCCAGCCTCCTGTGTCATCAGATTGAATTCATGGGAAAGGGCAAGGAGCCAAAAGTGCTTGCAGGTGAATTCTTTGTCCCTTTCAAGTACATCTGACTTACACCGATGACTTAAAACATGGTTATCTTTTGTTGGGGAGGATTATCAGTGAGGTCAGAAGATCACTTTCAGATGTAAATAATAAATCACCAACAGGAACGTACGGGAAATAGCAAGTCACAGATTATATGCATTTGCACATTCTCAACTAATAGTCCCCATATCAAAGAACAACTGGGAAGAAAACACAATACTAACAAACATTGCATGATGCTAACGTGTTCCCAAAAATGTTGGGTCATGAAGGAAGAAAAAGGAATAGTGAGACGTCTTTCATAAAACCCGAGTCGATCCATGTAAAGAACGCAGAGGCTTTGAGCATCTGAGGGAGGGAAGGAGGAAGCTAAGAAAAGTGACAGGAAAAGGAAGGGAGGGAAGGAAGGAAGGAGGAGGGCAGTTAAGAAAAGTCACAGGAAGAAGGAAGGGAAGAAGCAAAAAGGAGAACGAACGGTAGGAACAGAGGAAGCTCACGAAATATGGAAATGGGACACGGAAAATGGAAAGGCTGTTGATCCTCCATCTTGGCCTCAGCATTTACCAACTTAGTCTGTATGTTTGTATATAGCGAATCTCACTGTGTAGCTCTGGTTGGTCTGAACGCCCTGGACCTGTCTCTGTGCTGGGATTACAGGTGGGTGCAACCATACCCTTGCCACAGGGAGACTCAGTGGCTCTGAACCAATCTAGTATGTGGTGAGCTTGGCTCAGAAGCTACCTACTTCGCATTCCGGAAGGTCTTCCTTCCCCCACTGAGTAGTGTGGTGCTCCCAATAAACTCCCCCTTCAAACTCAACTTCAATTTATGGGATCTCCAAGGCTCGAGCACTTTTAATTTTTAAAAGTTTAGCCTCCCCCCTCCCATATAGGGGTGTTTTGAGACAGGACTCATGTTATGACTGAGGCTGGTCTAGAACTAGCTGTACAAGGATCTAATAGATTTCTTTCACATTTGCAACAATTCTCCTGACTGTGGGGATTATGGATGAGAACTTCCACACCCAACGGGTGCCATGAGGAGTTAAACATATCTGTGCTGGGATTGGCATGGGGAGGATGACAGACAAGGTCTGAGCTTTCCCGGGCACACGGTCTAGGGGGGCAAACATAGAATTCAGCACGGGGAGGGGGTGGAGCTGGGAAGTCAGTTAAGAAAGAGACAGGAAGGAGGAAGAGTACATGGGGAAGCAGGCAAGGCATGAGGACTAAGTGTGTAAGCCAGAGAAGAAAGGGAAGGTTTGCTGTTCGGAGTTTTGAGAGAAATGCCAAGCCCAGGACCCAAGAAGACAGACAGATGTACATAACAGTCTCTGGTGCCATCCTCAGAATGGCAATGGGATCCGGCGCTACGGATGTGGGCAAGGTCAGAGTGCTTGCCTTACATGTACCCTGGAAAAAGAAAGGTTCCCACTGGCTATTGGAATGAGGGGCCTCCCGAACTATTACTGAGACAGAACAGAGTGTCTGCTAAGAGGCCCCTGAGGTAGCCAAGAGACTTGGGTGGAGGAGGTGGGGACAGGAGTCAAGTTCCATATCGGTGACATAGGAACTAACCTTGTTCGTCCTCACCCTCAGAAAAACGCTCCCTTAAGTAGACCTGAGATTCCAA
Organism: Myodes glareolus; assembly: GCF_982192425.1. Lineage (NCBI taxonomy): Eukaryota > Metazoa > Chordata > Mammalia > Rodentia > Cricetidae > Myodes > Myodes glareolus. The sequence goes on from NC_142026.1 coordinate 19,799,755, forward strand.
TGAAGTGACACAGGAGAGATTTCTATTTCCCCTTGGCTCTGTCTCCCGTCATGAGTCACGTCTAGATCCACCTGCGCGGGACCATCGCTTCCACGGCTAATTAGGCTCAAGACGCCTCCTCTACTGTAGCCTTTAGGAGGTTGGAATCAGGCCTGGTTCTGACCACTTAAGGAGGGCCACACCTTGACAGCAGCTTCATGACAGTACCGTGACTCCCAGGGCCCACCAGGGGCCAGCTTCCTGGGTGTGATTCAGCCCAGAGAATTAAATGCAGCTGGTGAAACCTGCCAGGGTGTCCGACGTGAAAGAAGCATTCTTACAGTTTGTGGAATGGCATCAGGTGGCTAAGGGTAAGGTATTCCTTTCTCGTCCCCTCACTGAGAGGTGACCTGACCTAACTGTGAGAATGAGGTTGTCCACTTCAGATTTGCTTCTGCGGGCCTTCTCTTGATTGTCCCGGATTTAGGAACTTGAGTCCTCATCTTAAACTTACAGCAAATGAGACCCTTTCCCAGATGCCTGAAGCTCCAAGAAAGTCGGAATGAAGTCTCATCGACAGACCCCTTCCTCCCCTCCTCCTCCTTTTCATTTCTTTCTTCTTCTTCTTCTTTGTCTTTTCTTTTCAGCTACAAAATTTGTGGGGCCCAGGCTTGCCCAGAACTCATGACCTTCCTGCCTGAACTCCCCAAGTACCAAGATTCCCGGTGGTGCCACGAATGCCCAGAGAGGGCCACTCCGTACTGTTCTTCTTCACAACGGTAATTCGTAAAAGCACACATTCTTTTGGAAATTGGTGTTGCATGTTCCTCTGCAGAAGACACTCCAAGCCGAACAATAGCGGCAGCCGCAGCTAGTATGCCTATCCTCTGTTTGAGTGCTAATGTTTCCAAGGACTCCGGTAACTGAAGCTGCTCACCATCACTATCGGGGTGCTCCCTGACTACAATGAATGATGCCCCCCTCACCCCCGGACCACCCCACTGCTGTGTTTAGCATCTACGTGGATGACCACTCCTAGCACCTGGACATATAAGGCAACTAACTCTACCCACCCTCCGGCTACAAGCTTCACAGAGATTTTTCTCTCAGGTTCTTTCTCTTGTTCCCATCACCCCTGTGACTGGCATTTCCCTTCAAATGGCCTCCCGACAGCACAGGCTCTGTTGGAAGTTGCCAAAAGGGAAGCCGGGACAATCCCATCCCAGGCAGGCAGAAAAAGGATTGCTGATAATCCCTGCAGGCTGGGAGGGGCAGGGAAAAGGGCTTTCTAAGGCCTATTGCTGGAGTACTTGTCACCTAGGGGTTGTAAGGAGCCTGTGGCTCGGGTTGCCCACCAGGAAATGAGACGTTTTTTGGAGAACAGAAGCATTTTGAAAAGTTACACTACGTAGATCTGAATATCTTTCTGGAGAGAGAGAGAGAGAGAGAGAGAGAGAGAGAGAGAGAGAGAGAGAGAGAGAGAGCGCATTATCTTGGAGGGTGTGGAGTTAGTGGGGAAAGCCCTATCCCAGGCAGGCTTGGGAGCCCAGGAAGACAGGATTAGAGATAAGGTCCTGGCTGGGTTAGTCACACCCTCCCACACACAATCCACTTGGCAAACTCTCACTGCCAAAGTAGCTCTGTGCTTCAAGCAGTAGGCAGGAAGTCCAGCCCAACATCCAGGGTGCCTCTCAAAGTAATTTTATTATTTCTTTTAATTAACCCAATCATGATCATTTAAAAAGCGAGAATACCACACTCCTGTGGCCACAGAAGAAGCCAAGTTTCCCCCGCTGAACTTTCTGGGAAGGCATCAGAGACAACGGAGTCTCAGTTTGCTTTGAAGTGGGAAACAGAAGGTTATTCCAGAACACGGGAATCAAGGAAAGAGGAGAGAAGTTGGGATGGAGAGGAGGGGACTGGGGACAACAGAATCATGAAACCCCACACCCTCCCTTCTGCTCTCAAGTCAATTTGCTACGTTCTTCCTTCTTCTTCCTCTTTCTAGCTGTAAAGAAACCCTCCTACCTGGGAGGACTCCAGTCCGGCTCCTTACCAGTGTCAATGCTATCAGTGCTAACCCAGGGAAGAGAGCCCCTCCCAAGATTAAGGAAGAGGAGTGGTAAAGATGCATAGTGTATTCTAGAAGAACTAAAATAAACACTCAAATACAGGCCTAAGTACCTTCATAGCAGATCCCAAATAAACAAAAGCCGGCTGCCTCTGCTATGGCTGCCTCTGCTACAGTCTGCAGGGTCCCAAACAGGTCTCTGGGACTACAATCCTTCCCCTTAATCTGGAGTCTATATTCTTCCCTCTTTCTCTTGATGGGTCATTAGGTAAATCTAAAGATTTTAAATAATCATCTGGGCGATAAATAAAACGATCATGGATGATTATGCCACAATCCCTATTGTGCCCCTCCCCCATTCTATGCCACACAATTCAAAGAGGAGGCTTGTCTCCCATTTGGCATTCGACCCCCATTTGTCCCTTATTGCCTGACAACTTCAGTAGAAGCAGACTGCGCACCATTTGCGCTCATTTGGAGTGGTCTTCACACATCCGCAGCAGCAAATTGCTAAAGTTTTAACTCCTTTCCAAAGCCTAAAGGCAGGCACCACCTCAACCATCAAGCCTTACAGCACTCAGGAGTCAGAATTCAAATTTATGCTTGTCTATGCCCCGTTTCTGCCTCTACCTGCTGAACCCCCACCCACTTCCTTTGTTCCTCAGCACCCAGCAGAGAGGCCCAGAGAATAGGGCTTCTCACCCCCCTCCTCTGTCTTCTTATTTAGGAAGCTGTTCGGTCCCAATTGTTCTCTTCCACCCCTCCCACAAGACAACTTCTCACTGCACACATAGTCCAAGCGAGCCTTAAATTCATGATCCTCCTGCCTCAGCCTTGAAGCCCTAGAATTTTAAGCCTGTGCTTCTCAAAGCTCATTTTGAAAAGTTCGGGCAGTCTCTGACTTTTTCCCCTATAAGTTGATGATTCTGAACAAATGAAAGAAAGCCATCAATCATCCTTAAAATTCATGTTTTATAATGACATGATAACATTCTGATGAACCCCCTTGACAGGTCTACTTTTAGTATGCATTCTTTGAGAAGTATACCATGGCACATTTATCGCCTCTTTAAAATATATTTGCATTTTATTAACTTCAATAGCATCTGCATTCATTTGAAATTTCCTATGTCTCATATTTTATTATATCCCACTCTTTGATGGTTTTTCTTTTAAACTGTGTGAAGTCACTTAAAAAAGAGAGAGAGATTATGAAATACTTATTCTTTCAGGCACAACAATGCTCGGTGCATGGAACATTAGCCAAGAGAGATCTTAGACGAACTCTTTCCCTATGGTGAGCTGTTCTGCCTACCACTGTGACTTCCAGTGGTCAGCTTCACTCAACACTTAGGCTCGTGGTAAGGACAGGGAGAAAGTAATAGCCAAGACCTATGAACATCCCTTCAGTAAGGATGTTACACACTATTAAAAAGTAGGCCCGAGATTGTCTCAGGGTTTCCAGACCAAATGCCAGAGACTGTAAGAAGAATGAATATAACTCAGATTGGGAGAGGGGAAGCGGAACCTGCTTTCAAAAGATTAGATGGAGGCTCTTGAGACATTAGAGATCAGGGTGTCCACAGATCATGGGGGAACACTGCATACAAGCTCAGGAGCCTCAGTCTCACAAGCCCTGTTTCTAAGAGCCTGTCTTCAAAAGAAGGGTGTGAGGTTAGATGCAGGCTCTCGAGACACTGAAAAGTCAAGATGGTTAAGATACAACTGAGAATACAGAATGGATGCAGAGGTCATCCTACCCATAGACCGTGGGGAACATTGGTTAGAAACTCAGGAGTCTCAGCGTCTTGCAAGCTCTATTTCTAAGGCAGATGGAGGGGGGAAAACAGATAAGAAATCGTGCTAGATGAGAAAAACAGAGGCAGGAGGGAACAAGTGTCTATTTACTGTGCCCCCAGCCTTCAATCTCTCTCACAGGGCCATTGCCCACCACAGCACTCTCCTGACAGATCTCCTAAGAATTTTAGACCCAAAGCTGCAGACTGCTGCTGTATTCACTGAAGAACTAGCAGGGAGTGTGAAGACAGGCTAGCTGCACACCGTCAAAGAGATAGAAAGGCAAGCAAGGGTCAGAGACTTAAGATGGACAATGTCAACCAGGTCCTTTGGCCCAACTAGTGTACCCAGGAATCCACCCCGTTCACTCTGTTCCATTCGCCTAAGTTTTATCATCTAAGTCTGTGCTAAATCATATTTAAGATGGTCATAATTTGAAACAGACAACACAAATACAATCTTCATAGTGATTTTTTTTAAATTTTTTTATTTTTGGTTTTTCGAGACAGGGTTTCTCTGTAGCTTTGGAACCAGGCTGGCCTCAAACTCACAGAGATCCACCTGCGTCTGCCTCCCGAGTGCTGGGATTAAAGGTGTGCGCCACCACTGCCCCATGTGAAAATATTTTGAATTAAATCCTGTGGTGAATTCAGAAACCTCAGCACTGTGGGTGAGCCTCCCTCACGTAACAGAAATGTTCGTGACAGAGTGAGCAGTAATGGCCACTAGTTAGGGAGCTCTCCAGGCTCCGCCACTACCTCTTCAGGCCTCCACCTTGCCTCGTAATATTTATTTTCAGGTATAATGTAGATACATGTTTATGGATAATATATTCATTATACACACATGAGTATGTATAATACATTCAAAGATATTAAAATACCATTGTTACAATAATGGAGGGAGGGGAGTGAATGGAAACGAGGTGACGAACACGTACAAAAACACGGTGATGACGTGCTCTAAGTATTATTAATAAAATAATTATGTCTGTTTCTTTTCTCTGGATATTGAGAGCTGGAGCACCTATATCACGCACGGTTTGCAGATGGCAATGCCCTGTTTGGCGGAGTGGCAGAGGAGAGGTCAGATGCAGAGAGCTGAGGTTTCTTCTGACTCCTTCTATGTGCCACCTCCTCCTCCGTCAGTGCACATCCTAGCCCAGTAAAGCTTCAGAGCAGCTGGGCACGAAGTTCAACGGGTTCCCTGTGAGCACGAGTTGATGCCAGGCTTCTGATAAAAAGCCGAAACTTTAGAAGGGACATCATGTGTGTGCAATCAATACACGGCCTAGTGTGGTGGTGTCCTACAGCACTGAGAGGCTCAGGAAGGAAGATAGAAAGTTTGGTCACAGAGCAAGACATTATCTCATCAAAAACCCAGCAGCCAGCCGGGCAGCGGTGGCGCACGCCTTTAGTCCCGACACCTGTGAGGCAGAGGCAGGCGGATCTCTGTGAGTTCGAGGCCAGCCTGGTCTACAAGAGCTAGTTCCAGGACAGGATCCAAAGCTACAGCGAAACCCTGTCTCAAACAAACAAACAACAACAACATTCATGCTTAATGCCAGCACTCAGGAGGTAGAGGCAGAGGGATCTCTACAAGGCCAGCCTGGCTACAGATAAAGTGCCAGGACCAGTCAGGGCTACACAGAGAAACCCTGTCTTGAAAAACAAATAAAAAACTCAAACCAAAAAGCCAGCAGCAACAACAATAAGAGCCCAATAACAGCTGTGTTTTATGACTCCTCCAGTATCTTTCAGTTGAACGGAAGCAGGAGCAGAAGCATGCAGGTAAAGACTGGAGTGTGTCTGTGAGTAGTAAGATGCTCGAACTTACCAATGTAGACTTTACAGCCTTCCTTCCTTCCTTCCTTCCTTCCTTCCTTCCTTCCTTCCTTCCTTCCTCCCTCTCTCTCTGTCTCTCTGTCTGTCTGTCTGTATTTATAATCTTGAGACAGCCCTGGCTGCCCTGAAACTCAGAATGCTACTATTAAAGGTATGTGTCACCTTGCCCAGCCTACACCCACACAAACTAGAAAAAAGGAGGTGGGACATTGTACCTGGTGACCTTTCAGAATGTCTCGAATTCTTAACTATCTACATAAAGTTTATAGAGGCCTTAATGGCTTTGCTTAGGCAAGGAAGATAAAGTGTGTAAGGAATTTCTCTGGATTTCTCAATATCTCAAGTGTTCATCCAGGTTACTAAACAACCAGGCTCAGCTGCCACCACTAAGGTTTATTATAGCCGGAGGAAGAAATGAATCTTGATTTGTTCACATCTTATAACGATTGTTGAGGATTGAAAACGTACAGCGGGTCTATTTCCTAATAATACAGGTATTTAAAATTAAAATGTCCAAGCAATGATCTTATTTTCAAAATCCTTGCATCCTCAAACATGTCCTACCTATTGTCTTGTTTACCTGAGAGGAGTGGAGCTGGGGAATAAAAAGGCAAAGTTTATCAATATGTAACTTTAGAACCGACTGAAGGGAGCGTAACATTCTCTGATGCTTGCCAAACTACAGCCCGTGATAGAAATTCGTTTCATAAAATAATGTGATAAAAATTGATGTAAACTGGACCAATCTGTCAGGTAAGTGGCGCTTGAAGTGGCCTTGGGACAAAGCAGCTGCAGGTCATTTGTCCCCACAATGTGGCCGCAGAGAGGACATCCTTTATGGTGCCTGAAGTGTCCCATTTAGGGGAATGAAAACCTGCGCTGGGCTCAATGGGCAAGGTATACAGTCTAGTTAAAAGGTTCATTTTATGACTTGTGGATCTGCATATTAGAGATGAGGAGGAAAATGAGCCATCATATGCTCCCTAAATTACTTTCCAGTTAGATAAGATGAGGAAGGAAAGACTTTCATTTAAGTTCGTTAGTTCCAGCAGCAGCCGGCCCCTGGCCACACCACTCCAGAGTTCCATCAGCGAAGACAGACAGACAGACAGACAGGCTCAGTGGTCAGACACACCTGAAATGAGCGAGGGTGCTGCCGTTCCAGGGCGGCGGAACGTGAAATGTAACCCTCATCAGTGAAATGGGGTTCGCTCATGCAAGGAAGAATGGAAAGGAAAAGACTGGCCGCAAGGCACTCAAACTAGGCACTGGGTGTCTGGTGCCTCTTTCGTGATCCTGTTTCTTCTTCCATGTAGAATGAATATGTCTTCCACTTACTAAGTTATTAAGAAAAGAGAGTAAGGATGAACAAAAAAAAAAAAATACAAGCATCATTTGGATCCCCTAAGGGGCTACATCTCCACAGTGGTAGGTCTCCTTTTGCAACTTGGAATTAGACCCAGCCTTTTCCCCTGGCTTTGTCTAGTTAAGAAAACAGGTTCAGCAAAGATTCCAAGTAGTTAACTAGTCAAAATGGGAGTTAGATTAAGGTTTAGCACATCCCAAAACTACGTATTACTAATGTTTAGAGAAGGGTTATTTTTATGCCTTAGCTCTTTGCATGCATAATGGCAATTACTAGCAGCTCTATGAGTAAGAAAAAAAGGATCACATCCAGCTTAAATTAGGGAAACTGAGGCAGGTAGGTGTGAGTTAACCAAATGCCTGATTGTGCATGGCAAAGGTGTAGCAAGCTCAGCACTTGAATTGTTCTGGGGCGGACGCAGTACATACTACTAAGCTTCCAGAGTTCCTTCCTCACGCCTATGAGCTCAGAACCTAATAGAGCCTATGACCAAGAAAAACAGTCCGGCACATGCTTAGAAGTCCCGAGTAAGAGAGTCCGTGTCTTTAGAATGGCATGAGAGAATAAAACACAATGTGCAAACTAATTACGTCCAACTTTCCCACACCTTCCCACTCTGTTCTGCTCTTAGGGCCTTCCTTCGAGTGGCGTGTTACAAACATGTGCCCACCTGCCCATTCCTCTCACTAACACCTGCGGGCATGGATCTACCTGCCAGCCTGCCACTAGAAAGTATTAGGAACGAGAGACAAGAGGAAATATGAGATTAGGACCACGATTAGGGGTAGCTAAAAGACGGACACATACCTCACAAGGCGCTGGACAGAATGTCATAATTTCCTGAGTTAGGACAATAACTTAGTCCCACAGGAGATGTCATAGCCTAAGAGCTCATTCTCATCCCTACAGCTGGGTATGAGGGCTCCCATCTGATGGGGGATTCTTCTCTGTATGTTGTAAATATCACTGGTTAATAAAGGAAATGCTTTGGGCCTATAGCAGAGCTTTGGGGAAACAGAGCTAGGTGGGGAAAACTAAACTGAATGCTGGGAGAAAGAAGGGCCGAGTCCGAGAGAAGCCAAGGAGCCCTGCTGGAGCCAGATGGCAACAGCCACATGGCGATACACAGATTACTAGAAATGGGTTCAATTGAAATGTAAGAGCTAGCTGATAAGAGCTAAGAGGCCAAGCAGTGTTTTAAATAATATAGTTCCTGTGTGTTTATTTCGGGACTGAGCAGCCAGGAACCAACAAGTGGTCCTCTTACAATACCCACCCTCAACAACGGAGATGTCCCTTTATTCAGAATTGCCAGCACTGGAGGTGAGCTATCCATGACCTCTTGGAGTATCTTCTCAAATCCTTTAAAGGATTTATCACAGACGTTGGCAAGGATCTGTCTCCATGCTACTAATGGCTTATATTGATCTCACACTTTCTCTGACGTAACACTGTTATTACTATTTCCAGTTTTGAAGAGGAAGCAGATGCAAAAAGATTTGAAACCTTAACCCTCACTGCCCAATAGACCAGCTTAGACTCAGCTGATCAGGTCCTAGGGTCCTGACATTGCCCTGCAGGCACCTCCCATGTATTTCCCCAATTCCTGAAGTGCACAGGCAGAGACAAAGACTTTCTTTCATGTATTAAAGATGTTTATGTATCTTTCCCAGGCCTCGCCACTCCCAAGTGTTCCCACTTCCCCTCCCAGCACCTATAGCAGGTGAACCTTATCTGTTGTTTAAAACACAACTGTGCCCAGTTCCCTCCTTCGTAAACTTGGAGATCCCTGATAGGAGGCAGGTAATCCACAGCGAAGGTCTGATAAGAGCCTCTCAGGTAAGAAAGCAAACATATTAGCTTTACAGAAGAATGTACTTGCAGAGTTAAAAATACACAGATAGAGAGAAGAAAGGGCAACCAGCTCAAAAAAAAAAAAAATAGGTGCCTCTGTAGCAGAAAGTCTCCTGCTCAAACAATCCTGGTTCCAGGCTGGATAACACAGTATACATTAACCAGACAGAAAGGACAAAAAAATCCCACCAACCACTTCAACTTTTTCACTGCTCACCCACATGGAACTCCTAGCTACCCCTTGCCGGCCTATCCTAGCTCCTTTTAAATCAGAAAGGAGGTCCAGCCCCGTCTGGACCCTTTTCACCTTTTCCATCTGGGTATTATCTATTCCTACACAGCTTGCTTGCAAGCATTTTCCTACACAGCCCTCAGCTAATGAGCTGACTCACCAAATTCCCCAAGAGAGTAGGAGTTCTCCCATTTCCCTGATGGAGAAACTGAGTTTCAGGTAGGTTACTAAAGGCGGGAGGTAAGAGTGCAGCCCTGGTCCTCCATGCCCCCTCATTGCTATGACTTCCCTACCCTTCTGAGTCCCGTGGTCCATCAACAAATAGCTTACATCTCAGAATTTAAATATTCTCCAAATGCCCATAGAAATAACGGTAATGTTTGCCTTTATCCACTACACCTTCTGATACAAGCAGATAAAAAACAGATTAGTATTCAGAGGCTCAGAAAAATTAAAAGCATGTGTCCCTAACAGAATAATCTGTCTGCCTGCCACAATCCCCCCACTTCAAAAAGAAAGAAATTATCTCTTGTAATATATATATAATATAGTAATATATATAGTGGTTATTTCTGAAAGTAGGGTTGCATGTGATTTCCTTCACAGCAACACTCAATACTTCCTAAATATCTATAATTAACATAAACTACACTGTTTGGCATCAGTGGGAAAAATGATTTTTAAAAATGTTAAGCAATGAAGGCCCTGGAAAATGTCACGTCCCTCAGGGAAGAAGGGAGAGGGAGGGACCCTACGGAGAGGACTGGCCTGGCAGTCCTGGGGAGGGCTGCAGAGGGGACATGCTGGTGGGGGAACTGAGCAAATAGATGGCTTCCTCTCCTGGAGGAACTGTGCCCTCCTGAAAAACCGCCGCCATATGTAACATGAGGGCTGGGAGGGGTAGGTAATAAACCCTGGTGCCCATGGTGAGTGGACTTCCAGACGTTATGAAGAGGGAACTGTTGCACACAGACTGGTTAGACACGGTCCTAATATTCTCTCTCTCAAAAACTATCTGCTGTGAGGCCTGATCCTCTTCCTCTGCAGCTCTTTTCTTTATGGACATGTCTGTGCAGGTCACAATCGGCTGTTATTTGTTAGTGAGGCTCTGCATAAACATTGAGCCAAGGAGAGACTGACTCACGCCTGGGAACAGGAAGAGAAAACTTTGTGAGGAGCGCGCAGTTACTTACAGCGGCAGTCCTGTTCAGCGTCACCCATTCCAGAAGAGGCGGCAGTCAACATCCCATAACGCGAAACATTTGCATGGGGCAAGTAGCAAATTCTAGAGCCAACCAGCATCAATACCCTCGGGATGTGGAGGGGACTTGGGGCTGCAGGGTTCACAGGTGCGGTGCGCAATCACACAGGTGGGACTTGCAATGCGCTAAGATTCATTCTGAGTCAGAACTTCCGGGAAACTGCTAACCGAGGGCCACAGGCTTTGTGGGTGTATGATCCGGGGAATTAGGAACACGGGGAAGAGAGTCTGTTCTGTAACTCCACTGGCCAATCTGTTTTCTGCTTCAGCCAAAGGAAGGAAGAATTATAGCAGCCCATGTGGTTTCCAGTACTTTCCTGAATCCCCAAACCAGACACCCAGATTCCAACGCTCCACTGTGCTGAGGGCACATAGATTTATTTGGTTGTTGTTACTTAGGTCACTTACATTTTTGACTTTTACATACTCATGTAGTATGTCAAAACTATATACACCAGATGTGGTGGCCTATGGTTTTAATTCTAGCCCTAGGGAAGCAAAGGCAGGAGGATATCTGTGAGTTCAAGGCCAGCTTCGTCAACAGAGTGAGCTGTGTGGGGCAGTCAGGGCTCTATAGAAAGTCTCTGCCACAAATAAAGCAATAACATTCCACCCCTCAAAAGATAAATAAATAAAACCACCCCAAACAGTATTAAATTTATGGAGTGTGATGCTTTAAGTCCTGTTCCATTCATCCATCTGTCACCCCCCTTTTACTCTAAGTACTCAGAAAATTAATACATCAGCTAGGAACAGCTAAAGACAGCTTAAAAACAGGTTATAATGGGTCATTGGGAGAGGTGCAGGATCAGCCCCCTGTACCCCACAACCATCAAGTTCAGAAAAGAATCAGAGGGCCTAATTGCGGTAAAAAACTCAAAAATACAAGGCGAAGTAAGAAGGCGAAGTAAGAATCATTGTGGGGAGAGTCTTGCCTACCCACAGGCAGCCCTGAATGTGGAAAAGCCGCGCGGTGTACAGAACTCAATACTCCAGTCAGAAAAGCTGTTTATACCTGTGGGTTTATAGTTCTGCAAGATACAATAGATTACCCAAGCCGCATATACCTCTGATCGACCATTTTTTCTTTTCATCCTTCAAAGCACTGAGGCCTGTTTCTGCTTTCTTGAGGGAAGAGTTGGCACGCCGACGCAATCTCTACTTCCAAAGAACTTTTGCATCTTTTAACTTTCTGCCAAAGTTTTAGCATTCGCTCAGGCAAGAGTTTCATGGTCATTCTAGATGCAAGTAGAAAACCAAAGGGTATTCTAATTCAAGGCTGACTCCACAAGGGAAGAGAAGGCAAGCAAGCCCATCCCCTAGACATGCAGGACACAGTCACCTTCCAGTATAGGACTGGCTTTGAAAGACTGTCATGTTTGTCGCCTGATGTATGTAAAAGACTTTAAAAGACTTATTTTTGTTTAAAAAAATTCTGTCTACCTATCTATATCATAGACATATAGTTTTAATCTTTATAGCTATCTTTAATCTTTATAGCTATCAGAGCCAAACAGAACGCTGTGGTACAAAGACCTCCATTTGGTTTTCTTTGCAGACAAGCGGTCATGGAACAACAATGTTGACTGTACTCGAGGGCAACTGAGACTTCTCAGCTGGCATCAGGGGTAAAGTACATATTTTGTTGGCCCCTTTCCTTTACCAGGGGAGCAACAGAGCTCCCTGGGAAGCTTACAAGAGAACACACAGCAAGCCTAACAAATGGGGTGCTTAGTATTTGGATGTATCCTTTGAAGATTTATGGATCTAGACCTGCCCACTGGCCACTTTCACTTGCTGGGTAGGCACCAATTAATTAGCAAACTCCTAGTCGGCATAAGGGCAAGCAATCAAGTGCTAGTCCCTGCTCAGGGAACCATCCTGGTGTTCCTGTGTGAACTTCGTGAAAGTCAAGTCAAAATGACCTCCTACAGACCTACAACCCTTGCTGGGCCCAGGCCCAGCGCTGCTTTCTAAGAACAATATCGACATTTGAAACCTTACACTTGAGCTCCTCAAAGCGGTCAGTCCATGGTACCCAGGTCTCAGACCCCAGGTGACAGACAGAAGCACTTCTGCAAGGCATGTCACAGCACTTGGCACAAAGGCCATCCTAGAGCAAATATGCAGAGCTACCTCCTGTCCAAACAGGCGTCCTTGCCTTCTAACTTACGGCGAGGTTCACACCGTTACCTGTTCTGTTCGTAGATGTAGGCGGAGGGCCGGAAGTGCTCTATCATCTCCTTAGTCTACAGCAGCTTTTACTGCCGTGTTGTCTGGGCTGTGACCAGTGCAGAAGGACCCTGCTTCTCTGGAGCTGGTTGTCTTGAGCTCTTTAGGGTATAATTGCTCATTTTTGAGACTTGGAACAAACAGGGAGGAGCACAGAAGAGAAATCAAGAGCAAGCCACCACCTGAACGACAATAACAACGAAACCAACTGCCTATTCCACTGTACTGGAACCCCTAAATGGCCTTGGCGTATAAAATATGGGCCTGTCATAGCTAACAAGGCAGGGACGAGTGTTTTTAGCCTGCAACTCAAAATCTCCAAGCGCTCGAACTTTTCTGTCCTGGCTCAAAATCTGTTATGGTAAGCACGGACAGCATCCTCCCCTTGGCTTCTCCGTCACCACCCTGGCCTTTTGGTAAAGTGTGAATGAGGAAGTGGAGGCTGTGGTGATAACTACCCTCCCTCCCTCTGTGGGCAACAATGAAGGGCACAGATGTGCACCGGTGACTGAGGAGGAAATTCTTCAAAGCAGAAATTCAAAGGTGTGTCTAGGGACAGAAGTGCCGAACCTCTGGGCTTTACCCGCCTGTGACTCCTAAAGTCAACACAGCCTCTAGATACACAGAGCAGGGCACACCAAGTGGATTCCAGTTTGTAGAGTTTTCCCATATAGAGTAAGGGTGGAACAGGAGGCCTGGCCCCTTACAAGGACATCAACCTGATTTCAAATAACATGCTTCCATCCTTTGGATTACTCTATTAAAACAAAACAAAAACCAAATAACCTCAAGGTGAAGTTTTGGATAATAGAGGTTTGAAAGGTTTTTTCCTTCACTTACGAAATGTCAGTCCAACCTTCAGCAGGGCCATGGTTACTCGTGTATCTATCGGCAAACTATAAATAGGTATACTTAAGTCTCCTGGAGGAGGTGGGGACCACAGGGTAAGATCCAGCAGAACTACACCAGAAAAACATGAGGGTAGAAGAGCCAGTGAGTGAGATCACATTTTCCCAGATTCTCTGTGGCCTGCTCTGTGGCTCACACCTAAGTGAGTGAAATTCACATTTAAGCAGGAACCTCTGCTGGAGGTTCTCAGATGTTCTATTCAGCCTGGGTAAAAAACAGATTCAACTGTAGAAGGCAATCCGATGTCTCTCACCTAGGCGTCAGGCCATCGAGACATTAGGGTGCCTAAGAGAATGGCTGGAGTACACAATGGATTTGTACAAAAGCTCACCAGCAGTTACTAAATGGTGGTGATCTGATTGTCCAGAATGGTTTTGGTTTGGCTAAATTGTCTGCCTTGGCTCCAACGCATGCTGATGGCTTCTCAAAGTCTTCGTGGCTAATCCATGCCCAGCCTACCTCTAAGTAAGTTCGTCTCCTACATGGAACACCTTGCCGACTCCAGAAGCACTTGTGGGGAGTCTTCTTCCCCAGGAGAAAATACACATGCTACAGGGAGTGACAGACAGGCCACTTTTGCTCTGCTGTGGCTCAGTGCCTGAGGCTGTGTGTGCGATTTCCTCACCTGTGACAAAGAATCAAATAGCTCTATGGAGGTTGTCTTAGCCCCAGCAAAGGTGCGAACACAATCTAAAAGTCTCAGCAGTCCCTACCTCCTATTCCTCCAGTAGCTCCACATTGACCTGATGGCTTCACTTTATATCTATAATCAACCCGAGCAGCCTTTCTTACCTGTGTAATAAATATACTTCCAGTAACCTGCTCCTCAAGAAATGGTTAGTAGAAAAGAGGTAAGTAGCCCGTACGTCTTCCCTCCCCAGCAAAGAACGATCCTTTTATTAAGGCGTGCATTGTCAATTAATGCCTCTCCTCCTTTCCTCCAGGTCTGGAGTGTGGACTCAGGATCTCATGCACACCAAGAGTGCATTTATAAAGCCTCAACTACACCTAACCTTCTTCCTGACCAGACAGAACACCTAATGTAAATACACTTCAGACTGGCAAATTCTACCCTGGCAGAGATGCCCTTTTCAGCTAGTGGGGATGAGGATGTAAATACTGTTCATTTTCTATGGCCCCTGGATCCACAGACCTTTCAGTTAATGCCAGGTTAAAAGGAACACCAGGCACTGTTATCTGTCTCAGATCTACGCAGGGGCAAGACTCACAAATCTCATTCAGCTCTGGCACCCAGAATGAGTCTGAGAGGTAGGGGCAATAAGAGTTCAGAAATAGTTTCCAAATGCTGTTCTCTGGCCTGAATTCACCAGAACAAACTGCAAGCTGGTTAAAAATTAAGATCACTGGGGCTGGAGAAATGTCTCATCAATTAAGAACATTAGCTACGAGGCTGGAGAGATGGCTCAGCGGTTAAGAGCACTGACTGCCCTTCCAGAGGACCTGGGTTCAATTTCCAGCACCCACATGGCAGCTCGCAACTGTCTGAAGATCCAGGTCCAGGGGATCTGACACCTTCACACCAATGCACATAAAATAAAGTTAAATAAATCATAAAAGATTTCAAGACATTAGGAAAAATAAAAACAAACAAACAAAAAAAAGACATTAGCTGCTTTCCCAGCAAGCGGACCTGGGTTCGATTTCCATCACCCACATGGGTGCTCGTAACTACCAGGGGATGTGCTGCCCTTGTTTGGCCTCCACAGGTTCTGGATGAATGCAGACAAAAGACCCATACACAGAAAATATTAACAAAAACCGACACATGAACAAAAACAACAACAACTCAAATCATGAACTTTAAACTTTAAAACTCTTCTGATAAGTGACCTTAAAAGTATATATTTCTAGTAGGGCCGGTGTTAGGGATAATTCAATGAAAGACCCATGACTTTAGCAGGCAAGAGGCCTAGGCTCAACTCCCTGCACCAGACAAACAAACCAGATGTATTTGTAACAAGCATCTGAACTGGCTCTAATGCTCTAACTCTTTTCTGGAACCCCACTCATTGTTTTTTTTAAAAAAAAAAAAGCAGTGCCTACTACTCACCTTCTACTAACTTGGCTTGTGCTTTGCACTCAAAGAAGGTAGCAAGCACACATTGACTTTCTACCAAGGTTTCAGACTCCAAGCCTCAGTAAACATCATCCTCACATCCACTGGCCTAAGGAGTCATCGACAAGGCAATAAAGCATCAATCACGCAAACCAAGGGCAAGTCCCTTTTCTTCTCTTCAAACACTGGTGTGTTATTTTCTCCTTTTGTTTAAATAAAGTCAAACATCCTTTAAATTTAACCCTCAAGTCAACTTTGCTCTGAGGGTTTCCTTATCTTTCCTTGGCATGCCCAAAGTACCAGAACAAAGATTCTGGTAAACATCACAAATCCTCATATCAGTGGTGCAATCCCTTTGGTGAGTTTTTTTTTAAAAAAAAAAAAAAATCTACCACTGCTGACTATGGTACATAAAGAATCTCGAGGATCAACGGCTCTTGGTGGCTTGAAGATAGAGAAAGCAACCAGGGAATATCTGATAAGTTGACTATGGGGAAGAGACCAAAGTTCTTGTTCATCAAAGTCCTTCCAGACAGAGTCCAGGGTGGGGCAGGCAACTCCAGTTCCCCTTTTACCTTAGGCATTGATCTGCATTTTATCAAGTCTTCTTCCCCTTGGAAGTTCATGCAGATAAGGGCAGTCTACAGAGAGTTCTGATATCTGAGCATCTTACCGCACAATTTGCACAAGGATCTTACCATACCTTTAGAGCTATAAGGCTTTGGCAGATGGCCCACTCTGCTAAGGGTTTGACTGAGTACTGAGTTAGGAGAAACTTGCCCAAGGGCAGATAACTTGCGGATCAGACATGTGGAAAAATCTCAAGGAAGATCAGGCCTCTGGGGAACTTGAATTTTGGATGACAAATAATTTTCTCTGAAGTAGACTGGAAGCATGTTGAGAGAGTAGGGCTTCCCAACTAGGGCTTCTCAGACCCTAGGCGGCCACTCTAGCATAGAGCTTCACAGACAGGCTCATCAATTTCCAAATTAGCTCCGTGGCAGAGAACTAACTACTTGCCCAAGCAAGCAAGCAAACAGCACAGTGCTTATCGTCATGGGTGGTGATGGTTCACACTTACACTGCCAACACTCAGGAGGCCAAGGTAGGATTACTGGAAGTTTGCAGCCAGCCTGGGTTACATAGTTGCAGTGATACAAGATTGAGATTCTAGAGGTAGAATACAGGGAAGTTTGTATCAGAGAAGTACACAAAAATTTCAACACAAATGACTTAAGTAAATGCCAGAAAAGGGGAGATACAGCACCATTTCTGCTATGGACCTTTGAGAGCATCAATGAACTCATGAACATGTGTGCCTGCAGGTCATGAGCCATTCACTGACTGATTCCAACAGCTATTTGGGGAAGTTCCATGTTTCTAGGTATAGGACATGGTTTTTATGCACCTTTTGGATCTATAGGATCTTCCCACTGCATCGAGGTACTTCTGAAACCACACCTAAGGCAAGTTAAGAATCGGGATAAAGACGGAGTCAGAGAGATGGTGCGGATGGAGCACAGGAGGCTCTTTCCTGGACGCAGTTCCCAGCACCCAGATCGTGGCTGACAACCACCTATAACTCCAGTTCCAGGGGATGTGATACACTTGCCTGGTCTCTGAGGGAATCTGCATGCCTGCGGTGTGCAAACAAGTAGGCACACATACACGTAAAACAAAAATAAACCTTTTAAAAAAGAATCATGTGAAAGGCCAAAGACAGTGAGTTTTTACGATAAAATAGACATTACACAACAGAAATAATCTCATTTATCAATAGTCTGATCTAGGAATTATTTAATTTCCATTAAAGGTTGGGACTGAACCATTTTAAAAGAAAACTGGGACCACAGAAATGGCTCAGGTTACACTGTGTGCTGGGCTTGCAGAAGAGCTGAGTTCAGTTCCCAGCACCAACATCAGGTGGTTTACAACCTTCTATATAACTCTCAAGCACTGAAGATACAAATATGGACACATACTTACATATAATCAAAAATAAAATAGACCAGGAGGTGTGGTGACACATGCCTTTTGTTCCAGCACTTGGGAGGCAGAGGCAGATAGAGAGTTCTATAAGATCAAAGCCAACCTGGTCAACAGAGTGAGATCCAGGCCAACCAGGGCGACATAGTGAGACCCTGTCTCAAAAAACTACTTAATTAAATTAGATAAATAAAATACTAAATAATTTATTTAATACCTACCAAAAGAAAAGCTGTAGATATCCAAGACAGGGTTGGTCTCTCTCTGTCTCTCTCTCTCTCTCTGTCTCTCTGTCTCTCTCTCTCTCTCTCTCTCTGTCTCTCTCTGTAGCCCTAGCTGTACTGAACTCACATTACAGACCAGGTTGGCCTCGAACTCAGAGGTCACCTGCCTCTGAGTGCTGGAACGCCAGGCATGAACCATTACCACCTGGCAAAAAAGAAAAAAAGAGAAAAGGGAAGCTGCAGATCTGCAGATAATTTGAAGACAGTTGCAAACAAGTCATAAGAAAGTACTAGCATTATTCCCATATGCCTCACACTATCTCTTTTCAGGTTCATTTGCAAGAAAAGTCTTGGCATTTTTTTTTTCTTTTTAAAGGAAACAAATCCTGTATATAGACTCCTTTGTATAACTGTGTCGTCTGGAAAGCTGACAGAGACCGGGTATGCAGCACGCACAAAATGAGTGATTTACTGGATTGAACTAAGAGCCTCAAACACACCGGGATGAAGCAGACGCGTGTGAGCCGGGTCGTAAGTCTTCTGTCCTGAGACACGAATGAAAATCTCCTTAGGGATACAGCCCTACCTGTAATTTATTTCGACATTATTCTTTCGTGCAATATTATTTTTGGCATGTTAATGTATTGTCAAAGAATTCCAATCTAGTGACATGACAAAAGGTGTATTTCATATCAGAACGTACAAAGTGCGAAAATCAATTGAATTATTTATCAATGACATTCAATAAAGGTAAGCAGTATATTCTGGGTAATGTCACTTCTCTGGAATAAATCGCAGTGCGGGGAGCCTGGATTAATTACTAGAGGTTTATTCTGACGATTATGATCAGGTGGAGTTGCCGAAGGAAGATGAAAACCAAGAGCCATCTCTGCTATGCCCTAAAAGAAAGAGCAACTGGCCAGAATCCATATAATTTAGATTATTTTTTCCTTTCTTGGCAATCGACTAAACCTGTAAGTTTTCATTTGGCAGATAAAATAAACGCTGAATGTCAAAGTCAGCCTTTGATCTGGTAAATAAACCCCCAGAAAATTCAGCCTCAATTACTCTGTAAATTTATTACACATTCAGTATCGTAGCAAGATGGTAACACGCGCACATTATGTGCCCCGCTCTTGAGTATGTTATAAAAAGCAATCAGACGCCTACAAATAAATAAAACCATACTGACATCTCTTCACGTCAGTGATCACGGGGGAGTACCAGGACGGCACAGAACTCTGTGTACCGTAGTTTTAATCACTTAAGTAGAGGCAAAGAAAAATAAGAATCAGACAGCCCAAGAAGAGGGTGGACTCTGACTGGAGGCTGTCCCACACAGCACAAGCTGTTCACCGGATGTCCAGCTAAAGGCGAAAGAGAGACGGAAGTGATGGCCTAATTTCTCTGCTCAGGCTAAGGCACAGAGCCGCAACAGGCCAGCAGCGGTGGGAGACCAGGACGAGGTGGTATGTACCGAATGGTGTCTGTTTGTCTCAGGCGCAGGCTGCTGGTGCCCCACCTGCTGACTTCCATTCTCTGCACACTCTTCTGATGGAGTCTGTCCTATTCCTACATGAGTAAAGGAGGCACAGGGAAATTCACTGACTTGCCTGAACTTTAACAGCTAATCAATGGAGAGCACTTACTCTCCAAGTAACACCGTGGGCTCTGAAAAGTGAGATAAAATGTTAGTTACTAGGGAAGTTTAGGTGACATTAAGTAATGCAATCAAAAGATACTTGAAGGAGAACGGAGCAGCGCTCTGCATCCCTGGTAGGCGGAAAGGCATTTATCACTGGATGGGAGGAAGACAGGTACAGCCTGGGAATCTGAGAACATCAAAGGAGAGAAGAGATGCCGAGGCAGCCCTTCCTTGGCACGGCCCTGTGCTGTGCTATGGAGCTTTCTGTGCAGAAGTGAACGGATAATCAATGCTTTCGCTCTGGCCTCTGCGTGCGTGCATGGGTGTGTGTGCATGTGGGACGGGGATGGGTAGATACGCTAAGTGTGTTTATGGAAAGAGACGTGTGTGTGCAAGGAGGTGTGCAGCATTTTGTGTGTGTTCAAGTAAGGAGGCTTGTATATGTACAAGGAGATGTGTGTGTATGAGCACAGGGAGATGTGCGTGTGTTGCGCATGTGTGTTGAGCGTGTTCCGGAAGGGAGGTGCGTGTGTGTGCCCATGTGTGTAGGGAGGCATGGTATTTAAACAGTGAAAACTGGAAGGATGGCTCTTACTAGCCTACCACCGCCAAGTTTACTTAATAAACTGTTGTACGTCTCTATAAGACAACAGCTTTCTTCTCTCCATCTAGGGACTGCTCCTTGTGGTTCCTCGTTTCTATACATAAAGAAAAACAAACACAGCCCTAACTACTGACGCACCAATCTTTTCAACTATACCATCTGACTAAAGCACGGGAACAAACTCAGCTTCCTAGAGCACGCCAGTAATCCACGTACTGAGGTAGGAGGATATTAAGTTCAAAGAGAGCCTGAGCCAGTGAGTTGAAAGTCTAGTTTCTAATCTACAAAGAGAGACTGTTTCTTAAGGGGGAGAAAAGGATGGAGGGGAGGAAGTAACAGATCAATATGCAATTTGAATAATCCGGTCGATACTATTTAAATGATCAAACATGCCAGTTTTGATCAACCTTTTTTCTTTCTGTATTGATGTGACCTTTATAATGGTTGAATTTACATGCCACGAGTGTGCATCAAGAGCTTTGGGGCTTCTGTTCATTCTTCCAGGGCTGAGAATTCAGAGCTGAGAATACAGCAAGCAAGGTTCTTTATTGAATCTTCTGAGAGGGTGGGTAACTACCGACTGACAATAACCTCTGAGGGATGAGGGCACAGGGCAGTTGTCCCGTCTCTATGCAGAAAAGGGCACTGGCTAAAGCATCCTTTTGCTAAGTCTCCCTTCTAATATCTGCCTACATGTTCGCCATGGCTTAGTCCTCCCCTTTGATGGGCTGGCTATTTAGAAACCTTCCTGCCAGCAGATGGGGAAGGTTTGGAATTAGGAGGGCAATACCTAAAGACACCGAAGTAGGGAAGTAGGCAAATGTTGGAAAACTTGCTTTGGGTCCTCAAACTCTTTCGTTGTTCATGTTATTTTGTCTTTTGGAGCTTTTGTGTTTGTTTTCAGACAAGGTAATTCTCCGAGTAGCCCTTGCTGTCCTGTAACTCACTCTGTAATCCGTCCAGGCTAGTCTGGAACTCAGAGGGATCTGCCTGCCTCGGCCTCTTTGTTGGGATGACAGGTCCGCGTCACCACCACCCTGTGGGTCTTCATGAGACTCAGGAGGCTTCCAGCCAGAGGATGGACAGACGAGCCACGTGCTCGTTTCCTGTACTTCAGAGCAACTGTGGGGCTGAGAGCTTTCTAATGGAGGACTTCAGGGTTACAGTTAGACGTTCCGGACCCAGTGGGGAACTGGAATGTTGACTCACAAAGAGACAGAGTGGTTGCATTTTCTAAGCGTGTGGGGGAAGCTGTGACTCCACTTGCAGGTACAGGCCCCGGCTTATCCTAAGCAAAACAGAAGTGCAATCCACAGTAATGAAATGAATTCATGGCCCAGTGGATGGATGATGTTGAGGTCACTATCTTTAGGATCATCAGAGGAAAAGACACGTCACCACCCAATCATACTGACGCTCTTACAACAGGGGACCGAAGCCTTCCACCCATGGCATCAAATGGGACTTCAGGTTTACTCAACATACTCTGTATGTTAGGTATGCTTCTTTCTCTGCGATTGGTTCCCGGAACAACACTAATCACTTCACTGACAAAACCTGTTAATGCGTTTAGTAGTTAAAAAAAAATACAATATGCTCTTCTATCATGACTAAGAGGAGCTAGGATAAATGAAAGTTGCCAGTAGGAGGAACTTTCACAGTAGGAGAGTTGCCCTGTGGGGGCAAAGCTCTCTTGATCTCTAAACGGCAAGGGCTTCCAAATGAGAGCCTCGCGTCTCAAGAGTCGAGGATGGCGGGAGAAAGCAAGGTGTTTCTCTCCATTTGGCTCCCACAACTGGAAACTGACTTCTGAGAAGCTCAAAGAGCATGAAACAGGACTTGGCTGACTCTAGCCTTCTGTGGGACAGGTGCGTGCAATCGTATGGACACACGGGTGACCCAGCTTCCGGGTGGTGATTTCTGAGGTCACAAAAACAGCTGATGACAATGTAAGCAAACACGCTGAACTCACGAAGGAGAGACAACCAAGCCTAAAGAGAGCAGAAGTCCTATTTTCTACGGTGTGGGTATTTTTCAGTTCATACTAAAACCATGAAGTCATTTTCCTTTCTAGCTGGTGAAACCCGTGAGGGTATTTTGTAAAACTGTGAGGTGATGGCACCCAAACAATTTTATAAAAACAACCCACTCCATCGCTGGAGAACAATGGCTTTGAGAAAGGAGGACTTCTCTGTGCTTCCCGAGCATCTTGGCTTCCGGAAGAGCTCCAAAGAGGCAGAGGCAACGATTTTCAGCAGGCATCTTAAAACACGTATAATCCATTATATTAAAAGGTACCTGCCAACAACTGTCACAGGTAGACAAGGAATTCTACATTTGTTTTAAACAAGCTTAGAAATTAATTGATTTTTTTTTATTTTTAGAAAAGGAATGAAGTCTTTGATGGGAAGAGGCTTGAGAACGTTGTCTTAGAAGAGTTTTTCTCATAAACAAGCGCTAATGAGTAAGAAAAAAAAAACCACCTCACTCTGAGTTCTCTTCATTAATAAGTAGCGCATGCAAATTAACATACAACAACCCAGGATTTATGCCCTTTTGCATTACATTTATCTCAAGCCAAGATGAGCATGTGCCCCGAAATGGAATTATTTTTTTTTTGCCTAGATGAAAGCCTTTACAATAAGCATGTTTAAATAAAATATTTTAGAGTATGTGAAAATAGTAAAACTTAGCTCAAGGTTTAGCTCAAGGCAATGTGGCTAAATGCCTCAAAGTGAAAAAAAAAACTTGGTAGCTAGAAAAAATAAGGCTGGTGGGATTAGGGAGATGGCTCAGTTGGTAAAGTGCTTGCTCCACGATCATGCTGAGAAACAACCTAAATGCCCCTCGATTGAAGAATGGATAAGGAATATGTGGTACATTTACACAGTGGAGTACTACACAGCAGAGAAAAATAATGACACCTTGAAATTTGCAGGCAAATGGATGAATCTAGAAAACATCATATTGAGTGAGATAACTCAGACCCAGAAAGACAATTATCATATGTACTCACTCATAAGTGGGTTTTAAACATAAAGCAAAGAAAGCCAGCCAACAAATCACAATTCCAGAGAATCTAGACAACAATGAGGACCCTAAGAGAGACAGGCATGGATCTAATCTACATGGAAAAGACAAGATCACCTGAGTAAATTGGGAGCATTGGAACCATGGGAGAGGGTTAAATGGGAGGGGAGCAGCAAAAAAGGTAGAACTCAATAAAAATCAATTTAAAAAAAGAGTGGTGGAGACTGAGGAAGACACCCTACATAAATTCTTGGCCACTACACACACATGTACACACATGTACACACAGACACACACACACACACACACACAAATTTAAAATTAAAAAATACAAAGAAGAAGGGGAGTGGGAGAGGGCAATTTTAAGTATACCCAAATCACAGAAAACTGACTTTAGGTATAAAATACTACTTAACAGTTACATTTATTGATGTGGAAATAAATTATAATCATTACGTGTAAAAATAATATTTACAGTACACATGTGCTATGTGTGAGCATGCATGTATGCAAAATGTGGAAGCCCAGAAATCAAGAGGCATTCTCGGTCTTGCTAAGAGTGATCACCCTGCTAAGAGTGATGATGATTTTGCCATTTTTACACTTGTCTGTGTTTGACATTTTAACAAACCACAGGAATTTGTGATTTGTTTTCAATCACCGTGTGATTCATATGCTCCCTTGAACATGGCTTTAAGCCATATTTAGACAGGCGAGTTTTCCATGCTATGCTAACACAATAAAACGAGAGTATAATTAAACCTGTTATAGTCTAGTTAACCATTAATCAGTGAAATAGTTAGATCACTGATTGATAGATGAATACTAAGAAATTCTCTTCAATGACTTAAGTATGTGTAATAATGCGTGTGTATATGGAGTATGTTAGGCTGCATACACATACACATGTACATACATACATACATTTTCATTTCCCGCATAAGGAACACAAGAAATGGAACAATTTCTTTAAGACACATAGAATGTCTTAGTTACCTTTTTATCGCTGAGACACAACACCATGACCTAGCCAACTTCTAAAACAAGTTATTTATTCAACCAAGAAACTGAGGAGCTAAAAGCAAAAAGGAACAAACTCGAAAAGGCCTGAGTCTTATTTTTTTTTTCTTTTTCCAGGGTTTCTCTGTAGCTTTGGAGCCTGTCCTGGAAACTATCTCTTGTAGACCAGGCTGGCCTCGAATTCACAGAAATCCACCTGCCTCTGCCTCCCAAGTGCTGGGATTAACGGCATCTTTAAAGTCATAAGGTCTAACTATAGTTAATGCATTTCCTTCAACAAGGCCACACCTCCAAACAGTGTCACCAACTAGGTACCAAATGCCTGAGGTTAGGGAGATTATTTCATTCAAACCACCACACTTGCCTAACATGTACAAAGTTCTGGGTTAAATACCCAGAAACTACATGTGGTATGTGTCAGTGTTCCTAGCATTTAGGAGATGAAGGCAGGAGGATCTGAGGGTCAACATAATCTTTGACTATGTAGTAGTCCAATCTGAGGGGAAGGGGCTACAGGGGACCTTGTCACAGGAAGAGGAGGGAAGGAGAGAGATACAGACAGACAGAGACAAAGACAGAGAGACACTGTGCATTGAGAACAGCTATAAGACCATTTCCAAGAGGTCACTACTGTTATCCCATAATATAAAAATGCCTACAGTGGGAAAGAAAAGCTGGAAGTTCATCCACAGGGAGGTCATTCATGGCAAGAAATCCCAGCTAGAACTCGAACTGACTGCCTCAACTCTCCTAGTTCGCTTCTGATGGCTATTGTGAGTGGTGAATCTGGCATTATTATCTCTGTCTCTGGCTATTAGTTCTTCTGCGTGATGCCTTATCCATGGGGACTCTCTGCTTGGCCCAAGCCTCTCCCTACTGTAAACTCCACCTGGCTGACTTAAAGGCTTCCTCAAGCAGATTTCTGCAGGATGTTTAGAGCCCCTAATTAGATGTTTTACCTGCTATCCATCTATATAGGGAGACTGCTGTCCATCTGCATATGAACGACTGTCAAGCACTCGCTGTAAATTCTACTACTCTGGCTCAGTCATTCACTTTAAACTCTAAGTTTGCTTATGGTAGATTTCCCTCCAGACAAAATATTACATTGGCACATTTAAATCAAGTGAGTTTGCCAAACCACCATCACGTAACAATAACTTTTGATAGCATTTCCTGCTGCCAGCCTTCAATAGAGAAGTTACCAAAACTTTAACTCCCATTCAGTCCTGAAAGGCAACTGGTCACTGTGTTTATCCGCGGGATCCTCTACAACATACGAATCATGCATGCACACCCACTCCACACGTGTATACACACACACTCTTCACACATACACACGCTGATAAACACACACACATTCCACAGTTGTGCACATACACACACTCTACGAAGTGCCGCCTTCTGCCCTCCACCAAGTTCTTCTTTGTCATTGATATCCTACACTTAAAGGCCCACGAACGCATTTCTGCCTCCCCCTGCCTGAACAAGGGCAGAAGCTTAAGAAATGTTTATCGTTGCAATCAACCACTGTTCCCAGTCTTCATTTAATTCCCTGAAAACTCCTCTTTGCAACTTATCCTCGGACGGACTCAGAACACTCGGCTTCCAGGTTCTCACCTGAAGCTTTATTTCACCCATGACAAAGTCCGGACACTTTGACCACCTGTCTGTCCATCGCCCTATGCGGCTGGCTTTCTTAAAAGGAACAGTGCAAGGTAAGGCATGGAAGTTTGACTATTGGTGTGGAAGTGATGAAGGGTATAAAAATCACTGAAGCCCAGAAATGTGGAGAGACAGAGTATGCGGAAACACATCCTAGTTAATTTGCTATTGCTATAATAAAACTCTCTGATTAAATACAACTTGGGGGAGGAAAGGGTTTTACATGGGTTAGACTTCGAGGTACTCATATAAGTAGGCCATCCTTCCTTGAGCTGAGACAATGTACCCTTCTCAGGTCCATGTACATAAATTCCCAATGAGTTCAAGGGAAACATTTTATGTTGTGATACAATGTCAAGATAAGAATAATTTCCCCCGGGGTCAGGAGAAATGTCTCAGTGGCTGGCTGTGTACACATATAGTACTGGGTTTGGATTCAAGGATCCACATAAAAAGCTGGGTGTGGACACACACACACCTGTAACCCCAGTGCTATGAGAAGCCAAAGTAAGAAGAGGATGGCTGAGGTTTGCTGGCCTCTGGCCTAGCTCTAGGTTCGGTGAGAGACTCTGCTTCAAAGCAGTTACGCAGAACTTGGGAGCCGGACATTTAACACCCTCCTCTGGTCACCATACACGCATGGGCATGCACCTACATATTCATCCAACACTCTTCTCACATGCACACACATACAGAGATGGATGGAGGGGAGGAAGAGATAGCAGCAGCTATTACCCAGAGGGAGCAGGGTGGGCAGTTGGAGAGCTTAGAGCACAGTGACGGGGCTGGCCCTTTCTGTAAACCCTCTAGAAGAGTCTTCCTGGCCTTGGGACCTTTCTGTTCTGCTTTTTATCATGGGGATACAAAGAGTACCTGTCACCTAAGGGTGTTTTGGAAGTAAAGTAAGTTAAGGCTGGAAGATCACAACGTAGTAATTTCTTGCAAAGATGTTTTGTCTTAACAGCTTGCTTGCTGGTGTCTGTAGAAGAGCGTCATCTTCCTCTGTAAGTGAGAACCTGGACCAAGTTTCCTACTCTGAGAAACATGAAATAGTTCAAACCAGATGCCTCAAAGTCTCATCTTAGAATCTTAGACTTACAAAGGATCTTCTAGACTTTGGGTCCCCCAATGTAGACCTGAGATAAATATGCATCCCTGGAAACTTGAAACTGTGAAGGGGAAAGGGGAAGAAATATAAATATAGTCACCTGCAATAAAAATGATCTGGTCTCTAGAAAACCCTGGGGTATAACTGAGAACCTATTAGTATTCACATGAGTTCAATCAAGAGATTGGATGTCAGATAAACTTACAGAAATCGATAGCTTTCCTGTAGATCTATGATAACCAGCTAAAAGATAAAATTGAAAATGCTGGAAAAACTCAGTGGGCTTGTGTTCCTCCTTCATTATCTGTAGCAGACATCATTAATCCTTTCGGGAATGGAGGGGCTTTCCAATGTATCTTTCTAAACATGATATGTTTTAAGTTTAAAGAAACATTCTTTCTATTATATGCACATGGGTGTTCTTCTGGCATGTATGTCTATGCACCACACGTGTGTCTGGTGACTGAGGAGACTGAAGAGGACATTGGATCCCCTGGGACTGAAGTTACAGAAAGTTGTAAGACACCACATGGATTCTGGGAAGAGAAGCTCAGCTTCCCTGGAAGGACAATCGATGCTCTTAACTTCTGAGCCATCTCTCCAGCACCCACAACTTCCAATTCTTAGAAGGTAAATATGAACTTTGTCTCTCCAGGAGGCAGGAAAGCCAAGATCTCTAACACACTTTACAAAGTTTTCATCCAAATGCCAAAGTCCGGGTACACGAATTTCACCATATATGGCGACCACTTAAAAACTACGGACATAGTTACAGCAACAAAGTTTTATCAAAATGGGTCTTAGAGTCCTTTATAAAGACAATAAATTAGGACCTTAGGCTTGTTTCAGTTAGCACAGTCCCTGTGTTTGTCCTAGGGGAGTTTCGCTCATAGACCATCCTCTTCTATTCAAGCCATTTAAAATGCTATTCCTGCCTTTAGGAGAAGACATGACCACCTTGTCTCTTTCCTGAGCTCCTTCTGTCTGAAAATGCCTCAGGCCCTCACATCATTTTACTATACTTCTGCAATGATGCAAATTTTTATACTCTAGGATACAAGCAAAGATAGTTCCATTTAAAAAAAAGTGGGTTTAGAACAATGGTCTTGATCCGGTGAGGGCTTGAATCTGACACCCTGCGTATCAGATATTCAAAATAGTAGGAAATGGCAGTTATGAAGTAGCAATGAAATAATTTTATGATTGGGAGCAAACACATCATGAGGAACTGTCTTGAGCGGTTGCAGCAGTAGGAAGGTTGAGAACCACTGGATTTTAGAACCTGGCTTCTTTGCTGGCACCTTGCAAACGAACACAGAGCAATGGACTCTCAATTTCTGCCATTAGTTAATCGGCACCTCCAGGTTTTAAGAAGACTGTTCTCTTAAAAGTACCTACCAGCCTGCTCTCCAATCCCAGGGGCTGCTGGCTGGGCTATCTACATGTTTAATGCACAGGCTTACACACCCCCCTTAAGGAAAACCAACCTGTAAAACAGTCTGCTCAAAGCCCAGACTAAACGTAACAAAATGGAGTGATGAAGGTGAGTGCCTGCTATCGATCTTGTCTCTCTCCCAACACTTTCCTTCTAATCCTCTCCATAATTACATAAACTGCAAGAGCTTTCTGAAGCTGTCAATTCCTCTTGCATCCATTTTCAAATGGCCAGCGCGAACATAGGCTGGGCACTAGATCAAGCTGTCAATGCTCCCCCCCACCCCCACCCCCTACTTGGCTATCGACGGGCCTCTTGGCACATCTGTCAAGGGCCTCCTAGGGTTCTCCAAAACTCTTCTCCCTTGGAAGGGAGCAAGAAGGGTGGAGGAGCCCAGCCATCATTGATCCATTCTTTTAACATGCTAATTTGCCCGAGGCTGCTTCAGTCACTGCCAGGATGGACACTTCAAAAGGAAACTGTTTTTCAAACTGGGGATGTCTTTTTCAAACACTCAAACTGAAAACAAATGAATCCAAGTATCAAGTTCACAGTGCAGTGTGAAAGAGGTTGGCCAAACAGAAAAGGCAAAGTCTTAGAAGGGTGGGGAGGAAAAAGAAAAAAAGAAAGAAAAAGAAAAGATAGTAACAACAACAATAACAAAAAGGCGAAAGTTTGAAACATTTTAAACTTAGCAAGACGCCTGTGAATCAGAGCCAAAGCGAATGCAACAGTGAATTTCATTAATCTTGGGGAGAAAAATTGGGAAGGATAAGATTATGCTGGTGAAAAACATTAGTAACATTGATAATGATAAACTGTTGGATATCTCCTTAGAGGAGGGAGATAGAAAACAAAATAAAACCAATTATTTATTTAGCTACACCGGTAACTGGTCACACATTGAGAAGGCTAGACAAAAAATAAATAAATAAAAAAAATTGGAGAATTAATAAATTACTAAAATATTTGTCTGCTGCTTTGGTTAAACACATGACCACTGAAACCCAGTGCAGATAAGACCACAACATATAACTGACTGCCTAAAGACTTTAAAGTAATAGTGCATTATTAAAGTTATAAAAGTTAATTCTTCTTCAAGGGTTTTTGTTGTGAATGGGATTTAAGGGACAAAGTCACGTAAGAAAGAACGGTAAGAGAGAATGGAGCAGTCTGCAGAGGAAGCAACAGTGGGAAACTGGGCATCTTAAATCACAGACGCTCTGAGGGACAAAGGCTTCAGAGAAAAGCATTCCAAGCTGGCCGGGACTTCCCGAATCATAAGGCTGGGCCATATTTACCTGCTGTAGTATTATGGGAGGAAATCAGTATTCTGTTAACCTCTGACCCTTGGATCCCAGGCAGACAAAGGCCCAAGCTGGAGCCCTGGGCAAAAGTAGCCAAATGTCAAACAGCAGGGAAGCAATTGTGAGATTGGTTTGGGCACAGCCAGCCTCATTGGGGCAAGCTGCTATTCACAGAAACAAGCCATGAAGAGATACCGCCATAAAATATGAACAGAACGGAACCTTTTTTGTCTGGATTCTAGATTGTTAGCTTTATGGGACTTCATGCTGAACACTATGGAAAAAAAATCCAATTTGCTTTGAAGCGCATTAGTCTGTCTAACATCCTAATTATTGTTTACACTGCCATTTGCCTTCTATTAAGAATTGAATAATTACCCAGCACTTCATAGTTTAAAAAATACAAGCAAACAGGATTATCAGGGTAATTAGGAAACTGTACCATGGCTTTGTACTGGTGTGGGAAATATCTGCACTTGCGCGGGAAATGATCATTATCAATCAACTGGCTTCAAATGGTATTTTAAGGATTCTGGACAATTTGAGCTCTGTAACTTATTATGGAGAGGTTAGGAGGATTACCTCTGAGAAAGGATGGCCTATTTCAATCCATGCTTGCCAGACCAGCAGCTGAACTTTCTCCGCCAGTCCTGACGCAGGAGAGCACACCAAGTGCACAGCACATTGCTGGGCTTTCATTTTAATAATCCACCCCGAATGGACTTTGCCCCGCATCATCCAACTCTGTCAGATCACGGCGGAGCACCCCCCAAAGATCTTTCCAGTATTCAGATCTTCTTTTCTGACCTTGCCTCCACTTTAGTGAGGCTGCCAAGTCTGTCTGGGTCTGGTTTGCCCATCCTGTGAAGTAAACTGAACTCAAGACTCATTGAACTGCAGAAATCACTTCGGGCAAAATCCTCTTCTAGTTTATAATCGTGTGTGATGATCACTGGGTAAAACAAGCGGTTGGCTCGTCCCTGTTTTAGAAGGAATAAGGTAAAACTTGGGCCCCTTTGAAAATTTGGGGGACATAAGGAGGGGAGTGCGATGCAAAGGCACCGTTCAATCGAGAGTGCACAGAATATACAGTGCCATGATTAGACTTTTGTAGAGGAATGTCATCGGGGAAATAAGTGAGTCGAATTGTCTCTAGACATAAGGACTGGTGTGTTCGCTCTTAGATATATATAAATGCAAACAGCAGCCGGGAGGTGGTGGTTCGCACCTCTAATCCCAGCACTTGGGAAGCAGAGGCAGGCGGCTCTCTGTGAGTTCCAGACCAGCCTGGTTTACAAAGTGAGTTCCAGGACAGCCAGGACTGTGACACCGAGAAACCCTGTCTCAAAAAAATTAAAAACAAATGCAAAGTGTAGGTGAAAGAACCATGCGCATTCTGTCCCTGAGACACTTTCAGTATCTGTTTGCTGAAAGAGCCCAGCAGTGAGGGACCTAACACTGATTTTTGGAACTTCCTGAGACCTGACAACTCTTGTCAAGAAGTTTTATCTTTTCCTTCCGAGAGAGTTTTGAAGCGCTTTGTGGGAACCCTTGTGAACATTCCTCGAATAATCCGAATAACGCCATCTCCTCCCACCTCAGAAAGAACAGCAAGATTCCAGCTGGAGCTGTCACAAGTCTAAGGAGTCACCAGAGCCGGGGGTGCCTTTTCCAGAGGTCAAAATGAAATGAGCAGCAGGGGCTTGGGTTGTTTGGCATGGGGCAGGGGGAGCTCGAGAGTGACAACCAGTCACACTGGGGGCTGGGGGAAGGGCTTTATCCACAAAGTGCCCAGCGCAAACAGTCCACTCTGGCCTCCAACCCCCAAGCTCTGGAGGCATTCAAATCAAATGGAAGCCAAATTAATTTGCATGGTGTCGAACTCATTGGGTTCTGCACAAACAGACGGGGATTCTGGCTGCCGTTTCCAAAGGGAAGCCCTAGCTGCCTTTGTGGAAGGGGGAAGTGGGTGGGCTGTTTTGCATGAAGGCGCATACAGAATATGCAAATGGAGAAATGTGCAGCCTGGAAAGGCAAGGGCCGGCAGACAGCTGACAACCCACATTCACCCCGAAAATGCTGGGTGTCTCCGAGGGGAGTTGAAAGCCATTCCAACATGCCTGTTTCCCAGGAAGGCAAAATAAAGCCTGAATATTCATAGGATGTCCATTTAGTTATGGGCCTATTAATTACCCTCCAGACCACAGAACCAAATGACCTCACCTGCCTTTCTTTCCCACCCAGTTCAGAGGGACCTGCTGTCAAAAGGATAGGATGAGATGGGCATTAAAGACCGAGAGGAAAAGATCCAGGCTCTCTGGGTCTTCTTCAGTCATATTCATTCCCAGTCAGCCTAAGGAGAACGTGGAGCCCTGTCATTGGTCACAGACAACCAGTCTTTAGGCAACCAACGGCTATAAATTGCTGCCTGATGTTGCAGAAGCAAATACAAGGTTGACTGAAACGCCGCTCTCCCAAACTATCAGAATCTCGCAGATTATGGAAAAGATTCTCTCCCCCAGACCTTCCCAACTCCATTTCAACTAGTAACGTGCCTCAGTGGCCCACCAGGCGACAGAAGGGCCCTTCAGGAGTTCTGACTGCCCAAACCATAAAAAGACTGCTGAACTACTGCGTGGCTTCTCCAACTTCTTGGCCTTGAAATTCTCTCTCCAAAGCTATCAAAGATGCCAAGACATTTCAATTGATGAGTTACAGCTGTCCGTTTCTACAATAGAAGTTTGGAAAGCGTGTTTCCGATTAAATTTGCTTATTTCTATGGACGCAGGGGTGGCCATGCCTTGTGGGGGTCAGAGGACAATTCTGGGAGAGTCGGTTCTCTCCTTCCAGCACATGTGTCCTGGGAATTGAACTTAGGGCATCAGGCTCGGCAGCAAGTACCTTCTCAAAGTCCCGGTCTTTTGGTATAATTTTGATCATTGAAAAATAACAAGCAGGGTTTGGTGGTAGGTACATCTAATCTCAGCCCTCGAAAGGCAAGGGAAGAAGGCTGTAAATCCAAGGCTTGCTTTGTGAGTTCAAGGACAGCCAAGGCTGCACACTGAGACCCTGTCTCAGAAGGAAAAACAACAAAGCAATAAGCCCACTTCAGGTTAACACAAACAACATATATATTGTAACGAAACCAAAACCAAACCAGAGAGATCTGAGTGTCTCAAAGAAAAAGATCACTGAGAAAGGGCCTACATGTTCTAATCTGTTGTTCACTTCTGTATCTCATTCAGGGCCTGGCTTAATACTGGACACCTGGGTTTTTATATTTGGCTCTGTAACTAATTCAGTGAGATTATGATGTCAGACAGCTTCTGGAAAACTCCACGGCATTTCTGAGAGGGTGGGTGGCAGGGCAAACAATATCCCAGAATCAAAGTTTTGACCTTGCAGACCACATGAAAGGGTCTCACAGAGGAGTCCATCTGGATCACATTTCAAAATCACTGTTCTGAGGCAGTGATTTGGAAAAACAGAGGGTGTGATCGATGGAGGTAAGACGTGTCTTGGAGCCAGAGAGGTGGCTCAGGGGGTAAGAACACCAATTTTCTTCCGGAGGATCCAGATTCAATTCCTAGCACCGAACCCCACGACTCACAACTGCCTAACTTAAGTTTGAAGGGTCCAACACCCTCTTCTGGCCTCCCCAGGCACCGAGTATTCTCACGGTGCACATACATACACACACGGAACAATTCAAATACATTAAATTAAAAAGTAAAACTTTTACTGCTATACTGTGCTGTCTAGTTTTATGTAAACTTGACCCAGCTAGAGTCATCAGAGAGGATGGAGCTTCAGCTGAGAAAAACTCCCTACGATCTGGCTGTAAGGGATTTTCTTAATTACTGGTCAATGGGAGAGGGCCCAGCCCATTCATTGTGGGTGGTGCTATCCTTGGACTGGTGGTCCTGGGCTCTATAAGAAAGCAGGCTGAGCAAACCATGGGAGCAAGGCAGTAAGCAGCATCCTCCATGGCCTCTGCATCCAAATTCTTGCCCTGCTTGAGTTCCTGTCCTGACCTCCTTCAACAATGAACTGTGATGTGGGAGTAAAAGCTGAATAAAGTCTTTCTTCCCCAAGTTGCTCTGGGCATGGTGTCTCATCACAATAAGAGTAACCTCTAAGATCTATGCCATTGCTTTTTCCTGAACAAGTAACCGCTAACCTTTCAAAAACAAACAAACAAACAAACAAACAAACAAATCTCTATGCTGAGACCTAACGGGAATGCTATTGCTGGCCAAGCACAGCATACTGTCACCATATCAACCCTGACACCAGAAAAAGAAAAGTAAAGGTTTCCACATGTTGAAGACCTCAGTAGTTAAGCGTACTTCTTCTTCTTTCAGGGAACATGAGGTCAGGTTCCCTGCACGCATGTTGAACAGCTCATGGCCACCTGTAACTCTAGCTCTAAGAGAGTCAAACCATCTTGTGGCTTTCTAGGGCACGTGCATACATAGTGCATGCACACACACACATGCACACACACACACATGAATAAAACAATAAAATATTTTTAAGAAGTATTTCCATGTAATGATTGGTGCTAAGCCCTACATACATAATGCTCCCATGCATGTCTCATACCAAATGGCATATGGCTGAGAATCACTAATTTATGCATGCAACCTTGAGGGTAGGGAAGTTGGATTTATCACGTCTCTGGTTAAGTGGCAAAAATGAAAAATTCTGCCCAACTCTCCAACACTAGAAGTTGTTTTGAATCACTTTATTATGACTGGTCTGTGTTAACTACACGAGCTGCCTGCAATGTTCTGGCGAGATATTAATGATAAAAAGTTAAGACCTAACTTTTCCCCCACACCACTGCAGAGCCTCAAGAGGTGGTGGCTCAGGGTCATCTGTCACCCTCTGCCACGGCTGGAGAAGGCACTGGTGCTGGATGTGTGGCAGATGATACTGACACTGCCTTACAGGAGGCGCTGAAGATCAACCTCATCCAGGACGGCCTAGCACAGGGAATCCACAGCGCTTCCAAAGTCTTAGACCAGCGCTCCACCCATCTTTGCGTGCCTGCATTTAATTATGATGAGCCTCTAGGTCTGCAGAGTATCTATGATGGAGGCCCTTTGCATTGAGCACCAAATCAACCCAATCAAGGTTGATTGACAACCACTCGGGCAATGGATAGACTTCTGTGAAAATAATGAGGGGGGCAAATGCTGCAGAGTGGTTAGTACGGTGGTTAAGGCAAAGAATCAGGCCATGGACAGCATCAAAGATAACTTCGAATATAAGCAAATGAAAAATGTATCTTATTTTTAGAAAAGAAAAAGGGTGTTACGGAAATAATAACACATATACTAGGAACTTATCGATGCATTAATTCACATGACAAGATTTTGGCATATGCTGATGGCTCCATGAAATGTAATTCTCCCAGATAAATTATTGAACACGACACGGGCCAGAATTCCTTACTCATTTGTTTACTTATTCATCTGGTCAATGAACATTTAATGAGACGTCATGTGCTCCATCGGTTGTCACCATGGCAGTGGCTTGGATAGACTGAGCCCCACTCACCCACTTACAATCTCTCAAGGAGGTTTCCTAAGTTTCCTTGTTCAAGTGGAAACCAGATAACCAACAAAACCCAGTTTGCAACTGTTTGTAACTAAAAAGCTGCAAGAATAACTTACAAGTTAGAGTGTCAGCATAAGAATATTAGCGTGGCATGGTGGCGCACATATTTAGAACCAGTACTCAGGAGGTAGAGGCACACAGATTTTTATGAGTTTGTGGCTAGCCTTGTCTACATAGAGTACCAAGCCAGCTAGGGTTAGCCACATTGTCTCATAAAGTAATATCTGAGAGATTAGACTGTAGTATGAATATCTTATTTAACATAATGGAAGAAAGTAACACTCTGAACATGAAATGATATTTATGATAGTCACTTTTTCTTTCTTTCTTTCTTTCTTTCTTTCTTTCTTTCTTTCTTTCTTTCATTCTTTCTTTCTTTCTTTTTTTCCTGCTTTTTCTAGACAAGGCTTCTCTGCGCTAGAACAGGCTGATCTTGAACTCAGAGTTCTGCCTGCCTATACCTTCTGAGTGCTGGGATTAAAGGCCTGCGCCTCCACACGCAGCCGATAGTCACATTTTATAATAAACAAGAAGACAGTGAAAAGGATGCTGCTGTTTGTTCAATGCATAAATAAAGGGACCTGTCAGAGTGTGAAGAACGTCACCCCCAGAGCTGGAGTGCGTCTGAAACCTGAGTGTTTCAGACTCTGTGTGTGTGGAGGGTGAAAGACTTTTCCTTTTCACTTTCCCTAACCCTGCGCTGGGAACTTTTCTGACAGGCGTGCAATTCTTTGCTCATATTAAATTCACCAGCTAAAAGCAAAAGAGAGGAAAAAGAAAGTGGCGAGGTTCAACGATGTGAGAGTGGAGAGTTGTTACGGGGCCACCTTTGCTCTGCACACTGGCAACCACAGAACCACTTAATCAGCCCTTTCCCTCGCAGCTCAAGTATTAATAAAAATAATGACGTCTTAATTCGCCTTTGAGAGGCACAAGGAAGCTCAGTTAGAATAAAATAAGTCATCAAATCTCAAATAACGTAGTTCAAAAATCCCTGACTGCGATAATTCCCAGGTGACGCTGTGCTGAACCCAAAATAGAGAACAGCACACAGCCCCCTGCTCACAAAAGCCTGGTCACACAAAAGAAGCGGGGGGAAAAAAACCATTTTTTTAAAGAGTATCGAAGGGACAATAATTAAACCTTGCTCCTCTGAGATAAGAATTAGGTCTGTGAGTGATCAGACATGCTTCAGAGCTGCAGATAAAAGCAGATCCGAGAGTCAGGCAATTGATTCTTACAGACACGATTCAAAGGTAAAGAGAAAAATTTCAAAAATGAAAGGGTACGGAGGGGCGGCTCTCGGAGCTATATTTGAAACCCTTCTGTCCCCTGCTTCTTTCTGTGACAGTCCCATCACATATCAGACAAACACAGTCATCTTTCTTTTTTTGATAGAGCTCTCCTTTGCAGAGGATAAATTTGTAATATTTCAATTTCATAGCCGCCATGTCGTTCCTATATCATTCATTCTTGAAAGAGTTTGACAGGGAGGGTGTCTTTAAAGGCCTTAGGCTGACACGAACACAGGTGTGATATGATATAGTATCATTCTCAGGCAATCTTTCAGTTTATAGTGGGTATTCACATTAGTTTGCATACTGGTTTGTTAGCATGTTAGTTTGCTTTTATTGCTAGGGTTGAAACCCACGGTCTCTCCTGTACCCTGCACAATTGCTCTACCATGAGTTATATTCCCAGACCGGTGAGACAAACGTATTGTTGATTCCTGCCTAATTCCTTCCTGACTCAATTATCACTGCCATGACTCGTTGCCTTTTAAAGAATCTTTCCTTTTTACTAAGGATTCTTCTTACACGTACTTTCTGAAAACACTGTTTATTAGCACTCCCCGAGTGGTCTCTCTTTTTATTTTCAGCCTTAAATTAAGATCCTGAAAACATTTTAAGTCTTTTACGCTGCTCCGTAATCTGAGCGAATAGGAACTGCACCCTAACCGGCAGGTACGTGTATACATGTCTTTGCTCCCCAGACACTGAAACAGAGACCACATTATATTTTGATCTTTCTTTGCAGAGCTAACCCTGGGAAACCAACTAGGCTAGACTTTAGCTATCCTCTGCGTCGAAGCCCTCAGCCTGGGTTGATTGGGTCACAGTCAGTCTCCTTGAGGACAGAAAAGGGGCTGACACTCTTCATTGTCCTAGTGAAACCAAGCCAAATCGCTTTAGAAGGTGCTAGTCCAGTCCAGGGCTGCATTGGCCAGCCTGGCATCTAGCAGGACTCTTGACGCCTCTCACATCAGCATAGACTGCTGGCCCTAAGAACCGCAAGAGGAAGTGTAGCACTGTCACCAAGGTCCCTTGGGGACTCCAGAGGATGACCAGGGTTACTTAAGACAACAGTACCCCCCAGGCCCCCACCCGCCCTGGCCATTTTCACCCAAGGAGCCTTTGTCAAACTTTTAAAATCTTAATCAATCTTCGCTCTGACCTCTCAGACCTCAAGGAAGATGGATGAGGAACTAGGTGACCTTTCACCTGTCCTCCTATTTGTCCTGCTACAGCGAACTGATTGAAAAGACAGTGAGGAGGGACCCTGCTGCCACAGCGGTGGAGAGCTGGCTTGGTCTCCTTTATGCGGCTCCTTAAGCTCTCTTTACATTCCCCTTCTTGTTCCACCCCCAGATCACTGGTCTTTCATTCAGAGAAAAGTTCTTTGCTGTAGAGATGGGGGGAGGTGAGGGACCCTCTTCACATAAGATTGTCAATAGAAGCTGTGAAAAGGCAGTGTAATTGAGGAGATAAGAAGCCTTCCATCCTTAGCTTTGACTGCAGACAGTGGCCAAGAGACAGATCTTTAATTCTTCAAACCCAAGTCAAAAGCTCTGACCTTGGGAAGAGCAAGTGACAAAGACGTGCAACAGGAAGGCCAATGTAGTGTTTGTGGTCTGCAAGGTGCCTCTTACTGCATGCATGCATGCAACCCTTTGGCAAGTTGGTGAGTTAACCATGGCCCTACCACTCCCACCCTGTCTATGATGAACAAGATGCGGAGGGTTTAGGAAACGTGCCCAAGTCATTTATCACACTGCCCCTATCTCGTGTGCCCTGGGTCTAGTAAGGTCAACTTTCTCCTGAGAGTTTTTACAGCTATTCTTTAGAGTTCGCACTCAAGTTTGGAATTGAAGAAATCCCTTGTTCAAGCTTTTCCTTCATTCCTAAATTTACCAGAGACTCCTGCTTATCAGAAACAAAACAAACAAACAAAGACTGAGTTCTGTGCTTGAAGAATCTCCTTGAGAGTTACCCACTTCGTGAAAACAACAAACAAACAAACAAACAAATCAAATTTAACACATACAGCCCCCCCACCCCGATCTTGCGTGAAAACACGGAAGTTCTCAAAAATAACTCAGCTTCTGGGGTGATGCTACACGTACAAAAGTCTAAACATTTGGGAAGTAGCGGCAAGATGATCTGAGTTCAATGCCATTCTCAGTTACAGAGCAAATCTGAAGCCAGCCTCCCGTGATTTGTCTGAGACCCTGTTCTCAAGCGACTCAGAACAGGAGCTATTGAGAAAAATCCTCAGGATCTACACAAGAAAGCCAGGTGTAGAAACACAGGCCTGTTAACCCAGCCCTGCGGTGGGTGGAGACAGGAGGATCTCTGGGATTGGGTGGTTCCAGCCGTAGCTTCCAGTTCCTCAAGACTATCTCAATAGATGGGGGCAGAGACAGTAAGTTCTTCTCTGGCCTTCGTCACAACACAAAACAAACAAACAACCAAACAGCCATCCCTTTTCATTAAATTTAAAACTGCCTGTGTACAGTTTGCTCAGAGTTGGACAGGGCCCCACCAGGAGTCTAGCTCCTCCCCTTTGAGGAATCACGTGACGAAGCCACCAGTTCCATAAAACAAACCACGAAAATATTCAATTGCCTTTCCATTCTCTTCATCCCATCTTTGTTTTTCTTTTCCTCCCAATTTGGATAATGAGAGTGTCAAGGAGGAACAGGCAGAGCAATGCATGAGTTACCAGGATCTACGACAACTGCAGATCAATAGCGGCAGGCAGACTGAAATGAGAATAGACTAGCAGAGGGAGCATGTCAGCAGGGAATAGAAGAAAACGATAACAACCACACACGGATCTCTGCAAGATGCGAAAGTCCTACTTTACCAAACTCAAAAGGGCAGAAGCGTCTTTTCTAGAAAGCCATAGTGTATCACGGTCCTGTGCATTGGTTGTCCACTGTGGCTGTTGTTCCTTCCCCAGGAATAGGGCACACACTTCTTTCCTCATGCAAATAGTGCCAGGATACCCTTCAGAGCTTCTACTCAGTCAGCTTACCACATAGTTGCCAAGTCCAAAGCAAACCAAACAGTATGGGGCTCATCTTTCCAGAAAACTTTCCACTCTTAATTTGAAAAATTTCAAGTCAACACTTTAGCTCGGAAAATAAGCTAATCCATCTTTATCTCGTTTTATTGACATCCATAGACAGCCACTCCTAGAAATAAGACTATCATCGCAAAGCAGTGAAGGGCCCTAGGGAAAGTATAGAAATCCTGAAAGGGGAGGCATAGAACCCAATGACACGGGAATGACCAACAATATGCTTTTCTGGAGGTGATGACCACGGCCTCCTGATCTGGCCAGTGGAATGCCTTCCACTTGATCCCACCCTGTCATTAGGATGCTTGAGATGCCAGACAAATTGTTTGGCAGTCATTTACTTCGGGCTCTTTAATCACCAAGTCAGATGAACCTGAGGCTATGGCTGATAGAAAAGGCTCATCTGATCTGTCCTATAGCTGCAACCTGGAGACATAGTGACACTGGCCACCGTGTAGCAGTGGCCCTAATGGAGTGGGCAGCAGCAGACTGTGGATGACCATTAACAGTTGGTGCCAAGCAAAACAGAAGACTTGGGATGACTGGCTTGTTTTGACACCTTAATCCACACATGGTATGTATAAGCAAGCCCTATCAAGGTGGGCTCTTCTCATCCTCGACTCCAATGCAAAATTGCTGAGAAGCCAGACTGCTCTGACAGAGGAAGTCAAGAATGGAATGCCCACTCTGAACTTGGATGAGACAGGTTTTAAAAAAAAAAAATCACCTTAGTGATATGATAAAAATTAATTGCAATAAAAATATCCTTTTTCAAAAGCCCAATAACCAAAATGGATTGCAATTTACTCTTATTGCCCCTGACCACAGATCAAATAAAGAGACTCTTTCTAACTGTATTATGAGCTCCTCAAAGAAATGAAGAGGTCTTTTGTCAAGATTAATTTTGCTTAGGAACCCTTCAAGGGGTGTTAGGTGGAACAGCGTCACTTGAAGCATCTCCTTCTTCGCTTGTTGGACCACTTCTCCAAGGGTCCATGAGGCAGGAAGAAATGAAAGGACTCTCTATAATCGGAGCCAGGGGGAGGGCACAGGCTGAGTCAATGTCCCTTTCCCGGTTAACTCCTTCCTGCTCATCCACACTCATCACTTTTAACCAAGTCAGCAAATTAAGGTTCAGAAAAATGTGTCTACCCTCTTTAAGCAGGGCTCAATCAAGCCCAGGTCTTCAGCTCGTTCATTTACATTTCAGAAGGGGCATCAAGCCGGCTGGGATCTAAGGGCCTGTTAGCAAAATGTGCCTGGCCTTCTGCTGAATACAGCAGCATCGTTTGTTTTCTCTGTATTAGAAATGTCTTAGCCTTGCCACCTGGAGCTGCAGCACTGACTCATTAGATCCCTCTGTCCCAGCACATCCCGCGGGGGCTGCTAATTACTGGCTTTACCCCATTCAGTCTCATCTCTGATTTAATTACGTGCGCTAAGCCCTAATGAAAAGTACAGTATGGCTGTTCTTACCTTGGCATTCACCATTCTGCTCCTCATGCCCAGCATTGCACAAGCAGTTGCCAATGGGCACCAGCCATTCGCCATCTGCCCCACAGTACATTTTTGGCACATCCTTCTCTTCGGAGTTGTTGACACAGGAGCCTCGAACTTCCACCAGGGAGGAGGTATCAGCCCCCGTGATGGTATCAGGAAACTGTGCTAGATTTCGAACAGTGAGCGGACACTTCTTGTAGAACACACGGACGGAGACCAGGGCAATGCAAGCCCCCACATCCTGAAAGGCCAGGTAAAAGCCCTTCTTGCTCAGTGGTCCTACATCCCGGATCTCAGTGTTGAGCTTCATGATTCGGTCACCAATGTCCACCTGCGTGAAGCTCTCATCAGCCGCGATGGTATCGATCTTGCCAAACTGGCTCTCTCTGATGAAGCGCTCCTTGTCGTTGTCAGACTCGTAGTAGTACAGGTTAAACGTCTCCTTGCAAGTCCCCATGACGCCCGGAAGACTGTTGCAGTCCCTCAGAGTGAACTTAATCTCAATGTACACCCGCTGCGCCCCTTCTCGGGTGATCCAATCAGTTCGCAGCCAGTTATTCTGGCTGGCTTCCATCACGTTGCACACCTGGTAGGTGCGGATCGGTGTATTTTTCTCATCCATGATGCTCACTTCCTCCCACTGCAAAGAGCCAAAAGAAATGAATCAATGAGAAAGTTTCATCAAGTCTAGTTCACAGCTATCCTTCCAATCATGGAGAAAATTACTATGTAACAGTACCCCCACGAAAAAGTATCTTATGGGCTATTATGGGCTCTCTTGCTGTTTTCTTGAGAAAAATGCCTCCACCTTGCTGCAACGCCCCCCCCCCATTCCCACATATGGTTTCCCCTTTCCACCTGAAATCAAAAGGCAAGAGTAGACATAGTGCTTGTGTGTTCTCAGCAGTTCTTGTGGTGGTCCAGCAACGTCAAGGTCACCTATCACAAGAGCTACAACTTTAGGTGGCAACGGCTCACATTTACTCACGAATGAAATAAACCTGTATGTGTATTTGTTTCAACCACTAAACAGAAACCTGCAAATTAAGGGCAGGAAGCGTTGGGCTTGCCAAAGGAAGACAGCAGTTAATTAGCCATGTTCCTGTCAGAACTTTGCTCTCTAATACTTTTTTAAAATGATTTCTCTCTCTCTCTCTCTCTCTCTCTCTCTCTCTCTCTCTCTCTCTCTCTCTCTCCTAAATCATGCCTAGTCTTTAAAGGAAGAAAAGAAAATCCCACCTTGTTTCAGCAGCCTTAGAAGACAGTACGTCTCCTGGCCGACTCTCAGAGACACACTATCACAGGAATAGAAAACTATTGAGAGCCGGCATTGAGTTACTGTGTGTGCACACGTGCTTATTTTTAAAACAGAGACACACAAGGAAACAAGAATGAATGAATGAGTGCTTCGCTTCCAGTTAGTCACAGTCAGGGAAAATTAAAATAGTAAGTGATATTTATGGCTGAAGGCTAAAGCAAGAAAAATCAAAAGGGGGGGGGGTGTTTTCTTTGCCCTCTACTTCCTAACACAAGGATCTTAATGGTAGCCACTCACCATTCTGAGAGATTCATTTTAAGTAGTGATCATCTCACCCCTACTGGAGTTTTAAAAGCTAATTCTAAAATGGGAAAGGCAGTTTGGGTTACACCTAACCCCTGGCTCCTTCTCAACTGCTTGACAGCCTCCATTTCCTCATTAACATTTAAAATAATGCCGGATTGATGCAGATCGGGCATAAATCAGCCTAAGTACCTAACAGGGATATAGTTAGAGGGAAAAAGAGAGTTTTGAAAACTTTATATTCCACAATAGCAGATTCACTCAATCTGAGGAGATCCACAGACTCTAAATTGTTCTTTCAACAGGTTCCCATCCTTGCACTGAAAACTATTAGTGGATGGAAATGCTGCTTCATGAAGGGCCAAATGCACAAAATTATGTCTCCAATTCCTCACTTCCCACTGTAAAAGCTGGAACTGCAGACGTAAGTACCTTGTGGCAATTAATTTTTAATCTATAAGCAAGCATTTACTTATTTGGGGGAAATTCATGTAAATTTAAAAATTAGATTCTCTACCAAAAACACCTACTCAGTAAGTCCCTCATCTCAGAACAAAGATAAACTGGAAAAGCCTGTTTATTAACATAAATGAAAGCAGTGGTCTCTTTAGGCCATCAGAGGGTAATTCAGGTCAAGGGAACTTCTACCCTGAACTGCGGTATTTGAAGACACTGATCCCAGCCCCATGGCAGGCCTGAATCCTCCCTTAGTTGCCTGCTTCGTAATCACCAGCATCAGCAGCTCAGCACACCCCTTTAAATGGGCGCTGTCAGAAAGAAAGGAGTGACCAGTTATATGCTGGCAGTCAGAGCCAGCCTTCACCTGTCACCGGTCCCCTGCTCCTCCTCTGGGACAGGGAGGCATCTCTGACTCCATCCATGTTACTTTGAGAGGGTGATGATGGCATTGGCAAGTCGGGTTGATTTTGTTTTTAAAATAATGTGTTGCAAGTAAATGCCATTGTTAGACAACATTTCTGTTTCCAACAGAGATGGGAAAACACTCTATCCGCAAGGAGAGAGTCCTGAACAAGCAAGGAGACTTCATGTCTCCACCCTCAGCTTGGAACGACTTTCCCAAGATCCACTAATGGATCCCCAGACTTTACTTTCATTCTAAACCTCAAAAATATTTCAATTGGACTTAAAATTTTGACAGTTTCCTCAATGGTAGCTATGTCGATGACTTGTAAGTTAAGTTTTTAGTTAGTGTATAAAATAAAAGGTTTTATTCTAACATTTGTATACCTATGTACCACTATCCCTTGCGCCTTTTCAACTCCTGCTGCCCCACTCTTTGCTCCTTGCTGATCTTCCTGCCCAATATGTTTTCATGTCTCAAACATATACACATGTTTACGGGTAGCTAAACCTATAGTCTGCATATGAAAGAAAACACGAGACATTTTGCCTTTCTTCCTCATTATTTCCCTCTCTTGTTCCTGCAGAATGGCTAATTTTGATGTGTGTTAGCAAAATTTCATGTCTGACCTCTTATGATAACAGCTGATATGTTATTCAGCTCGTAATAATGGAGAAAAAGCTACCTACTCAAGACCATGGAAAGTTCTGGGTTGTGCACAATAAGTTATGCATTTTTTTTAAAAAAAAA
Source organism: Myodes glareolus (assembly GCF_982192425.1). NCBI lineage: Eukaryota > Metazoa > Chordata > Mammalia > Rodentia > Cricetidae > Myodes > Myodes glareolus. The sequence goes on from NC_142026.1 coordinate 19,844,061, forward strand.
AACAGACTTCAAAACATCTAAAAGAAGTCAGAGTCTAAAATACTTGAGCAAGTATTCTTTCAGAATCCTACAGAGGACAGGGAGAAAAAAGATGTCTGCATACTAAATTGCAATGAAAGTTTCCTAGAAACCAGACGGAACATAGACTAGACTTTCAAATGTATCACTCCTTGGTTTTATATAGGCCAAGTATATAGTTAGTGACACAAGTTCCAAAAGACCTTAGCTTGGGGCAGGGAGAAAGAGAAAGGAGGCTCCTTACACAGCTTAGCAAGCACAGACCCTTCATCCTCAGTTTTGTTGGTCTGTAGTTGTCATACACGCTATAACCCAGGTTGTGAAACTCCTGAGGAAGCCCAGGAAAACTTCCCCTGACCAATGACCAGCCCAGAGTCTAGGATTAACACTGAGTCTGACTCCCAGCAAGATAAAGCAGTACCTTCCTTCAAAGGATGAGGGCCCTTGCCTGCAATCAGCACTGACTATAGCCTGTCTACACTACCAGAGGCCTGCCAATCACTTTCTCTCCTAGATTTTTTTTTTTCATCGTTTGGGAGACAGAATGGAATTTTTCACCAAAGACCAAGTCTACAGCAGATAGTCAAATTCAGAAAGAATAATAGGAAAGCAAGGTCGTCTCCATTTTATGTATAGGGCCTGCTTTGATTCCGCTTTTCCGATTAATGACTATTTAATTGCCCACTCTTCGTTTTGAAATACATATTGTGTGAGAGTATCTAAGAATCCTTTTGGTTCTTTGTCAGGTCTTTTATTCAACTCTCAGTGCTGGCTGGGATCACCATGTTTGCCTTGCAAAGACTCTTAATCTTTGCTTCTCATTGTTTTTGATCAATTGACTCAGTCATAAACTATCATGCACGTAAGGGTCGGCTGGCTTGCTTATGTTCTAAAGGATGTAAAGTTATTTCAGTTTGGCCCCAGTCAGACTTGTTCCCATAATGATTCATTTGCTACTCAGGGGGATGGGAGGATGTGGCTGCTGGAGCGAGTAAATCTTACCCTGGAGATGGTCATGGGGAGCTCTGCACCCTCCCTAGCTGAAAGGAGGAATGCACTCTTGTTATTTTATAATCCAGAATCCCCGGTTTGCAGTGAGCCAGATTCCAAATGCTTAAGCTTTTCCGATGTAATGCTCAAAGCCTGGAAGGTCTCTTGGATTTACAAGGCCTCTGGCTCAAGCTTCCTCAACCAGCAGCGGACTTAAGGTTATGACCATAAGGTAAGGAAACCAGCCTCCCCACTGCTTGGGTGGGTTGAATTGGAGATGTTTTCTTTCTGCTGTCTTTCTTACTCTCCTTCTACATCTGGAAGCGGAACAACTGCTCTAAAATTAACCCCGCCAGGACTCCATGACCACCAGAGTAATAGGCATAAATTTTAATTTGGTCCCCAGATCGTATTTCTTGTCGGTATTTCAGTTTTAAATAGGCATCTAAGTCTATACCTCCACCAATCTCCTAATTTTGAAGCCCCTTTCTGCCCTTTTGGTTTCTAGCTCTTCCATGACAGAGCTATCCGAAGGGAGTATTGGATTTCTCCAACAAAGCGTAATTCACTTCATAGGCCACAGCGGAAATCTGACCCCCTCACCACAATCACCCAGAATCAAGCCATTAGCCTCTCAGAAAGTGGCTAATCACCCCTTTTCCCCCTCTTGACCAGAGAGGGCCTAAGAACTTACCCCTCCTTCCAGAGGGCTTGCTATCCACCCAAGCTCTCCCTGAACAGATCTGGAATCCAATAAGGTAACTGCAAGAAAAAAAAAAAAGTATAAAAAACACAAAGGAAAATAGATTAATTTCCAATTGCAAAAAAGCCAATAATACAAAAACCATTTGCCTGAGCGTTTCCATATGTGTTGAGGGTGCACATATCCAAGCTGATCAAAACTCAAACTCGGTCTCACTTATGTAAATAATCACTCCTCAGTGGTCTTCTCCTCTCTTCAAATCTGCAGGTTCTTATTTATTTAACTTGCTTAGCATTTAAAATTCCATCCCAGGACCCAATTGATTCTTTTTTTTTTTTTCTTTTTCTTTTTTTTTTTGCTAGAAAGGATGAATAGGGCATCTCAAGCACAATTCAAACAAAATAAATATATCAATGTAGGACAGCAACACCAGAAAGCAGATTCTGCATTCATCTTTGTCTGCTATCTACTAGATGTATTTGTTTTTGCAAGCCTCAGATGACCACATAACTCACCAGCGGTGGTGACAGACCCACAAGTGAATGCTATCAGAGGACCCAAAGGGTCATGGAAAAGGCTCTCCTTCCCTCTCTCCCCCTAATCCTCCACCCCCATCAACTAAATAAGCCCTAGGTATGGCATCCGCTGCTTTTTTAAATATCAAAGTTCCAGAAAGAGGGAATGCAGGACGGGTGGGGCTAAAATGCAAATGTGTGGAAGTGTCCTCTTTTTCCTAGGTCCTTTGGAGGACAATCGAGATGAGCCCTCCGCCCCCAGGAAATGGCTGGTTTGAATTTTAGGTACGGAGTGCTGCCTAATGGATTTAGTATGCTTGCGCTACACCTAACAGCGGGCCTCCAAGCTAGGGGGAAGGGAGAAGACGCCTCCAGAGCTGCGATACTCTTCTCGGGGTGGGATAAAAGGCTCTGGGTGCAGACGACGTTGAAAAAGAGGCAATGAATTCAAGACCTATCCACGTTGCCTTTCCCACCAAGATCTTCAGGCCTGGGGTCGAAAGGCCCGTCTAAAAGGGACCCTTGGGTTATTAATTTGATCAGGGAGGCTGGCTCTTCAGGCTGGGGGAGGGGTGGGAATGAGAGGCCTCTGTCCTTGAGGCCCAGTACCCCAACTCCCAGTCTCACCCCCAGGACGTGGAATTCTGCCCACCTCCCCTCATTTTACCCCTCAAATCTAGGAAGTTCGAACCAGCCCCTTCGCCCTAGCTCTCCGAAAGGTCCTGTATTCCTGGGGTCTATTAATTATTTTAACATGTAGAGCCTTCCCCGGGTCGCTCCGGGCTGGAGTTGTGCTCCCTCCTCTGTTCCCGATCCCTAGAGAAAAGGCCGCTACATCCACTTGGATTTATGTAAGGTGGATTAGGGACACAAAGGGAACAATAAGACCCAATTTACAAAAAAAGGGAGGGAGTAGAAAGGGAGGGTAAAAGGGAGAAAAGGAAACGTGACGGGAATAAAAAGCAACAAAATGAATTAATTTTTAAGGGAAGGAGGGGCAAGGGGGTGCAGCTCCCCTCCACTTCTCTCAACAGAGCCTACGGTTCCATCTAGCACCTTTTTGTCTAGGGTGCCCAGTCTTGCTTCCCAAAGGAAAAAAAGGGGGGGGGGGAATAAAGATAAAATGAACCCTAACCCTAACTATCGGTACGTCTGAGGCGAGAGAGGTCTCCGGGGACACTTAACAAGTGTGTGAAGTAAGTGGCCAAAAGAACACGAGGTACGCGGTTCCGCTCAGATGAAAAGCCCCAGGGACTGAGCAGCCGAGTTGCTAATGCGAAGCCACAAACCAAGGAGTGAGGGGATGGAGACGGGAGAGATGACCCTCCTACCCCCACCGCCCCCTCCTCCGCCTCGGCAGTGTCTGTGGGCAGGTGTCTGATAGTCTCCAAGCCCCCGCCGGGAGAGCTCCGCGTACCCTCTGCCTAGTAGCCAAGCCTAAGTTGGTTTTTGGCTCCCTCCTTCGGAACAGAAAAAATGAGAGTGGATTGCACAGGAATAGAAAGATGGACAGATGCCTGGGGAGACGGAGGATGGAGAGATGGATGCATAGATGGACGGATGTTTGTAGGGAGTGGGAAAAATCGATGAGACAGGCGTACGGCTAATGTACACAGGTTTGGGCAAGAACATAGGCCCGAGCCCACGTTCACACACTGTGTGCACTCGCGGTACCCGGCACAAATCGTCCAGGTCTATGCAGGCATCCGCGCCAGGTACACATTTGCACACACACACACACACACACACACACACACGAGAGAGGGAGAGAGAGACAGACAGACAGACAGGCAGGCAGGCAGGCAGACAGACAGACAGACAGACAGAGGGACAGAGATAGACAGACAGAGACGGAGAGACAGAGAGAGCCCTCTCCTCCCTCTGTGCCCATCAGAAACTAATGGTCACTACCTCCCTCTCACCTCGGACAGAAAAAGAGACTAACAATCCCTCCAGTACGCCCCAATAGACAAACAGAAAACAGTATCCAAAAGGGTCCTGTCGATCATGTATGTCCTTTCTAGACTAGTCCAGTGCACCATTCCGGAGATAGAAGCTTAAAGTGGGCCGTGTTTAACTCGCTGGCTGGTCCCCTAGATTTACAGGATGATCTAAGGATCTGGGGTAGGGGAGAGGTAGGCCTGAGATTGCAACATCCAGGGTGAGCGGCCCGGTGGAGAAAAAGGTGTCTGAGGCCCAGTGCTGGAAATCAGGTCAGCGGCGCCCGACAAGCGGCGCCACCAACGCTGCGCTGCGGAGACCAGGCAGCCGGGTCCCGGGAAGCGCAGCGCTGGGAAAACTTTGCAGAAACCCGGGCTCGCAAGGCTTGGACAAGAGACCGGGGCGCGCTAAGCCTCCACTGCGCTCCACAGCTGCGTTTCCCCTCTAGCCTGGACTGCTGATGGGGAGGACTTGGCGCACACGTTTTAGTTTTTTTGTTTTGTTTTGTTTTCAAATCCTGGTGTTAGCCCGGTGTATCCCCTCGGGGCGCCTGGAGCCGGCCCTGCAGGCGAATGCAGATAAACTTTGGCCTTTCGCTACAAACTTGGGTAGAGCGGCAGCTTACATCGGTCACCCACTCAGTTCAGGCTGCCTGACCGTCCTCCGTTTCCCTTCGAGATCCCCTCTGTCCGACACCTTTCTCCGGAGTGGGGACGCAAGGCTCACGCCGCGCTCACCCCCCCCCCCCCCAATGCTAACTGGCTCAGAGCTCCCGAAGACCATTCATCAGCTAATCACCCGGTCCGGGTGCCCGACCTCACAAGGGCTGCCGGGCTCTTACCTTCATTCGCGGGATAGACCCTAGAACCGGTGACAGCATCACAAATCCCAAAGAGAAACGAAAAGAGGACGAAATAGAAAATCCCAGCCATGGTTCGCCGGTGCCAACGCTGCTCCTGCCGCTTCTATCCCAGTGGAATAAATGCTTAAGTTAGGAGTGCAGCAGTCTGAAGACATTGCCAAGAGGGTGGGCCCGGGCAGTGACGTACGCCCGCCAGTCCGGAGCTCGCGACCAATGGTAGTGCGAAGCAGGCGCCGAGGCCCCGCCCCCACAGCGCAGAGCCCGCCCCGGGTCCCGCCCCCTCCAGCCTCCGCAGGGCGCAAGGTCTCCGGAGGCTGGAACCGCAGCAGCGGAGGGTCTCTGCCCTGGCGGGAGTCTGCGGGCCTTATCCTCCGACACCTCGGGGTTCGATCCCCCGGGCGACAGAGGGAACCTTAAGAAACTGGGCGGACGGTGGGGGAAGGCCAGAAAATGTTGGTAGCCTTCCCCCCACTAGTTAGGAGGTGTGAGGGGTTGAAAAGCCTCACGTTGAGATGAAATAAGTCGGAAGTTGACCTGCACCTTGGCTCTTGTCCCGTGCTGAGGTCGTCGGGTCGCCGTCCCGCCCGCCTCAGCTCAGTTCGGGGCACTCTCTGTCGCACGCCGCCACAGCTACCCTCTGCCTCAATCCCCGGTTTTGTGTCTTTACGGCGCTCCTCCCTGGGAAACGCTTTGGGGTAGGGGTCTTTCGTAGCCCGTTACTCGTTTCCTTCTTAGTTACCCAGCCAAAGGGGTCTCGTCGTCTCCAGTGTTTCTCCAGCAGCAAGGCGCAGCCACTGTCCCCAGTCTTTCTGTCGTCGGAAAGCGCCGCCTGTCCGGATTCGGGTGTTCACATAGACCGAGCCCAGAACCGGACTACGCAGACTAAAATCACCCCGAGACGGCTACCAGGAACCCACTGTGCAGTTTCCAGGGAGAGTCCCTGGAACCAGGTCTAGCCATTCTGGGACACCTAGGTGTAGACAGGAAGGGTGTAAGAGTGCGGACACCTGCTGCACAGAGGGGCAAACTGAGGAGGGTCGCAAGCTGCCTGAGCAGTCACCGCGGCTGAGCTCCGACCTCTCCCGATGCAATGGGGACAGTCTCCCAGGAGACTATGGTGAGAAGCCCTTCACGCAGAAACTTGCCCCACAACCCCGGGTTGTCCTGGGTGCCAACCGTCGACCTCTCAGGGACGCAGGCACCCTCCGACCGCGGTCGGTCCTCAGATGCTCAGTCCACGGGAGAAGCCACTTGAGCGCCAACCGGAGACAGCAGCTCAGCGAACTACCCGGTGACGAGCCCCGGATGCAACTGGGTGGCTGGTCCCCAGGCGTTTTGAGGGTTGGGATTCCAAAAGGCGCGCCTCCCTTGCTCCCCTCAAGCCGCCCCTCCTTTGGCTCCCTTCCGGGCCGGGCTTTCCTCCTGCAAGTCTGGGTCTCAGCCCGAAAGCGATGCCAGGAGGTGGAGGAACCTTGCAAACCGCGGGGACAGCAGCTCTACGTGAACCAACCGCGCCACCTGCCGGCCAGATGCAGGAGCGCGCGGGCCCGGAGCAAGACCGAACGGACAAAGACGCAGAGCCGGCCAGACAGCAGGTCTAAAGCCGGCTAGTAATTTATTTATACACCTGTCCAGGTCCTGCCATACTACGGCGTGGGAAGTCCTGTCGCGTCTCCCTCCGCCTAGATCACGAAAGATGGACTTGAAAGATGTTTCGTGGAGAAATTTCGCGCTCGACATTCGACGTATTGCATGAGTAGCTTGTCTCTCAAATGGGAGTCTGAAGTAAAAATCCTAAGGGCATGGCAAGGTGTGGAGCAGAGAGCAAACCGAGCGTGGCTTCAGGCACTTTCTGGTCATTGTCGTGGAGAACCGATCGAATTTCCCTTCCAGGGCTCAAGACCTGTGCTTGCAAACTCAGACCCGGGTAATTACAACTTTTACTTTCACAGAAGGTGAGAGCGCTTGGAAAGGCGACGGGCAGTAGCTGAGTTGGTGCCCGAGGGACAGGGCATAAGGCTCCTGGCATTTGGCCTCTGCAGCGAAAAACCTATTGGAATTTCACCCACCGGGAAAGTGGTTTTCCGTTGTTGTAGCTACTGATTTCACATCAGTGAAGCGGGGGCAGGGAAACTGCACACGGGAATATACGTGTGTATGAATTATTAAAAATAACCGCGCTAAATCCCCCCTAAGAAAATCTCGATTCTTTCATGTGTCTTTCTGGGTCTTACAGAATAAATAAATAAATAGGTCCTTGCCATTTGGCAGACAGATCCAAAAGGGAAAAGAGCAACTCGAATTCTTAGAAAACATTTTTTAAACAATAGATGTTGGTTGTGTCTCGGCAGGAGAGCGAGTACTGTATATTATCTGTAGTTGAAATAGAAAACTACCTGCCTGTCTCGTTGAAAGCAGTAACATTTCCAGAACGCTCACCCCATCCTATGTGCTCACTACATATTAACGGTCTCTTCCCTCTGCAGCTTAAGCAAGGACACAGTTCTGTCCCCGCTTCCCTTTCTTACTTTTTTTTTCTTCTTTTTTTGGCATCCACAGCAACCCAGCTGCTAGGAGAACCAAGAAACTATGGCTAACTGGGGAAAGGTGCACTGCTGAAACCACTGGGCTGCCGTCATTGTTAGTGACCGCCAAAGGGACCACTCTCTTGTCCATTGGGACAACATAACCTGACAAATATGATTCTTTATTAAAACTGTGCAGAAATGAAAGCTTAGTATTGGCCCTGTTGACCACCAAATCAGAACTGCCCAGTGCAGGCAGTGTACACTCTAACACCCTGGGGTTTTAAGTGCGCCTATTTCTAGCAAGCCAAGAGAGTCACATAAACACAAGAAAAAGGTATCGTTGCAGCTACCACCCAAGTCACCTGACTCTCACATAAAATACCTCACGGGGTATGACATACACCTTTAGTCCCAGCGCTCCAGAGGCAGAGACAAGCAGATCTCTTGTGAGTTCCAGGGTAGCCTGGCCTATATTGTGAATTCTACCAGTCCTGGGTAAGACTGTACAGTAAGACATACATACATACACACACATACATACATACATACATACATACATACATAACATAAATATAAAATACCTGGATTTATTTAAGGGAAAGGACCCCACTCATAAAAATTCAGGTATACTTTGAGACTGCTAAGATACATGTCAAAATATATGTGCTAATAAGCGTACTGAAAAGGATAATTTAGGTAAACCTTTGCCTCCCACTAAGACTCGAGCTACAAATTAAACTGCAAGTTCTGAGTTGAATTAAGGTTTAAAAATATTTTGTTTCTTAACATTAAAATTGTGTGTGTTTGTGTGCATACCATATATTTGAAGGTACCTGCAGAGTTCAGAAAGGGCTTCAGATGCCCTGACATTGGAATTACAGGTGGTTGTAAGCCATTTGACACGTGAGGGCCTGGGAGCTGGGGGAGGCTGGGAACCAAACTCTGGTTCTATGGAAGTGCAGCAGGTGTTCTTAACCCATGAGGCGCCTGCTCTGCCTCCACAACAGTCTGTATGTGGATAAAATAATAACTGTAGAAATGATGACACGGAGAAATCCTTAAGAACTTGAACGTTCCACGAGGACCTAAGCCCTCCGATTTTCCTCCCGTGCTACGTGAGAGCAAGGGGCCTGAGTTGACGAATTCCAGGAATGGGGAAGGGTGGGAAATGATTCTGAGTTTCTTCCCTTCCCTCACTGTTGACTGATGACAGCTTACCTTCGTCTCTAAGATTCCTGGATGATTCACCAGGATTTGAAGCCAGGATTGTATCTCCAAACACAATAGACGTGAAAACAACCAAGTAAAACAAGAAGAAAGGGTGCTTAAAGGTCACTGATAGCTCTCACCTTCTCCAGGAAAACCTTTGCGCTCCCAAATACCACATTTGGTGGGCTTCCTGGAATCCCAGGAAGCCCAGTTAGATTTCCATTCTTTGAAGTCCAGGCTGTGGCAAGGTGTCTTATGCAAATGAGAAACAGGGCTCTTATCAACCCTTTACCCCTGAGCGGGAAAGATGGCAGCAGAGCCCAGATTTTGGTGGATCAGGAAGGGAGGAGAGAGCAGCCACAGCAAGAGGCCTTTTGGAGCACCAAATCGGCAAGGGCTGGCTAGAGTATTCCAGAGGCTAAATGTTTGGATTCTCACCACGTCCTTCCAACCAAGTTTTCTCTTGTGCTGGCCAGTGTAAGGTATACTCTAAGACTGAGGGGTTTTCAGATGTGCTCCTGTTTATAGGAAACCAGGAGAGTCCCATAAACACAGGAAAGGGCTACAGTTGGAGCTACCACCCAGGTTACTTGCCTCGAAAACAGAATACCTCACAGGATGTGGCGCACACTTTTAATCCCAGCACTCGACAGGCAGAGACCAGCAGATCTCGTGTGAGTTCCGAGGTAGCAGTTCGAGGGTACTTCTATGGAAGGTGTCACAGGCTCCTTCTATGGCTTGTAATGCCATGTCACTTTTCATGTGGTCATGTGAGAGACCAGAGAATGGTCACAAGTCTCTCCAGTCCTGCTGCCCCAAAGGGTAGTGAAGAGAGCAAGGGCACAGACAGGACCCCTCTGGACAACCCTGCCCCAGATCTAGAGAGCCTTTCACCCAAGTTTCAGATATGAGGGGTGGGTGAGGTAGAGGTGTAGGGGAGGTGGGGCTGGGGGGCGGGGCAGAATTCAGATCAGACACTTTGTACCTGTCTTGGACTGTACTGTGAATTCCAGTTTAACATAAGAGTTACTTTATTAATTTTTCAATATGCCCTAATGAAGTGTAAAACGATCTTTACTCGGCGTCTTTCCATACAATATCTATGATGCAGGTTCCCTCATTTTCATGCAAATTGTGAAAGCCAACCTGTTTGGCACAGTTGTTGAAAGTCTTTTTGAACATATTTATGTATTTTATATTTATGTATTTTATATATATATATATATATGTATTTTATATGTATGAGTGCTCTGTTTGCATGCATGCCCGCACCATGGAAGAGGGCATCATACAGTAGAAGGGATCAGATCCTGTTATAGATGGTTGTGAGCCACCCTGGGGTTGTTGGGAATTGAACTCAGGACCTCTGGATGAGCAGCTGACACCCTTAACTGCTAAGCCATCTCTCCAGCTCCCCTGTCTGAATGCTATAATCGCTGAGGCAGGGTTACTAATTGGAGACTGTCATTATTTTTTGATAATAAACTAGCAGTCATGTATGTGAGGAAAGGAAGTTTGTACAGTTTATGAAAACCACTTTAAGAGAGAAATAATTATCTGTTTGGAATACGTAAGTTCATAAGCTTACAACTGCTGTCCCTCCCCACTCTCCCCTTTCCTTTGTTTGGAAGAACGGTGCCCAATGGCAATAAAATTTTAAAAGAAAGTAATGTTGACCATGTCCATGTTTCTGCATGGTGAGCATTTAAGGTTAGAGACCTAACTTTCCCCTCCCCCACCAGCCTAAAGCATGTACTGAACATTTGTTTCCCACTTTCGAAGCAATCTCTGACTGTTCCAAAAATGTTAAGAAGGCCAGGATCTCTGTTTTGTTACTCATCAGAGAAAGACTTTGAAGGTTTCTTTAGTTCATGGAATGCGCGTAGTTCTGGAGGAAACACTGCACTCAGGGCTGTATTTCTGTTTTCATTTCTTCAGCCCCACCGTGTATGCTGGCTTCTTCCCTACAACGATTGTGCTTCTCGGAAGAGGCAGGTGATCTCTGTGAGCTCGAGGCCAGCCTGGTTTACAAAGTGAGCTCCCCGGGACAGTCAGGAATAAACAAACAAACAAAAAGATGGAGCTGCTGGACCATCTTGTCAAAATCACTAAAGATATGTAGCTACGACTCCAAGAAGCATGGCGTAGGGCTCTTTGTTTTTCTGAATGATATACCACTTAAACTCCAACGGAAAACTAATAAAGGCCTCTGAAAGCCAGACCAAATCGTTTCTCCTCTGGAAGTAATACAGAAACGCAAATTGTCAGCATTGGAGGGCTTGGAACTGGCATTGTTTAGAGGCTTGCTGGACACATGTTTAAGAGCAATGGAGAGTTCCTAGAAGTCTAACTTAGAAGCTTGGTGGCAATCACGTGTCCTTCCACTTCAAACTGCTCCCAGGAACCCTTTTGCCCATAGGGACCTGGAATCCCATGTAAGGACGTGTATGTCTGCACAAATAAACTGGCTTAATTCAGGCAATGGATCTGAAGTAAGGAGTAAAAAGAAACACCTAAAAATGGACCAGTGGACTCCAACTGACATTTGAAATATGTCCAGTTTTGTTCTTTCTTCTTTGTGTTTAACTCCTCATTGGCGTTCACCCCAGGCTCTCCTCTTGCTAGACGATGAAGATGTGAAAAGTTAAGCTTGAAAATTTGAAGAATGGTAGCCTTGTGAGCTTTATGATTAATGAGTTTAGAAAGCACCCCCTTAGCTGCCTCTAAGTTTATTGAAGGCTGTTTGACCTGTGTGGGATTAATCTTCGCTCTGCAGAGAGAATTTATCTGTTCTAATGGATGTAGAGTTTACTGCATGCAACTTAATCCTCACTTCTGTGTTTATAGTTAGTAGGTAGAGTAGTAGACATGTCACCACGCCCAATGTCTGTCCCTGTCATCTCTTGGAGCTCTGAATTGCAAGGAACTTGAACAAGCACACACAGTTGAGAGTAAGTAAGATTCTGAAGTACGTTCCCCTTAAGAGCAAGGTCTGCCACTTCCATCTGCCTATGTATATTATGTGAGACATCTATCAGAGGTAATTGTACATTGGCAGGAATTAATTAGGTCCGTCCCACTAAACGTTCAGTTTACTGCAGCTCAGGAAAGCAGACCTTATTTCCCCTGGGTGTCTCATTCAGATCTCACCCGAAACGTCTGTGGTTTTCACTCGGACTTTGGCACCTGAAGATGCGTTGGTAAGCGTCTAGCTGTAAGCTGTGTCGTCCTACCCCGGACAGGTTAAGTTATCCCACGAACCCTAGAGCAGAACTCACAGCCCAGGTAGAAAGAGCAATGTGCCGCCGAGGCGATGAGAAAATTGGTCCTGCATTGTGTCCTCCCACACAGCTTTTTTAGGGATGCTCTTCCCGCCTCTCTTTACGGGATGCGTTTGTGCGTTTGACAGCTATCTATTTCTAGACCGGGGTTCCTCTTATTCGAAAGACCCGACTTAAGCTTTAAAGTTCTCTCCCATATGTCCTCCATGTGGTTAATGATCACAGGGGTTCGGCTCTGGAGCTTTGGAAAGGCCCGCGATTTAGAAGCTTCCCCGGCCTGCCTTCTCTCGCTTTAATCTGCTCAGCTCTGTCTTTGCCGTGCCCACCTACACACAGCTGTCCAACCTTTCTGCTGTCAGTCAAGTGACAGACTCGGGTAGAAGCTTTGTGTGCCAAGGCCTCCTGAGGCCCGGCGCCGTATTTAGATGGAAAGGAAGGGGGATGGGGGAGGCAACAGGAGAGATTCTTCCAAGACCAAGGGTTGAGGGAGGGGGTGTGTGTGCGTGGGTAGACGACTGGTTGGGGAGCTTTGGTGCAAAGCGCCTACAGAAACAACTTTCTCAAACACACCAGAAAATTCAGGCATGTATACCAGCCCCCAACATCTGCAGCCCAGCGACAATGTAAAGTAAAATCTCCCTGGGAAGCCAAGCATTCCAGGGCCCGTGGAGGCAAAGGATAAAACTCCCTTGTGTCCCTTAGCAGAGCTCCGTGCTGGAGACTAGCCCTAGCTTTTCTCCTTGTTTGGGTGATAGAGGTGCCTCTCTTTTCCTTGGACTGTCTGCTTCTTAGCTGGCCTGTAAGTACTGTTAATGTCTCTTTCTACACTTACTCCAGAGCGTTTGGTGTGGCTAGTTGCAATTGCCTGAGGACGGTTCTGCTTCTGATTTTGTACGGATTTCATCCTCTGAGATTCGATGTCTTAATACTGGGAGGAGGTTGCACGTGGTGACAAGACGCCACACTAGTGAGATGTCTCTATTTGGACGGCAGATGACGTCGGTCCTACAGCTTTGGAAATGAAAACTCCAGTCATTTGGACTTGGGTGGCTAGGTTGCTAACCTGAATTGAGACATTGATTTTATTCAAATTACTTTTCTTTTTAATTCGATGCCATTCCCATTAGAGTTCAGTTCTGTTTTGTTTTGAGACAGGATCACACTATGTAGCCTTGGTTTGCTTGAAGCTCACTATGTAGACCAGGCTGACTTCCAACTGGTGGTCCATCCTCTTGCTTCTGTCTCCTGAGTGCTGAGATTACAGGTATGGTCACCATGCCTAGTCTCATAAACTTGACCTCATATTTCCAGTCAGCTGAAGCTCAGGATTTTCTCCAACATCCTAAATTTACCATAAATGACCAGAAATCCTAACATTTTTCTAACAGTAAGTGGATTTTTACCTACTTGGTTATGAATTATATTTGCTCCGAATTCAAAGTAACATGAAGGTATATATCGGAAAATAATTATAATTTGACCCAATAATGTGTCAAAATCAACTGCTTCCACTAGCTATATTCAAGGTTTTTGTTTTTCCTATTTTGTTTTGCTTTTACCCCAGATCAGGAAGTAAAAAGGTACAGCTGTGAGAGATAGCTATTTGAATATTATAGTTTGTCTCTAGTAAGAATCCTCTGTGTTGTTGCACGTCTAGGAATATTATCTGTCTCTGATCGCAACTGGGCCTCTCATCTGGCCAGGCAAAAGGCAGACAGTCATGACTCAGAAGCAACAGTGTAACCAATAAGCCTGAGCAAACAACTCTACAACCCGGAGCTTGCTCGGGATGTTAACACAGATGCTGGGCAAATCCATGGGGAATGTTTGGCAAATGTTTGCTCCACCGCGGCTCTAAAACTTGTTGAGTGCAAAGCTAATAATTACCAAGTCACAATAATTTGGGGACTTTTTTTTTTTCCTGAGCACAGTTGTTCTTCAAAAATGGTGTTTTTTTTTAAACTTAGTATAAAAATAGGAAAAAAGTGTAATAGATTCTGGAAAACTATATGTGCTCACATACATGATAGAGGATCAGCAGACGGCAAAAGCGTTATATTTTTAAAATTGGAGACCCACTGCACAGACTCTCCGAGGATAATTTACCTATTTATTATTCTGTAGTGTTTTGTTCTTTGTGTTCTGATACAACATACATGTATAATTTACATCGACTATCACTCAGGGTTTAACTTTTTTTGACAGTTGATTAATTTTCAAAATCCCTCCAAAACTGGAGGGTGCAAATTGAGTAGTGCTTGGAATGAATATCTCAAAGTTCTGGGAACCCCCCCCCCCCAATAACTTACTGTCAGTTCAGGGGAGAAGCAGGCTTTTAGGAGAGCACCTTCTCAGGAAAAGAATGTTTGTTCCAATTTTAGTTTGCGTTGGTTTGGTGTATTCCAATGCCAAGTGAACCCAGAGAGTATTTGTACAAACCTTATGTGTGTACACACAAGTCATGAGTTCCCATCACCCTGAAATTCTGTTTGTCATCAGCTGGGCTTCACCAGCTACGAAGAATATACCTTCCGTGCAACATCTGTAGCAATCTGAGCCAGGATAAACACAATTTTTACTTAGGAGGGAGACGGATGGTTAATTGTTAGAGGGAAAAATAAACTCTTTGAGAGTCAGCACCTGTAAAGACATGGCCTCATATCTAGTATGAGTATTGATTTTTTTTTCTTTTCATTCTACCATGCTGATTTGTCTCTTTGACACTTTCTTCATTAGGAGAAACATACATTTTCCTGTGTCCATTTAGTAATCTATCCTGGGAAATAACCATAAAAAATAAATTTCAGGAGGTGTATGTGTGTGTGCTTACTGTGTGTGTGTGTGTGTGTGAGGGGGGGGTTCCTACTCTGGGAGACGAGTCTCTACTGTGTGTATGTAGAGTTCCCTACTGTGTGTATGTGTGTTTGGGGGGGGGTCCTTACTCTGGGAGACGAGTCCCTTCTGTGTGTATGTAGAGTTCTTTGCTGTGTGTATGTTGGATATTCCTTTTTTTTTTTTTTTTTGAGTTGTTACAGGTATAGGGAATATAGTTTTTTTCAGCTGCGGGAAGCTCTAGTTCTTTTTGGAGATTGCATAGGATTCACATTGCACTGCCTTTTGGGTCATTCATTAAGTCCTTTTGGGAAATAGATGTGAACTTTCACACGGCGGCTTTCTGCCTGCTACACCAAATGAAGGGCCACGTGTTGTGCCAGCTTGGACAAATGTGCCCACTTCTGTAAACAGACTTTCTCATTTCCCCTGGTCTCTGTAGCAAACTTGCCATTCGGGGAGCTTGACCACTGTCCCCTCAAACTGCAGACATTTGTTTCTTCTTCTAGCTGTTTGTTTTACCCCGGCAAACAGAAGAAAGAACTTCAACTTCCAACGCACACAGACATCTCAGCCAGTTACAGCTGGCTGGCTGAAAAGTTTAAGGGCTTAGAAGATTCAAATTGGTGGTTACAATGAAGCGTAGGGAAAGGAGTACTTTTTAGTTTTTACCTTTTTGCTTCCCCACGACTGACCTTTCACAAGTACCTCAGTCATTAGGCAACACGCAAAACTTGCTTCTTCTTGAGTGTAGCGCAGTACATGCATGTACAGATTTAATCTCTGCAGTTTTGTTCCCCTGTTTGAATCATGTGCTTTCGGCTAAAGCAGAGGAGATTAAATCATTGCAAGACTAACGCTGCGCTGAGCTGAGGCTCAGCTTGGCCAGGCTGCGCCCTGCCCTCATCCTGAAAGACATGACGTAGCTCTCTTCATGGGTTTCACATTCTGAGAAGAGTGGATGCCTAAGTGAGAACGTCCATGCCTTCGTTTGTTAAATTGGGCGCATAACTATGGGCAACCTCAGAATGATCTCAGGGTGACACACTTTGTATTTGTATCCAGCCACCGCAGAGTGGTTCACACACATAAGAGCTTTCTCTTCCGATTACAATGCCTTGAATGGATGGGGTCCCAGACAGTTGTGCTAAATTGCTTGTTTTGTTAGTATTTGTATGTGTGTGTATGTGTGAATGAGAGGGTTTGTGTGATACACACATGTGATGTATGTGCCTGTACATGGTAGGTGACTATGCCATTGTGTGTATGAAGGGTGGCGGAGAATGCTGACTGTCCTCCTCTGTCCTTCCAGTCTTATTCCTTGGAGGCAGGTTTTTTTTTTTACTGACCCCAGAGCTAGACCAGTGGACAGCAAGCCTTGGAGATTCTCCTGTCTCTACCACACAGCCCTGAGATTACAGGCATGGTCATTTAACTTCTCAGCAATTTAGAAATGTCCAACACCCTATTACTAACTATATATTCACAAGAATGCACTAGATCCCCCCAAATACTCATTCTTCCTGTCTGAGATTTTGTAACTTGTACCCTTTAACAGACACATCACACTCCTAGCCTCTCGAACCAATGTTCACCTTTCTGTCCCAGTGAGTCAACTTAGTGTATAAACTATCCACATTAATGCAAATGACAGAATTTTTGTAGTTTTAAGACTTAATAGTATTCCTCTACACACACACACACACACACACACACACACACACACACAGCATACACACATCATTTTATCTGATTAGATAACTATGCTGATATGACTTGTCTGTTGCTAATAGAATTGCAGAAGCATCTTTTAACAAGCTGATTTAATAACTTGGGGACAAATACCCATATGTAGGATCACGGGTAGGATTTTGTTTGTTTGTTTGTTTCATTGGCTTTTGTTTTGGTTTATAAGAAACCTCCGTTCATTTTTTCCATGATGGTTATAGTAACTCACAATTCTATCCCAGTGAGCAAGCATTTTCCTGTCTTCACATTGGCACAGGTGCTAGACTTGATTGAGGACGAATGTGCTGTCGATTTGTGGGGAGGCTTCTTCTTATGAGCCATCTCTAACAGATACCAGCTTCTGAGGACAAATTTAATTTTTGTCATATCAAATTATGCAAATACATGTTTGTCTGTGGAGGCATGTGCATGTGAGAGTAGATGACCACAGAGGCCAGAGGTACTTCATCCTCGGGAGCTGGAGTAGCAGGCTGGGATGAGCTACCTGGTCTGGGTGATGCAAGCCAAGCTGTAATTGAGAAGAACAACACATGCTCCTAATTCCTGAGCCATCTCTCCAACCTTCATCACCCTTTATACCTACATAGGTAAATACGGACCTTTAGCTATTGACCTTTGCAGTGTGTGTGTGCACACGTATATCTACCTGCAGTGTATATATCTCAATTTCTTTCCCATACCTGGCATTCATATTAAATTCAGGGGTCAGTAAAATGGCTCCCTCTAATCATGGAAGATGCAAATCTCAATGGGCAGAAGGAGTGTTCTGCCTATAATGTAATGAAGCAGAGCATGAGACTCAAACAGTTTAATGTGGAGGGCTGTGGAAACATACCACACAACAAAAGGAATATCATACTAGAGATGTTCCGTTCTGAATTGTTTGACATTAGACAATCTCCTTATGTCTCAGCCTCCAACACAGCATCCAGTGGTCCCTCAAACTCAAAAATAACACAATCTTAGTCCTAGCACATTCTATATATTGTCCTTGAAAAAAAAATATTCATCACCAGCCATTTCAAAATAATCATCTACTACACATGAAGTAAAAAGCAAACGGTTTGTAGGCAACTTGATGCTTTGTGGGCAAGCCTTTTGGAGGAAGAATTCTACGAGTGTTTTCTAAGGAGACTAGGTGGTTCTTACTTTGCATTTTATAGAAGAGTCTCTTTTCCTAAAGTTCTTGCCTATAAAACCTCAAACCTACTAAAGAAATACAGAAAGTGCTCTGTGTATGTATGCTCGTTATAATATTAACCTTTACCGCGTGTGTGAATGTAAGCGGAAGGTTGCA
The DNA here is from genome assembly GCF_982192425.1 of Myodes glareolus. Classification (NCBI taxonomy): domain Eukaryota; kingdom Metazoa; phylum Chordata; class Mammalia; order Rodentia; family Cricetidae; genus Myodes; species Myodes glareolus. Next base: position 19,861,986 of record NC_142026.1, read on the forward strand.
TAACTCATGTCACGGTTAGAGGGTCTTCATAGAAAAGAAAAACCCAGCCCCCTTTTTTTGCATCTTCCAAATAGCAAAGCAACACATCAACCAACAGATGGATGCATTTTTAATCAGTCAATCCATTGCCGTCTTTGGGTTAGAAAATATACTTGCAGGTTACAACAAAATCTTTCAATGGGTTAAAAAAATAAAAGTAAAACCTCAGAATCACAGGTTTCATGAAAAGAATTATAAATTTTAATACTTTGATAACCTATTCAGAGCTTGTATAGTGATAAATTAAGCTAAATTATTGGTGGAAAAACAAATCATGCAAAATAATTTGGGGTTATTGTAAATCTGAGGCATGAATAGAATTGCCATCAGTCCCCGGCTTCTTTCATGTTTATCATTCTAACTGAGTTAGTAAGCTGACGAGATCCAATTCAACTAGGGGTTGTTTCTGCAACGCTGTTCAGAGATATTCTACAATATTATGCTTCTGCTCTTAATTTGCATTATACTGACAAATAACTTTAGAAAAAGGATGCTCTTTGTTTTGGAGAAATTACTATAAAAAATGAGAGGGTAATATTTATCAAAGGAAGCAGATGCAACACGACGGAAGGCTTTCAGAGATTATGCTGGGAGGGTCCCGAATTTAAACGACTCTCTTTTTAAAAAGAATAAAATAGTCTATCAGATTATCCCTTCAGACACAGAGTAGAGAGAAGGAGAAATGAGGTAATTATTGCCATAATTCAGGCACTTAAAACTTTCCTTTCAAATATCTAAATGATTGATATGATAATTTTGAATGAATAGTCAAATTACTCTTTCATAGTTTGCCTTCTCATTGCATGAACAGATACAACCTAAGTGTGGATGGAACGTTTGTAGAAGTGAACCGCTAAGTTCACAGTTTGCAGTACCTCACAGGGCTCACCCAATTAGCCATCATCACTTATCTTTGGCAACATTGGTAGTGACCATTTATCACTTCTTTAGGGCACAAGCTTGGAGCTTTCCCTCTGAGACCTGAAGCATGGCTGCACAAGGGATTTCGAGGCAAGACAGTGAGCCATGATTGCGCATCTCTCAGCAGTTATTGTGGCCCACACCGACATATACTGCTCAATAATAAGACAACCATGGAGTGAGGAGTTGCATGCAATGATAATTTTTATAGTATTTTAACCAACTTGGCAAAATTTGCTAATGTCAAAATATTGCACACTTCTGCAGAAACTGCAAAAATAAAAATATGGGTGCTAAGATGGAAATTTGATGATTGACTTTTAAGTGAATCTGATGATGGCTTGTATAAATTTTCTTTTTACATAAATTTCCTTTTTATATTTTAGTAAGTTAGAAGCACAGACTAGAAGAGGGAACAAAACACCTAGACATTCCCAAATCATCAACTCAGGTATAGAAAACAAAAGAAACACCTGGAGTCTTGTTTCTTCACACACACACACACACACAGAGAGAGAGAGAGAGAGAGAGAGAGAGAGAGAGAGACAGACAGACAGACAGACAGACAGACAGACAGACACAGACAAGTCTATTTATCCTTTCTCTCTCTCCCCTCCTTCCTTCTTTTAATTTGTTCTCACTCTCTCATGTGTATAAAACTGAATACACAATTTTTATCTCAGAAAATTCATGAGGGGGCCTGAAAGATGGTCCAGTGGGTGAGGGATGCTTGCCAACAAGCCTGATGACCTGTGTGTTGGAAAGAGAGAACCAAGTAAGTTGTCCTCTGACCTTTACAGATATGCTGTGCACAGGTATGTACAGCCACACACAGCCACACACACACACACACACACACACACACACACACACACACACACACATAAATAAATAAATAAATAATTTAATTAAAAACCCTTAAAATTGATGAGGAAAGTGTTTTGTCTACAACTAAGGAAGCACAAAATATTAATAACAAAAAAACCATGTCAAAAAAGTGGAATCTTTTTTTCGTTTTCACTGAGATGAACAGAGAGATTTTCGAATTAGACTTTCCTACTCAAAGGAAAGGGAGAAAAAAGGTTGAAAATTTAAGTACTCACCAGTCAGGATCCAGAAGAGGCTCCATGCTACGGTGGTGAGCTTCAACACAGCCCATCCCTTTCAGAAAAACCAAACAACTTACAGGTGTGGCCATGAAATCATGGCTGGCAGTCCTTACCTCACCCTGAGAACAAAAGAGATATAAAACCATTGGCAAGGGATGAATGGCATCTCCCTTTTCAAAAAGTATAAGGTGTAGACTACAGAAACTGTCAGACAAGGAGATGAGTGGCGATCAGAGTCTCACAGGTCATGACAGGACCATTTGAGAACAAGTAGGGAAGAAGGGGGTGGGGGGCATCAAAACTGTTCCCCAAGGTTCAAGTCTGGTCAGGGTTCAGAGTCGATTTCTGGTGCTACAGACACCAAGAGTGGAGTAGTTAACTGATATTATTTCTACTAAAAATTTTAAATTTTGCAACTCTATAATGTGTCTTAAATTTAAAGAGATAAGGTAAGATCAGTACATTTCTTTTTTTCTCAAAAATTTTGTTTATTGATTTTTATTGAGCTCTACATTTTTCTCTGCTCCCTCCCTGCCTCTCCCCTCTCCCTCTAACCCTCCCTCAAGGTCCCCATGCTCCCAATTTACTCAGGAGATCTTGTCTTTTTCTACTTCTACTTCCATGTAGATTAGATCTATGTAAGTCTCTCTTAGTGTCCGCATTGTTCTCTAAGTTCTCTGGGATTGTGGTTTGTAGGCTGGTTTTCTTTGTTTTATGTTTAAAAACCACCTATGAGTGAGTGAGTACATGTGATAATTGTCTTTCTGTGTCTGGGTTACCTCACTCAAAATAATGTTTTACTGCAAAATTAAAGATGTTGTTATTTTTTCTGCTGTGTAGTACTCCATTGTGAAAGTGTACCACATTTTCCTTATTCATTCTTTGGTCGAGGGGCATTTAGGTTTTTTCCAGGTTCTGGCTATGACAAACCAAAGCTGCTATGAACACAGGTGAGCACATGTCCTTGTGGCACGATTGAGCATCCATTGGATATATACCCAAAAGTGGTATTACTGGGTCTTGAGGAAGACTGTTTCCTGATTTTCTGAGAAATCGCCACACTGACATCCAAAGGGGTTGGACCAGCTTGCATTCCCACCGGCAATGCAGAAGTGTTCCCTATGAGGAAGTTGCCATGGAAAACAACTTTCTTCTGTCTTTGGTACACAGCTTGGCGTACCATTATTTGTTTTATTGGTTGGTCAACCATGGAGCAAGACCTGGATTTAAAACTTTGCTCCACTGGCTCAATGAAATCAAAGCCTGAACTGCAGTTCCAAAGAAAGGAGAAGAAAGTGCTGGCTTTAACTTCTAGTCACCAGTTATGTAAGTCTATGATAAAGGAGTTATAACTCTATCTCGACTTATGAATGCCCTTTTTGGTGTGTGTGGGGGTTAATTTTGGTTTTTTTTTTTTGAGACAGAGTATCTCTGGTAGCCCTGACTGTCCTGGAACTCCCTGTGTAGACCAGGCTGCCCTTGAACTCGGAGATCTGCCTGCCTCTGCCATCCGAGTGCAGGGATTAAAGGTGTGGGCCACCACTGTACCGCAAGATGTTATGTCTTTTGTATTGAGTATTTCATGTGCCGAGAATTGGGTAGAGAAGATTGCAAAATGAGCGCAGGTTTAGATGAAATCTATCAAAGTCTAGTTTTCCCCTGAGGGAAAAGAGTAGTCTTGTTTCCGGCAGACTGCACTCTATTACATCTGGAATAGGTGTTCCCTACTGGAGGTTGCATTTTTACAGGGACATTGACAAATGACAAAAATCTGGGGGAAGGCACCAGTGACATTGAGCCTCGAGGGCACATCTTTGGGAGGAAATGGACTCTTTTTTTTTTTCCTTTTTTTTTAACAAATAGATGCTGACCTGAGCATACCCTGCGATGCCTCTTCAGTCACTCAGTGGGGAGGAGTAGACAGTATCCTTTGCTCTTTTGCTCTGAGGGCAGAACTCTGATCAGTAAAAAGCTTCCCGGGGAAGTGGGTTTCTTGTCAATAGAAGAAACGCTTGTCACAGAATTAGAGTTATTCTGCATCTGTCCTTCTCCTACACGGTGGCCCCCTGGAGAGCCACCTACCAGCACTTCTGTAGCAAGGAATTACTGTGTTGTTGGAAAAACTGAATTTCTTAACCTCTATAAGTATTTATGAAGTGATGGCTGAAATTGCAACTTGCTGGGCAATCCTAGAAGAATCCCGGAATTGTGATGAAGAAGGAAACAGATAGTACTGATTAGAGATTTGGGGAAGATAGCCATTGTCTAAGACTGTGCAGCTGGAGGAATATACACGGAACCCCCAGATATAATGGCTAAGTAATCATATCTAACTAGAAAAATACACTAGATGATTTTTGTATATGTTTGTACCTATGTATGTATATATGTATATGTCTATATGTCTATATATAGGTTTATATTTGTGAAGGTATGTGTGCATGTATTTATGTATTTGCGTACATATGTGTGCATGTATTACACATGCATGTATGTGTATGCATGTCTATATAGTTATGTATGTTTTTGTGGTTATATATGTATGAATGTGTATGTGTGCATATGTGTGCATTTATATGTGTCTGTCTAAATGTATCCATGTGCATATGTGAGTTGAAAATTGTACCCAAGGCCTCATTCATGGTAGGAAAGTATTCTACTACAAATGGCAACCATAGATTTAAGAATATACTTTATTTAGCTCTATATACCCGAGACAATACCATTTCAACATGGTCTTACAGTGATGAAATTGCCAAGGAGATGCTTTACAATCTTTGCTTCTATGAAGTCTTTGAAGTCCTTTGCTTACATTACCCGAAAAGCACATCTCCATACAGGCTAATTCTATTTTAAGTGTTCCGTAGCTGGATGTGGTAGGTGGCTACCATTCTGGATGGCACAGACTAGAAACTTATGTCCCCAAACATGGAGAGTTAAAACAAAAGGAAACATTAGGAAAATCAGGCTGAGCCACACAGGTTACCAAGAAATTCTGGAGACAGAGCCAACATAAAGCGGGTAGCACCATGGAATGCTTTTTCTGCTGGCAGTCACTGGAGTGAGAGCAGCCAGGAAGACAGGTGGAATTTGACCAAACAGAGCAGAGACTCCAGTAGAGGCTGAACTGCACCTGCCCCACTCCTGGTTGCTCTGGCAACCAGACTCCCTCCCCATGCTAATGACATTCTAATGAGAACATCCACATGCAAATGAATTAAGCAGTAATTACAGGCAGATCCTCACTTGTTCTACTAGTTAAGAGGGTGTTGGCTGGGAGAGGGGTTGGGGAGCGGTGGATACCTCACAGAGGAGACTGCAGAAGCAAAGAATTTGAGTTACAAAATAAAATGGTTTTCTGGAGCCTATACAACAAGCAATAAAGTCAAGTAGGTACATAGATTGCCCTATCTACTTGGTCTTTTCTGCTCTTGTCATCATTCAGTGAGAGAGATCAGTCAGCAGAAAGAGGGGAAGGGACTGCAGAGAGAGAAAGTGGAGATTGGGAGCCATGGGCATCCCTGTCCCTCCCCCTCCTGCCTCAAAATAAATTACTTATGAATTGCTGCGGCTCCCAACTCACCCATGGGGAGCTACCGTGAAACTCTGGGAAAATTCGGAGAAAAGATAAAAAGGAGAAAGCCTGTCTTTTCCTTCTGCTTTTGCCTCACTCTTAATTGCTTTCTGGAGTTTTCCCCAAGTAGACCACAGTCAAATTGTAATTAACAGTGACCGAGTTGAATACAGAATTGCAGAAACTTGATAACCCTGGCAAAAGGGTAGGGGAAGAGATGGAGTATGTGGAGGAATATAGCTGGTAGGGATTTTTAGGTTTCCAGAACCTGTGGAGTCCCTCAGGAAGAAGTAAAATTAATATGCATAAACAACAATTAGCTGATAATACATGCAGAAATTATTCATTTATCATTTGGGCATGGTGGCCTATGCCTGTAATCTCTGGTACTTTCGAGGCAGGAGGATTACAAGTTGAAGCTAGCTTGGGCAATGTAGAAAAGACCCTGTCTTGAAGAAAATTAAATAAATGACTGAAGATGTGGTGACCACTTGTCTAGCATATATGAAGTCCTGAATTCATACTCTAAGACCTCCAAAGTGAACACATACATACATACATACATACACACACACACACACACAAACATACATACATACATACGATCAATACAAACAGTAGAACATGCACACATCAATCACTTGAAGTCTCAGTTTTATGAACATTGTATATCAGTATATGGCCTTCAAATACAAGAGCATAAAGGAAACAATTCTCCACTCTTCTTGGTAATAACAGCCTAATTATCTTCCTTGCTTTGTACTGGGATGGTTCTCAGTTACACAGCAACCCAGGGAGGGAAGCTTTATCATAAGATCATATTCCAGGTAGAGAAATAACATGACTTGCCCAAGGGAGGAAGTGGCAGAGTTGAAAACAATTCCAGATAGCTTGACTCCAACATCTTTAGATATGTATTTTGAAATATCAAGGAGAGAGAGAGCTTCATGGAGATCAACCCACCTTTGTTGGCGGTAGCCAACTCCTTTGCTGTCTAGTGGGACTACTAAGGTAGTGACAGTATGTAATATCGCAATCATGTAGAACAAATTGTAGACTATTGAGTGGACCAATCTGGCTGAACTGAAGAGTTCAGGTAGGGGATTTAAAGGGTCTTCACAAGGTGTCGACGAACACGGAAAAGTGCCACCGGAAGGTTTCGATGTGAGGAAATTGAAATCAACACTTCAATTGGGAAGCACAGGAGGCGGAGGGGTCTGCTAAGTGTAATCTCTCAACCAAGCAGTTGCCCGTACTATGGTAGAACGCTGTCTGAAGAAGACAATCGATACACAGAATTTTCCAAGTCACAGACTCGGTGGAGCCTCTGGCATAGGAGAAAAGAATGAAACAGAAAATACAGGCAGCGTGGCCAAAGTCAGGTCTCTGCTGAATAGACCGGAGGACACGAATGAGGAAGCCTCTGCCCAAGTTGGATAGGGCAGAGTTTTAGCCTGGATGCCACTGGCATTTGCAGCTAGATAGCTGCTGTGGGAACTGCCTAGTGCCTGGTGTGTGGGAAAGATGGCCAGGACTTTCACCAGCTGGGAAGCAGCAGCATCCCCTTTCAATGGGACAATGGCTCCAGAGATTGCCCTCTGTCCTCAGGGCTGAGAGTGGGTGGGGGAGTGAGAGCTGCAGAATCAACACTGACAAGCGGCAGTTTAAGGAAGTACACGTTTAACAGAGTGAGGAAGCAATGGGGCAACCAGGTAATAAACTATGGAAGGCTACAGCAGTGCATCACCGGCATTCCAGATGGAGACGTCGGAGCTGCCTGAGAAGAGTGGAATATGGAAGATGAGGCATCAGAATTAGGGTGGAGGTCAGAGGGGCTAGGTTAGGACCAAAAGCAAAACCCGAGAACTCTAGGATACACGCAACTCAAATGAGAGCAGAGGAGAGAGACAGGAACTGTGTTGGCCCTGTCTTCACCTCAAAGCTGGAAGCTTACAGGTGGAAGGGGGCCAAGAGACCACAACAGTGAAGATGGCTAACAGTGAAGATGCTCTTTGTGGTTTAGAAGGAAAGGACACATTAAGATTTCCATGTCAACAGATGGTGGTCCAGGGAGATTCCAGTGTCCTGATTTGATATCTCATGCCTGACATAAGCCTTGTTTGCAGACTCCCTGTTAGAAACTTCCAAAAGCAAGACAGAACAGAACAGAAAATAGAAGCAGGGATTTACTTCCTTCTCCATGAAACTGGGCGATTAATTCAGGAAAAACTATGAGAAAGAAGGCTTTTCACTCTGTGCTTTATATGTGTGTGTGTGTGTGTGTGTAAAACATTTATATATAGAAAATTTAAAAATTATTTGTTTATTTAAGTGATGTGAATGGGTATCTCGCCGATGTGTGTGTATCTATGTACCATGTATGTGCCTGGTGCATGACCACAGAAGTCACAAGAGGACATTTAATTCTCTAAAACTAGAGCTACAGATGGTCGTGAGCTGGGATGTGGGTGCTGGGACTCGAACCTCTGGAAGAGCAGCCAGTGTTCTTAACCACTGAGCCATCTCTCTAACCCCATTTAGCATTTTTTTTTGATGGTTGATTCGTGGAAATGCACCCCCCAAAAAGCTTCAAAGACGTCGTCTTGTTAAAGGGAGGCAGGAGTTGGAAAGTGAAACGCACATTTTTGGAATTCCCTCAAAGACAGAACGCTAGAACGGCGATGCGGACAGAGCGCTAGAACGGCGATGCATACAGCTCTTAAGCACATCGTCTGTGGGTGTGAGATTGCATGGACCTGGTCTTCCGCCAGTTGTCTGAGTCAGTTGTTTACACATCGAAGCCAGAGGGCTGTAGCCATCATAAGTAAGAGCAGCTGAAACGGGATAATGCAGACAGTCGGCCAGCGAAGGAGATTGTAAGGCTATGAAATCATCTCCTTTCTTTAGTTTGTCCAACGTGTAATCCTACACCATTGCAGAGGAAAGACATTGCGGCCGCCAAAGCCCCTCAGTGTGGACCTGATTTCTGCTTTTGACAACAGGTTCTGCCTGTGCCTTTGAAACAAACCCACTAGAATCAGAGGTGCTTGTCATATCCAAGTTTCAGGTGGTTGTGACTTCATTATAAACCGGGCTGAGATGACAGCGTCACTGGGACTTTTGAAATGGCGTCTAGAACCCCACTGTCTCCAATCAAGGAGATCTTGCCATTCATTCCTGCACTTGGCTGTCACTGGCAAACGTAATGTCTGCATAAATAACACATCCTCATGGGCCAGGAAACTTGGTATGAGAGCCAGAAACGCCATAATAAATACAGCGTGCTGATCTGGGGTTCGTTAAACTGATTTTTATCAGCCTTTGTTTCTCCAGTTGGGGAATGATACCTTGAGTATTTCAGACATTTTAATCATAAGATTTTAGGAATCTTTAGTTAGAACCTTCTTTCACATTTGTGTTTGAGCTGCCCTATGGAAAAGTATTTCCTGATAGCAGTCTACCCAAAGTCACTATATATGCAAAGACTCCTAAGACACTTGGTGTGAAGCATTGAACTTGAATAAAATAATTGTCACTATAATTGATATAATAAGCTATTAACTTTTGTAAGTGTAGAACATTCTTGTGATGTTTCTTCCATTTTTCTACAAAAGAACAGGTGCAGTCATATATATTCACACATTTACACAGACACACATACACAAATACACACACTCACATTTTTGGTACCATGTCCTGTGCGGAGGGTGAGAAATGCAACAGGGTCTCAGGCAGCAAGATCTCTGTCCTCTAAAAGCACACTCCAATGTGGGTGAGGACCAGTCAAACAAATGAACACATTGTGTACTGGAACACATGGGAGCGCCACCGCTGCCTCTGGGGTGGGATACTAGAGAAGGCTTTTAGGATGCGATGGTTCATGCTTGTCTGGAATATGTTCTTCCGCGTGTCCTCACTGCTTATGTATGTGTTAGGTAAGTTTTCTCATCACACGCTTCTGTGTTGAGTTAATACTTCAAGGCTGGGAAATGTATTTGGTCAAGCACTTGCTATGCAAGCGTGCAAACACGAGAACAAGAGTTTGGATTCCCCAACAGTCAGGCATAGGTTACCAAATGCCTATAATCCCAGTGTTACGGAAGGGGAGACAGGAGAATATTTGAAGATCGCTGGCTGCCAGTTTGGCTTTAATCAATGAGCTCCAGGTTCACCGAGAGACAGTGCCTCAAAAAATGAGGAGGAGAACAATTGAAGAAGTCTCTTGACAACAGCCTCTGGCCTCTATGCAAAGGCACATACATGGACACACACAGGAACATCTGCACACTCACATGTATCACACACACACACACACATACACAAGAAAAAAAATGCTCTCCTAAAGTTAACATAATTTAGGGTGTGTATCTTCAAGTGACTGATTAAAAAGGAATAGATTTGTACTAATAAACACAAATTAATATTTTCAACATAACCTCTCCCTAGTCTTTTCTCTAGATAATTAAATTGTAATTTAATTCTAAGACATCAACTTGCTTATAGGAAAGGCACACTGAACCGATTCTTGTTCTTTGTAAGTTAATATATCTTGTTGGATTTAGAATTTAAGAATTATGGTCTTAGATTGTTTTGTTGATACTCATGGGAGACCTGCCATTTCCTACAGAGAAATGGAGGAGTAGACTGGAGGGGGACAGCGGGGAGGGTGGGGAAAGGGACTGTGAGGAAAAGAGGAAGCAGAAACTGCTGCTGGAATATAAAATAAATAAGTTTATTTAAAAAGTGAATTGGGGTAGAGATGTTATTTTTTTTTAAGGAGCTTAACATCAGACTTGTTCTTAATCATTACAGATGACCATAGACTTTGCTTTGCCATGCTTTCTCCCCCAATTCACATGTTGACCCACCGTTTGTGAGAGCCAGCTGTGAACTTGCCGTCGAACAGAGACAGGACTGCAGTTCCGTCATCTCTGCCGTTAGCAGACAAGATAATTGTGAAGCCAGTGCTCCAAACAGAGGCTGTTTTCAAGATTAAACAAATATTAAGATTGTTGGCAAACAGCTCAAACACAATAGTACTCAGGAAAGGACACACTTTCTTGCTGGTGATATAAATACCTCATGTTACATGTGGGGTTAAGATCCACAAAATGCTAGAAGAAACAAGATCATTTAAGACCTACGCGGCAAGAAACCATTAACAGGGTCAAGTAAAGGAGATGATGGAATGATTTAAAAATAGCTTAGTGCCCAGATAATATGACCTTCTCCAGGTAATCTTGAAAAGTTAGCTTCAGGACATAGCTGGCATTTTTGTAGGGTGATTTCCAAACACTATAATGTGTTTAGTCAGAAGGAATTTTAATTTTTTACACTCAGTCTTTTCTTTGGAGAAGGGTATCTTCTTTGTAGATTTTTTTCTGGATTCTTATAAGTGTGTGATCAACATACCCGGCTGTTCCTTACAGTGGGCTGTTTAACAGTTCTACAGTTACAAAGAAGCCTGGGACACATCGTACGTGGAGAATTGTTCTGAAAGCATTGGAACCCTAGGCTATTCATACCTTCAACTCCACAAATGGCCAACTTTTTTTTTGCAGTATTGTTATGTTTTTATAATGTTGTCTAAGTCAACAATATCTATCCTTGGCTGTCTCTGAATTATCTTCAGTTTCCCTATAGGGCCTTTGAAAATGTTGAAGAAAAGACAAACTTAGCAGGTATCAAGAGTCTGATAAGTGATTAACATTTTGCTGAGTCCCCTAAGGGCCGAAGAAGAGTCACTGCAAGAGCATGAAGTTCTCATAATTTTGACGACTGAGTGAAGAAACAAATAGCATGTAGGGGTTAAAGCAGCAAAATATAATACAAGTCCAGCTATAACTTTTGCTAATGACTCTATGTGTACACGTAAGCCAAGGGGTACTTTGAAACCAAAGGGAACACACTTGGCTATAAATGGCAGGTTAATATTGCACAGTGATGTTAAAAACCCAGTGTATCTTTTTTTTTTCTTTCTCATATTAACCCAATCTTTCTCGGTCACATCTCTTTCTGCCTCTCTTTGTCCCCTTTTCTCTTTCTCGATCTCTGTATGTTTCTCTGTCAGTCTTTCTGTCTCTGTCTGTCTGTCATTCTGTCTGTCTTTTTCTCTCTTTTTTAAAAGAAAGAAAACCAAAGGGCAGTGGATGAAGGTCTTGGTTCTCTGTCTCCCCCAGCAGCTGTCTCTGTAAGAGTTTCTGAGCCGCCGAGTGCCCTGGAGTGGCCCCGTATTGTTCTGACCTCTCCGAGCGGTTGTGTCAGTAAACCCGTTTTATGAGACCCAACAACATCTGGTGGTTTGGTATCTTCATCCAGCTCCCATAGCCTCTCCATGTCACCGGATGAATGCATCCCAAGTGCTTGTTAGTGGGGATGATAATAAAGCCTGCATAAGCAAATGTTGGGGTTGGGGTAGGCAAAGGCATTCTGGGGCTTCACCGTACAGCGTCGCAGAGTGGGTAACAAAGACGAAGTGGCCGGATACACAAAAGTGCTTATGCCAGAAGGTCTGACACGCTGCAGGCGGTCCGTGACATCTTGTGGCTTTTGGCTGTTGTTGGGTGTGATGCGTGTCAACGCCGTGATGGATGACTTTCAGATCTTTCCCATTCTATCATATCTGTAAGAAATTCCCTCTTCCTCAAATGCCTTTTTGTCCTTGTACCCCTAGGCTGCAGATGGCACCAACCCACGCATTCCCATTGTACATAGGCGACAGAGGAGTCTACCATTCTTCGGAGATTCAACTCATGGTTGAGTTGCTAGCATTCAATTAAGACTTGAAATTATGGCTTTGGGCAGTTTAACCTCTTTCAATAGGACTAATGGGAGCTACCCCGGCCAGTTGGGAATTTCCTGGGGTGCCCCAGATAGATTTCACTTCGTTTAGATCTGAAAGGATAAATCTCCAGGCAAAACAAAGGCAATTGTTTCCTTTTCCCACTTTGATTGCATTATTTTCTATAAGGAAAAGAAAATTCTCCTGGCGAATAAAATCAGGTGAATACATGGACTCCTAGGAAACACACACACACACACACACACACACAAACCCTCTCAACTGCAAATGTGGTCTACAACATAGTAGTTCAGACAAAGTGCAGAGATTAAACATGTATGATTGATAACAGTTGGCCAAAGTTACAGCTTCTTTCTCTATGACTTCAGCCCAGTGGCATAGATTTTACAGGTTTGAACTGTGAAGTCCAATTTTTCACTTGGGGAAAGCTACAATAGAGAGTATTAGGCAAGAAACAGGTTAGTTATACACTGCCCTTTCTGTTTCTGTTTAAACACTTATTGCATGGATTCTGTTTTTTTTTTTCTTTTTTAAAGAAGCAATAGGTCTGAAGGAAAGGGGCTTTTTTTCTAAGTTATAGAAGAAAACAAGATACCAGCGGGGTCTTCCAAGGTTGAAAGGACGCTGCTCAAGCCCTGCGACCGGTGGGAGTCAGTGGCTACTCAACCGGGACCTCCTAAGCCAAAATGTAAACCTGGGTGGAGTCCACACTAGTCAGGGGACTGAGGAGCGAACAAATACCTGCAAAGATCAGATCAGTTTCAAAGAATCAGTCACAGGCTCCAGGTAACAGATAAACTGGGCTTAGCTGATAGGATCCAGTCATCCACTTTGATGGCTCTCCATGGAATGTTAGAAGTCTCAGGAAGGGAAACTCAGGACACACAGATAAAGAGAGAAAAGACTCTTGCAGGAAAATCAGCAGCAGGAGGGACACCGAGATAACAGAAAAGATAAGACAGTTAATGACCAGGCGCAAGAACCTGAAGATGCACCTGAGTGAGATCACAAAGGAGCCAGTGGTGGCAGACATCATAAACACGGGCTCGGACCCCTTGCTGGACAAGGTTTGATGGGTTTGAAGTTTGACTAGGTGAGGTAACAGTATCTGCTTCAAGTGAGCCAAAGAAGCTCACTAGGCTGCCCAACATGCGTTGAGCTGACTCTGCCGCATGCTTCTCTGTGTCTTCAGAATATGTAGGGTTTTTGAGCGGTGAGTGCCCAATGAATTAATAGTTTAAAATGTCTGTTCCATTCTCCTGCCATGTGCTTATTTTCTCAAAGCATCTCAGATGATCAGATTATGTGACTTCCTGGACATTATCTTAAAATATAAATCTCTAGTCCCCTTCCAGAGAAGTCTTGATTAGGCTACACAAAATCTATCCTTTTTTGAAACCTAGATAATACTTAGTTTTGGACATTTGGGAACTCTGTAGAATAAAGAGATTTCTGGTGTGTGTATGTGTGTTTATATTTACAGGACATACTTCCATGTTTAAAGGACAGTAAAGCAAAAGTGTATTTCATGCAAATTAGGCAGCAGATATGTAGTACATATTTTTAAATATTTGCATGAGAATCTTGAGCTATAGAATCATACATAGGAAAGCTACCCTAAAATTTCAAAGTAGTTTAATAATAGACAAAAGAAATTTTCAAGGAAAGACATGCCTGGCCTTTAAATTTTAAACTCTTGGAGATAAATAACTTGTAACTAATACACTACACCTTACTAAGTGACTTTACAACATTGCTCAATGGATTTGGCCAGGAAGTGTGGTCCAAGGCTGGTCTCTGACTGAGGACATGATAGGGTCCCCTTTATTTCTTTCAGTGAACTTTGAAACATCCGAAAGAACACATTGCATTCTCTAAAGTAGTGTGCAAACTCAGCAGGATCCTCATCAGCTTTAAACCATGTAGAGTTCTGTGAATTTTCAGGTACCTAAGTCAAAAAGATATTGTTTTTGGGGTGGAGCAGCCCTGTATTGCAAGTCTCTTATGTAAAAAAAACAAGCAAAATCCATTCAAGGATTCTGAGAAAAACAGCTGTCTAACTACCTCTGTGCCCCAGTAGAACACGGTTGAAAAAAAAATGACTTTTTTCCCTTGTATAGGCTGTGATTTGTGAAAATCAAATTATTTCCCAAGTGAAAGCTATTTATAGTGTGTTTTTGGAAAGTCCCCACACCATGAAAATGGAGGAGTGTAGCCTGTAGAAGGGCCAAGTCATTTCTGGGCACCAGACCCCAAAGAGCTTATAAAAGTGAGAGACAGTACTGTGGAGAATTATTTTATTCCCACGAAAGGTTTGGGCTTAAGCTTGTCTACCAAATTACCAGTCCCAAAGGGAAACTGAGTACTTGTAAAACTCCGAGGGGTTTTTAGTACGTGACTGGGAAGTGTCCTAAGCATTGTTATCATGAAAATATGGATGATGTGATCTGATTATTTTTGAGTCAACCTTTTTGGGTCAAAATGTTCCCATAAAGTCCAAAGGTTGAGTAGGGGGAACTTGAAGGGGCCCTTTAGAATCTTAGTAGTGTCTTCACTTTGGCCATCTTTCCATTTGGAGTAGGAATTCTTTCCTGGAGGTGGGAGTGGGGATTTGTGTTTTTCAGGGTGTGAGTGCCATCCCTGCGTTTTACATGCCAGCTGTCAGTGGCAACCCCTCCCACCAACTGTCTCTTGATTGGGGAGGGGGCATTGCCTGTGGTTGGAAAGTACTATTTTAATATTTCAGCCAAAGAAACAAAATTCCATTTAACCAGCTCCAGTATATGACAGCTTGTCAAAAAAGAAAGGGAGCCCTGAAGGTGCAGCAGGCCACATGAGTGGTCAACTCTTCGCTTTAGCTGCAGGACCATGGCCCGTTGTTCACTGATTCTAACCCCTTTTCCCTCCCCTTCCTCCCCTCCTCTCCACTTCCTTTTCTTTCTTCTTTTTTTCCCCAGAAGCTGATGGAAGTGGACTCGGCTCTTCATCGGTCCGCACGTATTCTTCCAACGCTCAGCTGAATGACATACTGGGAGGCGATTTCTTTTCTCCCGACAAAACCCATAGAAATTAGAGCGAAGGACTAAAAAGCCCCAGAATCCCTCAGAGCTGTCAGTGTTCTATCTCTCGGCTTGTCACCCGTGTCCTCCATCATCCTTCCCCCTCTTGGCCTTGCAGTTTCCTCCGGATGCAGCGGTGGTCCTTCGTTGCTTTCACGCTGTAGCAGATACACCCCAGTAAGGAATCCCGTGTCTTTGAATCCATGCGTCTGCATTTGACTTTCAGGTAAAATCAGTCCAGGAATTCTATTAAACGTGTAGAGACCCTGGGTCAAAACAAAAGCCAGTCAATAATGAGGCTCTACAATAGTATGGGAATGTGGCTCCAGCATATGACAAAACCAAAATATAGGAAATAGCTTCAAAATGAACAGATATATATTTGTTGGGTACATTGACTTCATAGAAACAGATTGCTCCCTCCCCCAATTTGTGCCATTCTTAAGTATTTGAAATTGAAATATATCTGTTCTAAAAGTAACATAGGGTACATATGTCAACGAACATATTAAAGCTTAAATACTATTAGGAAAACATTATTTAGATGTCCCAAAAGGCTGCGCTCTCTCCTCCCTCCCTCCCTCCCTCTCTCTCTCTCTCTCTCTCTCTCTCTCTCTCTCTCTCTCTCTCTAAAGAATCAATGTGATAAAATTTATTTTCCATGCTACCATTTGATCAAACTTTATCGTGGAGTCTAAGTTGTCTACTCGTAGGAGGCCAAATGGAATTGTGGGCCCTTCCGTTCCCAAGTCTCTCCTTTCTGCATGTGTGAACCTGTGTTCCGGACCCTGGCTTTCGCATGTTTCTGTCTGTGGCACTCTCTGTCCCTCTCTCTCCTCTCTTGCACCTCCTTACCATAGAGTGGTGGAGGAGAGTGACGAGCTGACTTCACTCTCTCAGATGAGATGACAGTCCCTTAGGGCTAGAGACAGGGCACTTCAGAAATAAAGACCGAAGTACTTCAAACTGAGCACAGTCAACAAGGCAGTATAAAAGACAGTATCTAAGAGGACCAAGAACTATTCCCTCACCCCAAGAAATCAGCCCTCCCTGTTTAGTAGAGTGCTCATATTATTCACTTCAGACAATGCCCTATCTCTCACTACGGCTTCTCTGAGTGACATCCACTCCGGACTCAAGTGATAAATATTTAACCAAGGGAACTCCCCCCTACAGCCTCTTTTCTTTTTTCCCCCTATGCATTAAATTAATTACTTCATTTTAATAAGCAAAGCTTCTCTCTGAAGCTCAACCTTAATTATTTCACACTTTCGTCAACTCTCTGCAACTACGTTGAACTACAGAGGAACGCTGGAAAAGACGAATGTCTTCAGGGTTAATTCTGGTGAGAAAGGCAAAGCCGTAGAAGTTGCGCTGTTCTGATGAGCCCCTGTCCTTTAGTGCTGGTGATCCTGGCCCCATATTTAGTCATGTCTACGGAATGGCATAGACATTTTTGCTTAGTGCAAAAGAGAAAATAAAGACATTTTACTGGCTTTGTGGAGGGTTTGATTTCCCAGAGTCCTTGTCCCCCTCCTTTTTCTTCTTGTTCTGTTTTTGGGTAGAATTCTTTCCACACTGAAGACATTCTGTTCTGGTGAGTTCTGCACTTCTTATGTCAATTACATTCACATCTTTGATCTTGGATGAGATCTCTTGTGCATATTTTTGTTCTATTTACATCTTTGATCTGGTTTCTTGTGATTTTTTTTTTGGAGGTTGTGTTTTTATTCGAAAGACATTCACCCTACAATATTTAAAGAGGAAAACAAGGTGACATTTACTTTACCCATATGACATTGTGTTTTGAGGCATATGGATAAACGAGACCGTCTTTACACGGCTCAGCTCCTCCTTCCAGTATCCAAGCAGCTGTGATTTTTAGTTACTGTAACAGCTCACAATCAGGTGGATGGCAACGTGGCTGATCCAACTCGGCTCTCGGGTTTTGCCATCTTGTTGTTCCATTTGTCTCAAAACAGTCGATTTCTCCAGCCGCCTGACAGTGATGCAGATATTGAATAGGAAGCAAACTTGCCGAACAGCACCTGCTTAAGGACGGCTCAAGTACCCTTGCAGCCTTGCTATTACCATCATCATTTTATTGACCATGAAATTATTTGCTTGCTTGCGTAACATGTCATCTATATTCAGGTTTCAAGAACTCACCCAGGTAACTTTAAAGGTGATCCGTGTTGCTAAGGGGAGATTAGAGAATGAGATAACAGCCAGCGGCCCGTCGCTGTAGCGGTGGCAAAGAGCTATGAATAAGGGGGCCACATGGGACCTGGGAATGTACATGACAAAAAATTGGTCACCATGGCAACATTTGAGCAGTGGGAGACAGGGAGCTGAAGTGCGCAACACAGAACCGCAGTGGCCTGATTGAAAAGAACTGCCTATAATTTAGCTTGACTGACTTGTTATGTAATATGTTTTCTGTGCTATGCAAATGACTGTAGAAATGTGAGCATTCAAAATAGTATACAAATCCAGGCTGTAATAAAAAGAAGAAAAGAAGGGGCATACACCTTTAAGGGGTAGGATTGAACCCCAATTATGAGCAAACCAGAGCATTTCTGTGGCTGATGACCTTTGATAGTGTTACCATAGGTATTTCTGCATAAGGCGTCTGTCTAGAAACAACGTTTTTGTATTTCAGAGGCATGTTTATATAAAACGCTAAATTTTGCCTTTTAAAAGCAAGTAAAACTAGAATTAGGGGTATAAAAAAGGTGGCGCAGCGGTAAGAAATTGTGAAGTTAAAGGGCTCCATGCTGAGCCTCCTTACATAAACTAGAACACTGAGTTTTCCACAAAATTTGTTTTGAACTAGTTGCTTGTTTTTTGAGGTATTTGTATAGTTGTCACTGTTTTCCATCTCGGTTGGTCCGTGCCACACATAGAAAGAGGAAGGTCAGGGATACAGTCTGGCCAAATCGCATTTTGCTGTTTGCTTTCTCATAGATTTGCCTCTAATGGACGCGTATCACCCGAGCGTCGTCAGGACTGCTAGAAGGTCATTTATTAAAAGTGTTAGGAGAACACTGAAGCCCCAGTCAATAAATCTGAGCGCCAAATCTCTTCTGCAGATTTAGCAGTCCATAGGCATCGCCTATATCACAGGAAGCGAATTAGAATGAATCACATAGCTTAATGGCAACATTCCTGCTAAGCTGTACATATAATAGTGACAATAATAAAATTAGTAGTAATTATAGAAATGATTACTGCTTAGATTTACTGAGTGCTATCTGGATGCCAGAAACTCTTTTGCCTCATTTACTCCTCGCGAAATTGTGGCAAGATAGAAACAAGCACCCTCCCCTCCCATTTAGCAGATAGGGGCTCAGAAAGGCTAATGTCGTTTGCCTGTGGTCATGCAAATGGTAAATTGTAGCGCCCTGATCAGAATGCAGAGCCCTCTATCTCCTGAGCGTCATTTTCTAGGCGAGGTTTCTCTCTGGAGCCGGGCCAGATGACTTAAAATTACCTTGCTCTGTGAGGCCTCCAGCCTGCACCTTCCCGGCTCAGACCCTTTTCTCTCAAACAGTCGCATTCCTGAATCCATCACAGCCCCAGCCACAGCCATGCACCCAGACACTGGAAACCCATTTTGTCTGCATTCATTTTCTGAAACTCCTTATGTGGCGTTTCCTTATGTTTTGCAACTCGAATTGCCATCCTCCCAAGGTTCATACGCTGAAAGCTTCCTTTGCAATGGAGCAATCCTCAGAAATGGGGCATTGGGAAAACGAACGGATCACAGGGCTCCGACTTCACTAACGTCTTAATGCACGGAAAAGTTTATCATCTGATAGGCTATCAGGAGGAGATGCATAGAAATTGAGGGGTTAGGATGTACTTGAAAGAGGTAGGTTCTTGAAAACACGCCCTAGCGACCTTCTCCTTGTCATCTTCCTGTTTCACAGAACCGCTGCTTTCCAGTTGCTAGGACGGAGGTGGCTCTGGTCTCTACCTTGAGGCTCTGCTTCCCCACCCGTCTGCAAACAACAGAGCAGAGTGACTGCTCACCAAAACCTTGAAACCCGAGCCAAAGTAAACCTTTTCTCGCTGAGGTTGACTTCCTCGGGACTTTGTTCCAGCAGTGGAAACAGAGCGTTCTGAAGAATGTCTTATGTGTGACGTCTTATGACAACTTGTCAATTAGTCTTTGCTTCTGCTTCACTTGGCGAAACTAGATTAGGAGAAAGTATGTGTAAATGTTGAATGTTCTCATTGTGTTGATGTCATAAAGGGATCAAGCCGCAAACGGAAGTTAGGGGCCAGAATTCACTAGAATCTAGATTACGGCTGGCGGCTGGGAAGCTGCTTGGTTGGAAGGTGAGGAATTCCCTCTATGTTCCGGGGCTAGCTTTGTTCCTCTTCCTTAGGTTTGAGATGTTCACCTAAGCTGTTTTAGATGACAATAGTTTTCTAGCATTTTTTTTTTTTTTTCCAGAATGCCATGACTTGAGACTGAAAAGAGACTTTAGGTTTTGGATTCACACAGTGTTGAGACTGCTAAAGACTTGGGACTTTTGAAGTTGGACCTAATGTAGTTTTCATCACGACATGGCCATGAGCCTGTAGGGACGGCAGTGGTCCGTGGTGAGTTAAATGCAAAACGGTCCCTGTCAGTTCACATAATTGAACACTGATACTTTTGGGGAAAGGAGATGGAGCTTTTAAGAGGTAGAACCTGGGGAAAGAATGTCATTGGGAGTGGGCTTTGAGATTGCATAGATTCATCCCACTTCTGGTGCGGCATCCTCTACTTTTTGCGTGTGATGGAAAATGCGATCCCTCCATTTCTTGCCTTGGTTGGTTGCTGCCATTCTTCCAATTTATCTTTCTTTCAAAAGTTGCCTTTGGTCCATAGTATTTTATCACCGCAACAAAAGTAATTTATGTTTTGAGACTCAAGATATGCACATTTCTTTCTTTTTCTCTTCTTTTTTTTCTTTTTTTTTCTATGGTTTTTCAAGACAGGGTTTCTCGGATACCTTGGAGCCTGTGCTGGAACTTGTTCTGTAGACCAGGCTGGCCTCAAACTCACAGAGATTCACCTGCCTCTGCTTCCCGAGTGCTGAGGTTAAAGGCATGCACCACCATGGCCTGCAAAATGTGCAAATGTCAATGCCTGCCAGTAGAAATTTGAAAACACCACTGGGACATTCTTTCTTCCCAGTAGCAAGCAGCACAGAAAAATTTCAGGGGCTATGCATTGCCACCAACAATTTGTGTGTCCAATGGTTTTAAATCCAGACTTTCTGGAAGCTTTGGGGTGGAATACTTCGGTCGGATAATGAGGGTGAGTACCTTTTCACATGCCCGTTGTCTCGGTGGATATGCTCTTGTGGTATCTTAACAAGTAGCTCATTCATTTCTCCACATGGCTACCCATCTTTCTTGTGTTGCTTCGATCAAGAACACTGATTTAAAAACATAAATCCATTTATCATTGGTAAATCACATACTGGGAAAGCTTTCCACTCTGTGGAGATCTTCACTTTTGTTTATTTTTTTTAAAATTGAGCATTAGGATACAATCTAGTTTGTTTTAATGGCAGACCTAAAATACAATGGCTTAAAGAAAGTAGAAATTTGTATTCTCCTTGTATTGTCTCTCAACACCCAGGACGTCACACATCTCAGCTGGGCTGGGCTGGTGCACCTCTCCACTCTACATCTGAAATCCTGAAGGCCGTGCTCTTGGCCTGAGGATGGCTCCACACCATTCCACATTCTGACCCCATATAAGATGGAAGAAGTCCGGGGCGTGCGGCTTGACCTGTGTGAAGAAGTGTGAAATTTTGCACTTAGCTCACACCCCATTAATCATGTCCTTGCCTTTTAGCTGAGGTTCACTTACTAAAGAGGGGGAGAAAGTACACACTCTCAAGGCAGTGCACATTTTGCCGGGGAGAGTGGAAGAAGAGGAGGGGGATGTTGCTGATGGATCTTTCTCCAGGACTCCCAGCTGCTACACCTCCCAACGCTGGACTTAGCGGTGAGTTGGTTTCTTTGTTTGTGCTTCTCGTCCTTGTATTTCTTGCAGGTTACAATTCTGGGATCTCGAAAGTGTTTGTCCCTGCTTTGACGAAGCAGTCCCCAACAAGGATAGCGCTTCATAAGCCTTTATCTGTTGCATTTATACCTTGCATGCGATTTCCCACGGAAACTAAACGTGCTTCCGTTAGCAGTTAGTGACGTGCTCGTTACTTATCTCACTGTTGCACCCCACAGCTCCACCGGACCAGAACTCCTGCTGTGAGTTTAGAGACCGGAAGTTCTTGCCTGAGGAGCTGGGGGCCAGACAGATGCAGGGAAAATGTAGGGACTGGGGTGAAGTGGAGCTGTGATCGAACACAGCGGGCCTGGGATGGAAAGAGGGGACATAGCCGGCATCTTTCCCACCATTACTGACAGCTTGATAAGAAAGGCATGCAGATAAACTATAACGAGTGAAGAAAGAAAACCAGCAGGCAACGTCGAGTCTGCGACAGCTAGAGAATCCAGGTGTTGTGGCTGGGGCTGTTAGCACAGGGAAAGCTCAACGAGCATCCAGTTTCTTAGTCTTCCTAAAGTCAAAGACTCTGATCTGCTCGTGCTACTGTGTTCCGTGGTTTTGTTGTTGATGTTTTGTTTGGATCTTGCCAGGTAATGTGAAAATGTGGTCATCATTTTTTTTTTTCCAGTTGAAAAGTACATACACAAGATACTTGATTGCACTTAAATTAATTTGAAAATTGTGAGATTAGAAATTGCTTCTGGGAAGTCCATGTCTCATTTTTAATTCTGGAAAATCACTGTCTCATTAGTATAAAAATAAAGTGAAAGTAACAAAAACAAATGAACACCTTTTTCCCCCCGTGACAATCTGGTTCATATTGCACATTAAAAGAAGAGTGTGAAGTCATTTAGATAAAAAGTCGTGGAGATCCCCCTGTGTGTACACACTCATTATGTTTGTGTCTTTCTGTACATTTATTGCACATGTCAAAGTAGTGCCTCTTGAGCACAGAGGGCCACATTTCTACTATGCCCATTATTTGATGGCAGTGATTCTAGACAACCAACCAAGACAATGCCTTCCCTTCCTAGTCCCTAATTTCTAGCATCTATGGCTACCTCTGCAATGCATACTTAATAGGAGAAAAGCACTATGCTAGCCACTGTGAGGTTTCACCTGGTCCAAAGAACTGCTCTCTTACCCTGTAGCAATTTAGAAACTAAGTGAGGTGACAGCCATCCCAATTCCCAACCCATATGTCAAGGGAGAGGGCTGTCATATGGCTATATAATGAGGTTCACCCTGGAGGTCCTCTCCTCTGTAGGCCAAGAGTACTGTGGCCTGCTCCTGCTTTCCATGTATTAGATTTGCTGTCTGGAAGAGCTGTGCCATCTGGAAGCCGGTGGGGGTGGGCCAAGAAGACCACTTGTGGATTTCCAGGCAGCTGGGCAGCAATGCTGTCTGGTCATTAGGAGCACTGTAACAAAGGCCTGAGGACATGTGGAATTGGGGATGGAAAAGGGGCCTTCAGAATGTGGGATGAAACTCATGGACTAGAAGAGGTTGTAGAAGTGCTGGGAAGAAATCCACTTCCATTAACAAGCTATGTGGAATCAAGGGTTAAAGGCAAATGGGTGACAGCGGGCCTGAGTGGCTGGTGGCGGGCCCAAGTGGGTGACGGTAGGACTGAGTGGGTGATGGCAGGAATGAGTGGGTGACGGTGGGCCTGAGTGGGTGATGGCGGGCAGTCATCATTAGCATTTGTCAGCTTCACACAACATATACATATCTGGAAAGCAGAAATCTCAGCTGAGGCATTGCTTCCATCAGATTGGCCTCTGGGGCGTTTTCTTGATTGCTAACTGATGGGATCCCAGCCCTCTGTAGGAGGTACCACGTCATAATAGGTGGGCTAGGTAAGAAAGGCAGTCGGAAGTTGTGTTCCTCCATTGTCTCTGCTCCAGTTCCTGTCCTGGTTTCCCTATGGTGATGGACTGTAGCCTGTAAACCAAAGAAACCCTTTCCTCCCGACGTTGCTTCTAGTCAGTGTTCTATCACAGCAGCAGAGCAACAGGAAAGAAACCACCAGGACAGTGGGTGATGGTGAGCCTGTGTGAGGGATTGAACTTGCTGTATGAACAGACACTTGTAAGAAGTGAGGAGGGTAAGCCATGGAAGTGACTGGGTAGAAGCGTCAAAGTTTAAAGGCCTTAGGATGGTGAGCAAGGAGGCCTGGGCCCTGAACAAAGAGATGAGAAGAGAGAGCAGCAGAGGAACAGAGGACAGACAGAAGGAGGCGGGGGATAAAGTACGTTGGGACATGGAGTTTCCAGGGCATGCTTTAGCTTCTTTAACGAATCAACAGGATAGCCATCAAAACAAGATATAGAATACCCTCATGGATTTGAATACGAAAAGAAAGACATGCCATGATCGGAGCAGGTATAGCAAAGCAAGCATATGGGCTTGAGCAGGAACTTGGTTGCATGCTCTGAATACCTTTGAGAGGATGATCACTCTCAGTGGCCAATGGTAGCCACACAGCACTCAGGGTGGCTCTCATGTTGAGGCATTGATGGATGCCTCACTCTCCAGCAATGAAAGCCAATGGGGGAAGGAGGTATGAGATCTTTGTGCAGTTAGTCTCCTTACTCCCACGAATGGAGTTTGGATTCTCTCTAATGGATATACTTGAAAGGAGGAGGAAGGATGGGTGGAAATGGTAAAGTGACTCATCGTGGTAGGAATGGGGGAAGGGGACAAGAGGTAGAGACTTCTGATTGCGGGGAGGGGAGATGGCAGATGTGAAGTGACTTTGGGGAGTAGATGGTTGAACAAGCAATGGGAACTAGTGGAGGCCACAGTGTGAAGAAAACCCAAGGAGTTACTTGGCAGAGAAAGGTATAAATTGGGCAATTTTCACATCAAGAAACTGAATAAATAATGTGGAGAAAGGGCAGGGGATATGGTTCAGTTTGTAGTGCTAGCCTAGCACGCTTGAAGCCCTGGGTGCCAACCCCAGCACCATATAAACTAGGTGGTATCTAGTTATATCTACTGGTATCTGCCTGTAATCCTGTCACTTGTGAGGTGGAGGCAAAAGGCTCAGGAGTTCAAAGTCATTCTTAGTTATATAATGAGTTCAAGGCCAGCCTGAGACGTGGTACTCTGTCTCAAAAACAAACAAACACAAACAAACAGCCACAAGCAAAGGAAAGGACGATAATAGCCCCCCGCTGATCACAGCACCTCTGTGTAGCTGAGTGACTGAAAAGATCATCACATTTATTTTTCTCAGAGATGATCTCACATCTCAATTTCTCTTTCAATTTTTTTTGAAACTACAACTTGATTGCGACATTTCCCCTTCCTTTTTCTGCTTTCAGATCCTCCCATACCTCCTTGAACGCCTTCGGATTCATGGCCTTTAAAAATAAAGAATTATTATTACATGTATATACATGTATATTTCTAAATACACCCTGTCCAGTCCACGCTATCTGTGTGTATGTTTTCGGGGCTCTTTGGCACTGAACAGTCAAGGGCTGTGCTCCTCCCTGGGGAGACCCGCCTCTTCAGCTGCCAGCTTGTTCTTGTCTCGATTCCTTCTTGGAAAGAGTCTGCCATCTTAAGTTGATGCTATTTCCCCTGGATGCCGCTTATTACAGACTCGGGGACAAATAATAAAGAGTAAGAGAACTCGTGTCTTACTTTATCGTTTAAAGGAATCATTACCGGGGAGGAAAATATCTAACCCGTTTCTGTTTCAATCACAGAGAAAAAGCCCAACGGATAAGACCTCCATTCGCCATGGCTGCTACCCAGCTCTGCTACTCTAATGCAAAAGTAGACACAGTGCACAAGTCAGTGTGGCTTGCGCCCCAAAGATCTTTATTTATAAAGACAGGCAGTGGGCTAGACTTGGTCCTGTGTCACGGTTGGCTTGGTCCAGGCTTTTATCACCATCTGCCTTTGTTGAACACTTTTTTTCTTTTTGGTTTTTCGAGACAGGGTTTCACTGTAGTTTTAGAGCCTGTCCTGGAACTAGCTCTTGTAGACCAGGCTGGCCTCAAACTCACAGAGATCCGCCTGCCTCTGCCTCCCGAGTGCTGGGATTAAAGGCATAAACCACCACCGCCCGCCTGAAGACTTGTTTAAAAAAAAAAGACTTTATTTATTGCTAATTTGATAGAATTCATTTTTGTTACTATTATGTATATAATAAACTTAAGAATAATTAACAAAAATTTAAATTAAAGCTGACAAGTTAAAAGTTTTCTTCCTTCCTTCCTTCCTTCCTTCCTTCCTTCCTTTCTTCCTTCCTTCCTTTCTTACTTTTTCTTCACTTCAAATTGCAGTCTTTGGTGGATGTTTAGGCTAGATGCAGGTCGTGTTAAAGATTTTAATTGTCTATTTTACTCTCCTCGAGGCGCATGAACATCAAAATCCCCGTGTTATTCTTACGCTGCTGCAGCTCTGCCATCAGCCATTTGCCATTGCCGATGCCATAAAAAAGTGAAAATTAATTTTCTATCGTTTGAATCAAAGTGTCCCTGTGCCTCAGCACAGTGCTGAAGCAACGCTGTAAAGTTAATGGAATATTGTAATCTGCAGGATGCTCTTTTGTTTGAGAAGGAAAATGGGCTCATCCTCCACGCTATGAAAGCTTTATAGCGACCAGACCAACTAGATCAGCGACGAACAGTAAAACACCAGATAAAAATGCGGCAATATGGTGTCTTTGACCGAGAGGAAATTTCCAGACTGTAATGTTTAAAACTCTTGTTTTGTGCCAGCTTAATATTCAGGTAAACAAATGCTCTCGTTTCTAAATCCTGCATTGGAAGATACTTTTTTTAAAGAACAGCGTTTACTGTGGGTAAAGTGGGAATGACTAAATCCTGACAGCCCACTGGTGTCCTCCAGTCCGAGTGACAGCTGCCATCGCGAGTGAGAGCCCTCCATCGCCAGGGTGAACTTGGTTGGTAAACTGCTCTGCTGAGTCCCCCGTGTTGCACATCCATTTCACACTTGCATCTGCTGCCATATTTTAAAGCTTTATTTCATCACCTTTGACAAAAGGCAAAGACTCTGGTGCCATAGGCCCTTGTTCTACAGACAGAACTGGAGAGAGGCGTTGTTGGGATGCGTCAATGGGCTTTCTATCCTAGAAATCAAGGTTGGATTTTCTACTTGGATTTTTTTTAATTAGGGGAAAAAAACCACTAAAAACTAAAACAAAACATAAAAGCAACAATGAACCATTTTCCTTTCTTGTATAATCTGCATTTCGGAAATGGAAATTACGTTGAGTTCCGTTTTCCTATTCAGCAGAAGGGAGAAGGAACGCTTCTCATGAGTTTCACCAAGCGAGACAGGCAGCAAGCATCTTTCAGGCATTCCCAAGCTTGCCCCAGTTTGTGGAGACAGCCCTGGTACCCAGGCATTTTTTCTGATGACAACAGCTCCCAGGGCAGCTGTACCAACGCTGCCGCCGATATATTCATTAAAAAGGGAAGCATGTAAAATCCAGATTTGAAATTCAATAAGGAATTCAGAGAAAAGTCTGGCTTTCAGGCCATCTCCTAGCTAACTGAATAAATGAATAGGCAAACTATTGCATTAAAAAAAAAATGTCAAGAGCAAGCAAAGGAAGCTTTGGTCACTAGTGTCTGAAAATAGCCCCGTCTGGAAAGGTATGCTTTTAGACTAAGAAAGCAGAGAAAAACTAATTAGACAAGAAGTAACCGTGAACAAACATGGTAGCAGAACCAATAACTGGAACTGATCAGCAATTTCTCTAATTGTGCCAGCTGGCCGGCTATGATGCGCTTAGCAGAGCATAATTACTAATTTCTATTCCGTGCCCCAAACCTTTTCTTTCCTCTCCCTCTTGCAGACATACCCAGGCATATGCCGCTTAATAAAATAATAATAACATTCTTTAAAAAGTAAAAAAAAAAAATTTTGAGCAGGAAAAAGAGACAGCATGTGTAAGGTGACCTTTAGTGAATGATCAGGGGGGTTGAGTGAGTCCAGTTCGCCAGCTGTGCTAATCGGAATTCGAGCTATCCGGGAAATGTAACTAATATCTTAAAGACTGTTAAGTGTTCTCTGGCCTAAGGGCTGCGCCGCTAAAGGTAGGGACGATTTCTTGCACCAGTTTAGCACAGGTATCAGAGTTTGCTCTTCTCTGAAGGAGTGTGATTGTTTTCATTTCAAAGCCCTGCGCCTTCTGTGATGCGAAGTCATGCAATCCAGTTGTCTGGGACTGCCAGGAGAAATTAAAATGAACTCCAGGTTGTGCATGTCAAAGGGCTCGGGATGAGAAAAATCCCCTCGTTAATTCAAAGGGGGGAACAATTCCTAGTTCAATTGATGTACACTCCCCCTTCCCGCCCCGCGCATGACAGCAAAACAAAGGTTTGGAAGCGTGTAATAGACTGGGGGGACTGGTGTTTGAAAGTCCAAGTTTAGCTGTGGACAATGGCGGCGAGTTTATCACTTCAGACACACTGCTGTGGGAAACAGGCCTCCTTAGGGAACTTGTCACCAGCGAAAGTGACATGTTTAAAGGAAATATGTACACAGGGCTAGAGGGCACACCAGAAAATATTGGGAGATTCTGACAAAGGATTTACTGGAGGACTTGACTATTCAGAACTTAACAAAGATGCCCTTGGCTAAGAGGAAAACAGTTTCCTCAATTTCCTTTGAACAGGGTGAAAGAACTCATAATGACAAAGGCTTAGAGACATTTCCTCCGCGATGTAAAGAATTTATGGGAA
Source organism: Myodes glareolus (assembly GCF_982192425.1). NCBI lineage: Eukaryota > Metazoa > Chordata > Mammalia > Rodentia > Cricetidae > Myodes > Myodes glareolus. The sequence continues at coordinate 19,890,294 of NC_142026.1, forward strand.
GAGGAGAGAAAATAACTTTTGAAGTGACAAAAGGTCGCAGGTCCATTGTCTTGTTTTCTTTTGTGTTTCTTTTACTTTTTTTTTTTTTTTTTTTTTTTTCTCGGCAAGGTCTCATGCATCCTAGGCTAGCTTTAAATGAGCTATTCAGCTGTGATCTTGAATTTCTGGTCCTCCTGCCTCCACCTCCTGGGATTCTAGGCATCCCACCATGCTGTATGTGGTCCTAGCTAGTGACTCAAAGAAGGAACAACTTGGGCTTTGTGCGTATTGGGAAAACATTCTCCCAGCTGAGCTGCGTCCCCGGCTTCCGGGCCAATTTTTGTTTTTAATCTTTCTGAGTTCCATGGTTCTCTAGCAATGTCTACTTTACCCGGGACAGAAGGAAGATAGAAGCTGTGTTGGATTGTGGGTGCCTGGGTTCTGCTAGCCTCAGAGAAAGTGTTCCTCTTTCTTCCATGGCATTGTAGGGAGAGAATCATTGTGCCGTGTGTCTTCATCAGCAACGGTTCACCTAAACTTTGTTAGACTTGGCTCAGCTCACTGTAATTTAAGGCATGCTAGCTGTACAGGTTTCGTGGGCCAGCCTATTGGAAGATAGGGATCTTTAGACACCCCACTCCCGCACTAAACTCTCAACTTTACAGTTCCAGAAGACATTCACTGTATTTTCCTTCATCTGCAGCCTATTTTTTTTTAAGATGTGAAATTAACCCAAAGTACTTCTACTTGGGGTCACTAGGTAGTCTGGCTTGAATGGCTTACATAGGAGTTGGACAGAACCCACTTTTCACATCCACAATTTGCATTCTGACTTTGGATAGGTTATTGAACCTCTCGAGGCTTATGACTCTCATGAGCTCAGAAAGAATATAATATTTATCTCATTACAGTTCTTTTGTGGGTTGAAAGAAAAAGAATCAAAAAAATAAAATAGAAGAAAGAAGAAAGATAGATAGAAAAAAGAGAGAAAGATGGAGAATCAGTGTCTTCTCCAGAATCGAGGTTCCACTTCTGCCCCCCATTAACCAGTTCCAAGAGATCAGCCTTAAACACATATAAGCAACATTAAATAATCTCAGTATAAACTTGAGAAGGACTGAGAAGACTTAGAGAAAGAAGAGGGAAGGGAGAGATTATATAAATAATACAGTCATATATGAAATTCTCAAAATTAAATAAAAAATAAAGAAACTGAGTTTCTCTCCTTTCCCCCTTTCTCCCATTTTGCATGCAGATATCTAATTCTACTACTATCATTTGTTGAAAGGACAGCCTGTCCTTTTCCTATTGAATGGTCCTTACTCCCTTGCAAACATTTTTACATATGCATGAGGGTTGGCCTGAGTACTGCATTGCATCCTATTCGTCAATATGTTCAACTTTCGGTCATGATCATGCAGTTTTGATGACAGTATCTATATGGCAAGTTCGAAGCCAAGAAGTGGGAATCCTGTAGCATTGCTCTTAATGAGATGATTTCATTGATTGGGTCCATGGGATTCTAAAGGATATCATATCAGTATGAAGCTCTGTTTTTATATAAAACATCACTGAGATTTTGACAGTGATTGACATTGAATCTGAGGATCACCTTGGACTGATATCTTAGTGATACTGTCAGCTACTTCATGGACATGGGATGCCTTGATAAGTATGCAGATGGTGAAGTGGCTACAATATCAGTCAAAAGAGTGCGTCCTTTACCTCTTGTTAGGATAAGACACTAAAATCTACTTTTAGCAGCATTCCCAAGTAGAATTAAAATTATTAACTTACTGTATCTGGGTTATTTGGCTTAGCATGGTGGCTTCCAGTTCCATCCTTTTCTGTGACAGATGGAATGATTACACTCTGCGAAGCTGAGTAACAATCAATTATATACATGTACCACACTTGTCTGTTCATCTGTTGACTGCTTCTGCATCCTGGTTTTTGTGATTGATGTTGCATTGACCATGGGGGTGTGGCTATCTTTTAGGTAGGTGTCCAGGAAGATTACTATATCATAATAGTTCCTTTAAAAAAAACTGCTTTATATCCTTTTACTTACAACCTATTTGTGCACTTCGAGCTACTGAGTCCATTGTAGGCAGTCTGCAGTAGACTATTTGGGGGGCGGAGACTGCTTTCTGTAGTATGGGGCACTTTCATTCCTCATGTCCTCCATTATTTCCACCTTTTACATTTAGTCCACTTTCTGAAGGGAAATGGTTTAATTCTCTTCTCATTTCTTTCTGTGTACATTCTACACCTGTTTCCTTATGGTTACCATGGAGATAATGTTTAACATCTTAAGGTTGTAACACCCTACTTGGAATTTTTACCACATTAGTTTAGATAGTGTATAAAGTCTCTGGTTGTCTATAGAAATAGCCTTTTCTGTTAATGTCAACAACACTATTCCACACATCATGTGTTTAATACCATCAACTGATAATTTTATTTTTTATTTTAATATTTTTTGCCAACAAACTTTCTGGTTATTTTTCATAGTTTTTTCTTCAGTTTTGTTTACACATCATAAAACTTAGACATGGCAAGTTTGCAATTAGTGATTTTTTTTCTTTTTTTCTTTCTTTTTTTTTTTACAAAAGAAAACAAACTCTTTTTTTCATTATACATACCAATCCAAGTTTCCACTCCTCCCCTCCTCCAATTCCCTCCATGTACACTCTCGCCCCACCCCCATCCAGTTCTCAGAGAGGGTAAGGCACATTGCTTTGAGGAAAGCCCTCCCTACTATATCTAGGCTAAGCAAGGTATCCATCCAAAGAAAATAGGTTCCCAAAAAGCCAGTACATGCAGTAGAAATAAATCCTGGTGCCACTGTCAGTGGCCCCCCAGACTGCTCCAGCCATACAACTGTCAATCATAATCTGAGGGACTAGTTTGGTCCTATGCTTCTTCCCAGTTCAGCTGGGGTTGGTGAGCTCCCATGAGCTCAGGTAGACTGTTTCAGTGGGTGTGCTCATCCTGGTTCATATTCTCATTCCTCCCACTCTTCAACTGGACTTTGGGAGCTCAGCCCAGTGCTCCACTGCAGGTCTCTGCCTGTTTCCATCAGTTGCTGGATGAAGGTTCTATGGTGATATTTAAGATATTCATCAGTCTGATGACAGGGCAAGTCAAGATCAGCCCCCTCTTCTCTATTGCTTAGGGTCTTAGCTGGGGTAATCCTGGGAATTTCTCTAGATCCAGGTTTCTTGATAACCCTATAATGGCTCCCTCAATAAAAAATCTCTTTCCTTGCTCTCAGCTCTGTCCTTCTTCCTTCTTGACTATCCCATTCCCACAAGTTCTCCTCACCCGCCACCCCTTCTCTTCCCCTCTCTTCTTCCCCTTCCACCCTCCTTTCTTTCTCTACCTCCATTCTTCCAATTTTGTCAGGATATCTTCTCCTTTCTACTTTCCTGATGGATCCTTATATGTTTTTCTTTGGGTTCACCTGATTACTTAGCTTCTCTAGGATCATGAGCTAGGGGCTCAATAGTCTTTGTTTATAGCTAGTGTCCACTTATGAGTGAGTACATATGATATTCATCATATTGGGTCTGGGTTACCTCACTCAGGATAGTGTTTTCTAATTCCATTCATTTGCATGCAAAATTCAAGACATCATTTTTTAAAAAGATTTATCTGTTTATTATGTATACAGTGTTCTGCTTGCACGTATACGTGCTTTCCAGAATAGGGCACTAGATCTCATTCGAGTAGTTGCGAGCCACTATGTGGTTGCTGGGAATTGAACTCAGGATGCCTGGAAGAGCAGCCAGTGCTCTTAACGTCTGATCCATTTCTCCAGTTCCAATGTCATTGTTTTTTTACAGCTGAGGAGTACACTAATGTGTAAATGTGCCCCATTTTCTTTATCCATTCTTCCATTGAGGGACATTTAGGTTGTTTCCAAGTTCTGGCTATTACAAATAATGCTGTTATGAATATAATCGAGCAGATGCTTTTGTTTGTAGATGATTGGGCATCTCTTGGGTAATTGCCCAAGTATGGTATTGCTGGATCCTGAGGTAGATTGATTCACAATTTTCTGAGAAACTGCCATACTGATTTCCAAAGTGGTTGTACAAGTTTGCATTCCCACCAGCAATGGATGAGTGTTCCCCTTACTCCACATTCTCTGCAGCAAAAGCTATCATTGGTGTTTTTTTATCTTGATCTTTGATTTTGACAGGTGTAAGATGGTATCTCAGAGTTGTTTTGATTTTCATTTCCTTGATGGCTAAGGATGCTGAACATTTCCTTAAGTATCTTTTGGCCATTTGAGATTCTTCTGTTGAGAATCTCTGTTTAGTTCTGGACTCCATTTTTTAATTGGGTTATTTAGAATTTTGATGTTTAATCTCTTGAGTTCTTTATATATTTTGGAGATCAGTTCTTTGTCTGATGTGGGGTTGGTGAGATCTTTTCCCATTCAATAGGTTGCCTTTTTGTCTTATTGACTGTGATTTTTGCTTTACAGAAGCTTCTCAGTTTCAGAAGGTCCCATTTATTTACTTGTTGCTCTCAGTGTCTGTGCTACTGGGATTATATTTAGGAAGTGGTCTCCTGTGCCCATGCATTGAAGACTACTTCCCACTTTCTCTTCTATCAGGTTCAGTGTGGTTGGATTTATATTGAAGTCTTTAATCCATTTGGACTTGAGTTTTGTGCATGGGGATAGATATGGATCTATTTTCATTCTTCTACATGTCAACATCCAGTTATGCCAGCACTATTTGTTGAAGATACTTTCTTTTTTCCATTGTATAATTTTAGCTTTTTTGTCAAAAAATCAGGTGTTCATAGGTGTGTGGATTAATATTTGGGTCTTCGATTTAATTCCATTGGTCACCTTCCTTGTTTTTATGCCATTACCATGCTGTTTTCATTACTGTAGCTCTGTAATAGAGCTTGATGTCATAGATGGTGATCCCTCCAGAAGTTCCTTTATTGTACAGGATTGCTTTGGCTATCCTGGGTTTTTTGTTTTTTCATATGAAGTTGATTATTGTTCTTTCAAGATTTGTGAAAATTTGTGTTGGGATTTTGATGGGGATTGCATTGCATCTATAGATTGCTTTTAATAGGACTGCCATTTTTACTATGTTGATCCTACTTATCCAAGTGCATGGGAGATCTTTCCATTTTCTGGTATTTTACTCAATTTCTTTCTTCAAATAGTTCTTGTCAAATAGGTTTTTCACTTCTTTAGTTAGTGTTACATCAAGATATCTTATGTTAATTTTGGCTATTGTGAAAGGTGATGTTTCTCTGATTTCCCTCTCAGCTTCTTTATCATTTGTATATAGGAGGGCTACTGATTTTTTTAGTTGATCTTGTATTCTGCCACATTACTGAAGGCATTTATCAGCTGTAGGAGTTCTTTGGTAGAGTTTTTGAAGTCGCTTATATATACTATCATATCATCTGCAAATAAAGAAAGTCTGACCTCTTTCTTTCCAAGTTGAACAAGTTGAATCTCCTTGATCTCCTTTAGTTGTCTTATTGCTATAGCCAGAACTTCAAGAACTATGTTGAAGTTATATGGAGAGAGTGGAAAGTCTTGTGTTGTTCCTGATTTTAGCAGAATAATTTTGAGTTTCTCTCCATTTAATTTGATGTTGGCTGTCAGCTTGCTGTATATTGCTTTTATTATATTTAGACATGTTCCTTGTATCCCTGATCTCTCCACGACCTTTATCATGAAAGGTTGTTGGATTTTGTTGAATGTTATGATAGATTTTCATATGTTGAGCCAGTCCTGCATCTCTGAGATGAAGGTGACTTGATCATGGTAGACAATTTTTTGATGTGTTCTTGGATTCGGTTTGCCAGTATTTTATTGAGTATTTTTGCATTCATGTTTATGAGTGAGATTGGTCTGTAACTCTCTTTCTTGGTTGAGTCTTTGTGTGGTTTTGGTATCATGGTAACTGTAGCCTCATAAAAAGAGTTTGGAAAAGTTCCTTCTGTTTCTATTATGTGGAACACTTTGAGGAGTATAGGTATTAGCTCCTCTTGGAAGTTCTGGTAGAATTCTGCACTAAAACTATCCAGCCCTGGCCTTTTCTTATTTGGGAGGGGGTTTTTTGTTTTTGTTTTTTGGTTGGGAGCTTCTATTTCCTTGCAGTTTATAGGTCTATTTAAATTGCTCTTATGGTCTTGATTTAATTTTGGTATATGGTAATCTACCTAGAAAAGTGTACTTTTTTTTTACATTTTCCAATTTTGTGGAGAACAGGTTTTTACAGTATGACCTAATGATTTTCTGAATTTCTTCAGTGTCTGTCATTATGTCCCCCTTTTCATTTCTGATTTTGTTAATTTGAATGTTCTCTCTCTGCATTTTGATTAGTTTGGGTAGGGGTTTGTTTATCTTGTTGGCTTACTCAAAGAACCAGCTCTTTGCTTCATTGATTCTTTGTATTGTTTTCTTTGTTTCTATTTTGTTGATTTCAGCCCTCAATTTGATTATTTCCTGTATTTGTCTCCTGGGTGAGTCTGCTTTTTTTTTTGTTCTTACAGGTGTGCTGTTAAGTCACTGATGTGAACTTTCTCCATTTCCTTTAATGTGGGCACTTAGTGCTATGAACTTTCGTTTTATCACTGTTTTCATTGTTTCTCATAGGTTTGGTTATGCTGTGCCTTCATTTTCATTGAATTCTAGGAAGTCTTTAATTTCTTTCTTTATTTCTTTCTTGACCCACGGGTGGTTCAGTAGTTCACTGTTCAGTTCCATGAGTTTGTAGGCTTTCTGAGAGTAGTATTGTTGTTAAGTTCTAAACTTAATCCATGGTGATCAAATAAGACACAGGAACACAGGGCGTTACTCTTTGTGTGTGTGTGTGTGTGTGTGTGTGTGTGTGTGTGTGTGTGTGTAGAGGTTTGCTTTGTTACTGAATCTGTGATCAATTTTAGAGACAGTTCATAGGTTCTGAGAAGAAGGTATATTCTTTTGTGTTTGGGTGGAATATTCTATAGATGTCTGTTAAGTTCATTTGATTCATGACATCTGTTAGTTCTCTTATTTCTCTGTTAAGTTTCTGTCTGGTTGACCTGTCCATTGGCAAGAGTGGAGTGTTGAAGTCTTCTACTTTTAGTGTGTGGGGTTTGATGTGTAATTTGAGTTTTAGTAATGTTTCTTTCACATATGTGGGTGCTCTTGTATTAGCGGCATAGATGTTCAAGATTGAGACTACATCTTGATTGATTGTTCCTGTTACGAGTATAAAGTGTCCTTCTTCATATCTTCTGATTGATTTTAGTTTGAAATCTATTTTGTTAGATAGTAGGATAGCTACACCTGCTTGTTTCTTAGATCCATTTGATTGGAAAATCTTTTCCCAACCCTTTACTCTGAGGTAGTGACTGTCTTTGAGGTTGAGGTGTGTTTCTTGTAAACAGCAGAAGGCTGGATCCTGTTTTTGCATCCATTCTCTTAGCCTGTGTCTTTTTATAGGTGAATTGAGTCAATTGATAGTAAGAGATATTAATGACCAGTGGTTGTTAATTTCTGTTAATTTTCAGTAGTAGTGTTTGTGTGTTCCCCTTCTTTGGGTTTTGCTGGTTGGTGTGATCTGTTGCTGCTGGTGGGTGTTATCTGTTGCCTGTGTTTTTTGTGGGTGCAGTTAGCTTCATCGGGTTGGGGTTTTTCTTCTAGTACTTTCTGTAGGGCTGTGTTTGTAGATACATATTATTTAAATCTGGGTTTGTCATGGAATTTCTTGTTTTCTTCGTCAATATGATTGAAAGCATAGCTGGGTATAGTAGTCTGGGCTTACATCTGTGATCTCTTAGTGTCTGCAGCACACCAACCCAGGACCTTCTGGCTTTCATGGTTTCCATTGAGAAATCGTGTGTACTTCTGAAAAGTCTGCTTTTATATATTACTTGACCTTTTTTCCTTTGCAACTTTTAATAGTTTTTCTTTATTCTGTATATTTTGTGTTTTGATTATTATATGGCAAGGGAACTTTTTTTTATCCAGTCTATTTGGTGTTCTATAAGCTTCTTGTACCTTCCTAGGTATATCCTTCTTTAGGTTGGGGAAATTTTCTTTTATTATTTTGTTGAATATATTTTCTGTGCTTTTGAGCTGGAGTTCTTCTCTTTCTTCTGCCCCTATTATTCTTAGGTTTGGTCTTTTCATGGTTTTCCAGATTTCCTGGATGTTTTGTGTTAATAATTTGTTGGATTGAATGCTTTTTTTTTTTTTTTTTGGTCAATGAGTCTATTTCCTCTACAATGTCTTCAATACCTAAGATTTTTTCTTTTATCTCTTGTATTCTGTTGGTTATACTTGTCTCTGTAGTTCCTGTTTATTTACCCAGATTTTTCATTTCCAGAATTCCCTTGGTTTGTATTTTCTTTATTGCTTCTATTTCAGTCTTCAAGTCTTGAACTGATTGCTTCATCTCTTTGATTGTTTTCCTTGGTTTTCTTGGGTTCCTTTGAGGGTTTTATTAATTTCTTCTACCTTTTGGTTTGCCTTTTCTTCCATTTCTTTAAGGGAGTTTTTCCATTTCCTCTTTAAAGGTCGCCATCATTTTCATAAAGTTACATTTAAAATTGTTTTCTTCTGCTTCTTCTGGATCGGGATGATCAAGTCTTCCTGTTGTGTGACTGACCACTGGGTTCTGGTGTTACCATGTTGCTTTTTAGGTTGTTGGATAAATTCTTGCATTGACACCTACCCATCTCTTCCTTCAGATGAGGCCGGCAGTGTCTTTGTGTCTTTGTGTCTTGGTCCAATCCTATCAGCGGCTGTCTGAGTTTTTGGGAATTTTTCTTGGTCTGCTATGTACTGTCAGTGTCTGTGTCTCATAATGCCTCTGTGGTCTCTCTAAGCCCGCTCTCTTGGTCTTCCCTCTTGGTCCCCTCAGTGCTGTATCAAGCTCTTAGTCCTCTCAGTATTGTAGCAAGCTGTGTTTCAGAGTTCCACTGAGGTTTCAGGATGCTAGGTGAGTTTGGGGATGGGGTGGGGCTAGGAGCTTGAAGGGTCAGGTGGATGGAGTTGGGTGTTGGGGGAGCCTACCTGCAGGGAACTCTCCTACTGGCTGGCTAGAAAATTTGCAGGAGTTGGAGGAGGGGCCTGGAGTTTTGTCCCACTGTGGAGGCCCTACAGAGTGAGGTGTCCCACCGTGTGGATGTTCACTCACCTCAGTATTGGAACAAGCTGTTTCAGAGTTTCCACCTGATAATTTTAAGACATCTGTTTCCATGCATCGTGTGTCCAGTACCATCAACTAATAATCTTAAGGCACCTGTTTCTTCAGTGGAGAAGTAAATGTGGCATTACAAACTTAACTTATAGAAACACTAGCTTCTATAATTACTGTGAAGATTGTTTTTGACTGAAATTTGTTCAAAATTAACCAGCAACATACTGTCCAAGCTTTTCAGTGGAATTATTTTGTGAGTATGGGAAGGGAGTCCATGCATTCCTTTTCCTCCTTCCCCAACATCTCTTACTGTGTGTGTGTGTGTGTGTGTGTGTGTGTGTGTGCATGCGTGTGTGTATCTGTGTGTATACATGTGTGTATATGTGTGTGTGTGTGTGTGTGTTTGTGTGTACATGCCTATGTTCATTTTCAGCAGCCAGGGGCTGTCTGTTCTATCCACCCTTCATCCCCATTCCCTGACCACAACACTGGAGTTTCAGGTGCATGCACTTCTTTGTGTAGCGTTTTAAGTGGGCACTGGGGATTCTAGCTCTGGTCCTCATGCCTTCACACCAAGTGCTCTTACTACTGAGTCATCTCACCGGACTTCATTTTTCTTTCTTCCTGTTTACAGTGCTAGGGATCAACCAGGCACGTCATAAATGTTAGGCAAGCACTCCATCCTCGATGGAGTTTAAACCCCCAGCCCATTTCTAATATTTTAAGAATTATTAGTTCCAGTGACTCAAAGATTTTTCTTGCCCCCTTGCCTTTCTTTTCCCTTTCTGTGTTAATAATTGGGCCCCTATTCTGCGGTCTGTAGCTTTCATAGCAACTCAAAGACTCATGAGCAGCATGTCATGCTGTTATGTGTGGTTAAACACATATCTAATATTGGTTATTATTAAAAACTACAAATATCGTCTGTGGCTTTCTTCTGTTGTCAGGTCATGTATGTTTTATTTTACTATTTTCAGAATTTAAATTTATGAGTTTCTTATTAATACTACACATTAAAAATAAATTAGTATTTCTATGTGTTTTCTGGTTTTTCAGTTTTCAAACCATTTTCCCACAAAAATTATTGTAGTCACCTTACTTGTTTAAGAGTTTTTCTGAATAATATATCCAGAAATAGAACTACAGGGCTGCAGAGTATGTGCATTTTTAATTTGACATGATTTGCCAAATTTCCCTATGTGAAGATTTGAATTTCTGAGAAGCTTATAAATATTTGTATTTTCCCATATTTCAACTGCAATATGAAATATGATGCTTATTTGTTTGTTTGTTTGTTTGTTTGTTTGTTTGAGACAGGGGTTCTCTGCAGCTTTGGAGCCTGTCATAGAAGAACTAGCTCTTGTAGACCAGACTGGCCCCGAATTCACAGAGATCCGCCTACCTCTGCCTCTGCCTCTGGGATTAATGGCGTTCGCCACCACTGCCCGACCCCTTGTGATGCTTCTTTAGATGAAATCAAGATGTCCCTGCTTCGTTAATATTTTCCAGCTAACCTCATGGGGCTGTCTTCTGGAGTCCTGATCTGCGAGGGGAGTGTCCCAGGAGGAAGGGAAAGAAAGCCTGTCTGCAAATGTCATTTTGGTCCATTTATAAGCAGAGACCCTAGAGTGGCCCTGTCCTGTTGATGCTTCTGCTCATGCCGATATTTCCAATGTGGTGACAGATTAGATATGAAGGTTAGTGCTAATTACCAATTTGACAGGATCTGGAATCACCTGGAAGATGGGCCTTGGGGCGTGGCTGAGAGGGGTTGCCTTTATAACGCAACGAGAGGTGGGGGCAGTCCACTCACTGCAGATGGCACCTTCCCTAAGTGGCGAACCCGACTGTAGAAAGTGGAGAAAGAGAGCTGAGCCCTAGCATTTCCTTTCCCTGCTTCTTAAGAAATATTTTGAAAATCTCTTTTTTATGGATGTTTTGCCTACCTGCATATCTGTGCACAATGTGAGTGCTTGGTACCCCTGCAGGCCAGAAAAGAACACTGGACCCCCTGAAACTAGAATTGGAAGCAGGTGTGAGCCGCCACCAAAGCCAGTTTCTCTGAAAGAGCATCCGGTGTTCTTAAGCACTGAGTCATCTCCGTCCCCTCTTGCTGCTTCTTGACAACAGATGCAATGTTACCAACAACCTCTGACTCCTGCCATCATGACTTCCCGGCTGTGGAAGACATGGAACCATGACTTGAAATAAATTCCTTCTCTTTTAACTTGTTTTGGTGGATTGAAGATGTTTGTTTACATTTTTTAGATTGGCTATCACTCACTATGTAGACTGGGCTGATCTTGAACTCACAGACCCACCTGCTTTTGCCTTCGGAGCACTTAGATAAAAGGGGTGTATAATAATGCCCAGCTCTTGTCTGAGTATTTTATTATACCAATAGAAAAAGAAACTAAAATATTGATCCACCCATGAAGTGTGAACATGAGACTGAAGAACTGGATCTCTGAATTGTATTCATGCATTGTTCATGGTTGTCATGTCTGGAAACACAGCCGTAGGTGAGCTGTTCAAGTGCCAGTTCAATCATTTGATATTTGACCTGATGCAAGTCACTGAATCAGTGCATTACAAAACGGAGAATTTTACAAGTTGCTGTATTAAGTTTAGACGAAATAAAAGGCTTGGAAGGGTTTTAAAGGGTGCCTGGCAGCACTCTATGAATTTTTGTTCTTGTTTTACTAGCAGGAGTACATGTTTCTATGTATTGTTGGCTATTTCCATTTCTGTTGTGTTTCTTTGTATAAAACATTTTTCTATTTCACTATCTGGTCATTTAAAAAAATCTCTTAGGTTCATTTCAAATGAAATGAATCATGAGGAAGACTGTAGTAAAATACAATATATTCTAGAATCCCAAAGAGAACAAACAAAAAATAATATGTACTAAAAGTGTAGATAAACACACTTAATACAGGAAACATTTCAAGTGTCTCTAATGAAATTTGTAAAAGAAGAGAATATGAAGGAATAAAAAATGAAGTTTTTTAGGATTGAAAGCAGTATTTTGGAAGCTGAAGTTATACTTCATTGGTGTCCTGGGTGCAATTTCCAGGACTGAAAGAAAATGAAAGCAAAAAACCAGAAACAAAATCCAAGACATTTCTTTAGAGAGACACACAAATGGTCAAAAAGTATATGAAAAGAATGCTCAGCATAATGAATCACCAGGGAAATTCAGATCAAGGCTACCATGAGATATTGTCAAGTGTGACTACTGCTATATAGCTGCAATCACAGTGATGTGGACATCGTGAACTCTTGGTGGTGCTGTGGAATAATCCTTTTGTACACTGTAAAGATTTATCACTTGAATTGGTTTAATAAAATGCTGATTGGCCAGTATCCAGGCAAGAAGTATAGGTGGGGTGATCAAACTAAGGATGATGGGAAGGAGATGGGTAGGGTCAGGAGTCGCCAGCTAGATGCAGAGGGAACAGGAGATGAATGTGCCAGGGTAACAAAAGTACCACCGGGTGGCAGAGAGTAGATAAGAAACATGGATTAATTTAAAATGTAGGAGTTAGCAAGTAATAAGCCTGAGCTATTGACCAAACATTTATAAGCAGTATTAAGCCCCTGATTTGATTATTTGGGAAGTGGCCTCCAGGTATTTTGGAACCGGAGGACATAGAGAAATGTCTGATTACAAGGTGGTTAACCAATCTAGCCAAAATAACTAGTCCCAGATTCAGTAAGAAATTCTGTCTCAAAAAATAATGATGGAAAACAACAGAGGAAGATGTCTGTGCCTGGCTTCCATAAGTATATGCATAGGTGAGCACTCCACACATAGGTACAGGTATGGAACATACACACACACACACACATACACACACACACTCAATTGAAAAAAAACAAATTGAGAAATAAATGCAATTTGTAAAGAAAGGCTCGAGAGATGGTTCAAGTCATTAAAGGCTAGGATCCCGACCAAAAAAATGTAAAATTAGAAAAGAAAAAAAACAAATCTCAGGATAAAGGTATGCCTTGCATATGAAGCAGGAAAATTTGGTATAAGGCCACATCTAGGTACTTGATAGTTATCATGGTTTAGACTTGAAATGTCTCTCATAGTATCATGGTTTGAATGGCTGTTTCCCCACTGCTAGTACTATATTGGGAGGCCCAAAGTCTTTAGGAGTCAAGGCCTGGTTGGTTGAAGAATGTCACTAAAGGAAAGCTTTTGGCAGTTATATCCACCCTCATTCTCATTCTCCTGTGTACTCTCCACTTCCTGATTGTTGTGATGTGCACTGCCTCAGTCACACACATTCACTGTCATGGCCTGACACCACCTTCCCCATCATTGTGAACTGAGCTGAACAACACTGGCTTCATCATTGTTATGTATTGATATGGACCACATTCACTTCCCCATCGTTACGAATTGAGATAGACAACATTGGCTTCACCATCATTATTAATTGAGATGGACCACTTGACTTACCCATCATTATGAACTGATACCAGAAGTTCATAAGAAACAAGCCAAAAATAAAATCTTTCCTCATTAAGTAGTTTTTGTCAGCTAATTTGATCAAAGAGACACATAAGTAACTAACACTGTAAGTGGGGGAAGGAGAGAAAATCCAAAATCTAACAACCCCATTGATTTTTGCTTTATAAGTCTTTATTGGCTTATTTTTTTTCCCTTGGTGAAAGATATGTTTGATAATTATTTGACAGCAATGACTCAGTGGTTAAAGCAGTTGCTGAATACGAGTGAGGATTGGAGGTTTCGAATCTTAAAAGCTACATAAATGTTAGGTAGGTATGGATGCACACTTGTGATTCCATCCTTGGAATGTGGAAGCCCGGGTTCCCACAGCAAGATGGCCATATGTGCAAACTCTGCATTTGACCAAGAGAAGAGACCTCCTCAATGAATCAGGTGCAAGAGCAATTGAGGATTCCTGGTATCAAATTTCGGCCTCCACAACATGCGTATAGACAGTTATTTACAGCAAGCACACACACATGAAAAATTAAAGAAAGAGTACTTTTGTATAGATTTTTAAGTGGCAATTTTTTTGAATGACAGTCTAGCAGAATATTAAATTCTAAAAGGGTCATTCCTCTCCTTATCACTACAGAGTTGCTAGGTCTTGGGGCCTTGAGTAGAGCTCACCAAAACTCCTTGTCAGTGAAACTTTCATTCATTTCAGGTTAAATATATTAAAATTATAAGTAATTTAAAAATATTTTTAATGTATCAAAATAGTAACAAAAGGTGACTAAGTGCAATCCAAAGACATAAGACCTTTGTGAAGGAACTGGCAAAGCATCCTCAGAAAGATCTGTGTGCCCTAACACATAGGCTAGGTCTGTGGATATTCTTATATTTACATATGACAATAGGAACCCTTCTGTATACATTATAAAGGTATATGTGATTGGATATCTCAACATTCCCTTGAATAAGATGTGACAAACTTGTCTTTTAATTAGGATGGAGCCAGAAAAGGCCAAAAATAAGGCAGTTTTGAAGAGCAGTGAGAGAGTGAAGTCTTGTCCTCCCTGGCAAACATATGGAAGATCATATAATTAAGAGAGAGTGACGTTGGTAAGAGGCTAGAATAGGAAACGCATAGACTGGAGTAAGCAACTCCTGTTCACTTATGGTCTGATCTTCTAGCTGTAAGCTTCCTTTGTCTGTTTAAAAGTTAGCTTTGCAAGTTCACTCAGAGGCAACTATAGTACTGCTTTTCCTTGCCTGTGTCTTCTTTAAATGCTGACTTTCCCATCACGGCTCCTTACCTCCAATCTAGAACTAGGTCTTACGTGTTTGGGGGAGCAGGGTATGCAGTGGTATAGGAAATGCTTTAAGGGGTGGCTAACCTGTCGGCTTCTCTAGGCCACACTGGGCAAAGATTGTCACAGGCTGCACATTGTAGGCTCAGTACAGTGAGCTGCTTCCTTCCTGATTTGGGATGATCCTGTAGTGGTGATCAATGAACTCAGTGGAGCAGCCTTCATTTGTTTCTGTTGGTTATTTTTTTCTTTTTAAATACCAAGAAAGTCCCACCAGTGTGAGTTCTGAACTTCTACCTTAGATGCTCAGCCTCCAGCACCCATTAGAAACTGCATCTTCAGCCACCAACTGCCACTTTCTAACAAAAGGCCAGCAAGCCAGAAGGGGTTAGCTCTATTCCTTGTTGCCTTGGCCTCTTGTTCTTCAGCAGCCTTTGTGAAGTGTCTGAATCACCGGGGCAAGTAGATATTACAAACCCGAGTCGATGGAGCCATCTTGAGCAGCACTCTTTGAGATTGCCATAAACTCTCTTTGGAGTTCCCTCCCAGGGAAATGAAAGAGCATGATTTCATATCTATGCTATAAAAACTGTAAAAAACCATCTAATCTGAGTCAAAAAAAAAAAAAACCCAAACCCTGGAGAGTCTGTTGAATTCTAGGCAAACTCAGTGAGTCCTTCTCTTGGCATCTTTGCATATGAAAGCGAGCTATGGAAATAAAATGTTCTTGTTTACATATGTGACCCCCACTCCAAGTTCCTGCCTGCCCCAAACAACCAAGCATCTATTCTCCTGTAGAAAAACTGTCTGTCGGCGGTGTTCTCTAAGTTCTGCAGGACCCTGAAACGCTTCTCACTTGGAGTCTTGTGATAACATTGCTTTTTAGAGTTCCACCAGCAAATTTTGAATGTGGGAAGTCCCGCTTCAAACCCACTTACAAACTGTTAAATTTGATAGAACCCGTATACTTTCCAATATTATAGTCAGCAGCTTTCTCTGCTTTTCAGAGCAAACTCCACTGCACGATGGGGTTTCCTTCTGTATGGCTGTGTGTGTGGTACCTGTGTGTGCAGATGTATGTGCATATGGGAGTCAGAGATTGATGGCGCGTGTCTTGCTCTATCACTCACCATATCATCCTGCTCCTTCTCCTCCTCCTCATTATTATTATTTTATTATTATTAATATTATTACTGACAGGGTTTTTCATGGAACCTGAAGCTCGCTGTTTCAGCTGGACTAGCTGGTCATTGAGGTCTGGGGATCCATGTGACGTCATCCACCTCAGGTGTAAATAGACTTGCACCTCCCTACCTGGCTTTTACATGGGTGCTGGGGATCTGAACTCAGGTTTCCATGCTTGCATGGCAAGCACTTTACTCTCTGTTGGGGTCTCACATTGGGCTGACATCTGTCGGGGTCCAGTCTTGACAGGTTTGTACGTTCCAGGGTAGAAGGTGTGTGGATTAGAAATGTTAGGTAGAAAAAAGCAGAGATACAAAAGAAAAAGGTAGAGACACAAAATAGAGGCAGGAGGGCAACTCAGTGAATACTGAGTTCACCGGCATTTATTTTCCATTTGCCTTATACACCCCAAACAAAAGGCGGGTGATGGGAGGGGAGGAAGAAAACAAAAAAAAATTTTTTAACAAAGAGCAAACAGAGTAATTAGCATCAAGTAACTATTTTCTGAGTTAAGCATTCTGTTGTTTAAGCAGGATATGCAACAACCACACCCTAGGCCAAGCATCCTGTAGGTAGACACACTCTGGGTCAAATCTCCTGTCATAATCTTGAAGGAGCAAGAATAGGCCTGAATTCTCTGACTTTTGGTCAAGGTGGAAGAGACCGTGGGCTCTGACAACTCACGGAACTATTTCTCCAGTCTCAATCTGTTTTCATTTTCTCATCTGCCAAGTGGTTTTAATAATTATGTCATAGGTTTCTGTGTTACAAGACATTATATATTTAATATAAAGACCAACAAAGTAGCACCAAGAGGAGAGGTGGCTGCTGGGTAATTCTCTATTTCTGATTAGCTGATTTTCTCCCGCACACCAGCCTTGAAATGATGGAATTTTAACAACACTGAGGCAGAAATGATTATTATAAACTGTAAAATATGGTTCATTAATAGATTACCAGTGCTACAAGTATCTATCTGGAAATGGCAAAAGAAGCTAGGGGTCTCTAAACCCAATGTATTTTGATCTGAGGTCTAGTCACCTTTCTTGAAGATGTCTAATGCCCATGTGAAAGCCATCTCAGGCAGACCACATCTCCACACTGCCAAGTGGCGCTTCCAAGGAGCTTAATTCAAGGGATGTCATGAATTGACGTCACGACGTAAAGATCAACTGAACACACTGTGGGTTTGAGCCCACAGTGGATTTTCAAGAGCCAGTAGATTTAGAGATTCCATCTGATGCATGATCTAACAATGCAAAACCCCCTAGGAAAAACCTGGAGAAATAGAGTCAGCCTACAGGAGCTTCGTCATAGGGGTACAGTGGGACCTCTGGGTGAGCCAAGGATACTTCATGTTGCTAGGAGACAAGCATTTCCATTTCATGGTGAAGAGTGCTAATAGATATGGAATAAAAGCATAGTAGCTTAATATTTAGGAGTTTGGCCCCTAAGCCAGGCTAATTGAAGCGGACTCAGTTTTCTTACCTGTCAACTGGATTTTTAATAATAATACCTGCCCATCTGGAGTTGATATAAGAATGAAACATTTTAATAAACATTTTAATATTTCACAGGGTCTAGCCTCTAGTCTGAACATGGTGTCTCAGTTTGCCAATGAAACAACTGGGGACTGGAGTACCTGGCCTGACCCACAGAAGTCCACAATTTTGCAAATCTGTATAAAGCTTTCAGCCTGTGATGGCAAAGGGAGCTTTTTCTTTTCTTCTCACATCTTCGGAACAGATGGGTTTAATTTCTTCCCCTGCTAAGATTGTGCGACTATTTCTAGATACATATGAAAACAGCCAACTACAGAATGGCCTTAAATTCATGTTGCTTGCTCAGTGATTTATGCAAGCTAAATGCCTGTAGATGGAAGAGAAAGCAAATTTAGATGACACTCCATATTGTCAAGAAGCGGGGAGTCCTTCCTGTGTGTTTGGTCCTGTGTGATGAGAGGGAGCCGCTCCATCGGGGGAGGTGAATTACCTCCAGAGCAGGCCCAGGGCACTGCTGAACACGTTACCTTTTCCAATTAGGAACCGCAAAAGAACTTGTATTTTTTGATTCTCTGATTTCAAATGTTTCACCCTCAATACTGAACGTAATTTGGCATAAGCTGAATTAGGTGAGCTACCTTGTCTGCCTAAGTTGCTCTCACCAAAGCATTGATTTGAAACAGCACCTACAGAGGAAGAGAAAATAAATCTGTCATGTATGTGTGAGCAGCGTGGCTCAGAGAGAGAGCAACTAAAGTCACATAATTGTCAGCCAAAGCAACAGAACTGTTCTCAGGGCTGCTCACCAGCTCCGAATTACACTCTGTCCAAACAGAGAAAATTAAATTAGACTGTTGATAAATTAAACCTCTTCCACTAGCAAGATTGCTCTGCCCTAAAGGAAGTTTTGCTTTGAGGAACTAAGCAACTTCAATAATATGACAGGTGGATCCAGTACCGAACTTACGCAGCTACCCAGAAAGAGCATCTTCTGCTCTCCCCTGCTCCTACCTCACTCAGAGAGGGTGATATTGACACCAGCAGGTTGGTTTGTAACATGGGTGGTAGTAGACCTGACTTTGCAGAGGGTATTGGTGTGCCCACCAATTCAGAACAGTGTTTTCAAATTTATCTCACGAACTTCCGGGAGCTCACATGGGTGGTGTGATATTAGGGAACGTACTCAATGATTGTCAGACTGGGAAATGGCTCTGCCACTGCTCTTCATAGGTTTGAAATGCCCTCACTGGAACCCTCTTCTTCTGGGCTAGGCTAGGGCAGAGGTGGGCAAATGTTCTATGTAAAGGGAGAGACAGTAACTAGTTCAGGCATTCAGGCTTGGGCGGGGAGGGAGGCTTTTAGTCCTTGTTGCGGTTACTGGACCTGCCACTGTAGCACATGAAGACCGTAATCCACAGCATGTAAGTGAATGGGCAATGGCTATGCCCCAATTAAAGTATTTGAAGAAGCAGCCTGCCATGACTTATGTGTGTAAGAAGTTAGTAGAGCAACAATGCAAAGTCAATGAAAGAATGGCTGGTTCTTTAGAAAATAACAAAGGAGAAATATCGGATGCCATTTTTTAAAGATTTTATTTATTTATTATGTATACAATATTCTGCCTCCCTGTATGCCCGCATGCCAGAAGAGGGTGACAGATCTCATTACAGATGGTTGTGAGTGGGTGCCAGAAATTGAACTCAGGACCTCTGGAAGAGCAGCCAGGGCACTTAACCACTGAGCCATCTCTCCAGCCCCTCAGATGTCATTTTTTAGAAACATGGCTGACATGATCGTGAGAGCACACACGCTAGTACGCTTGAAGACCCCAGATTTCTAAAACTGCTGAAGAGAGTTTTCACCTAAGGGAGAAGAGTCAAGCATGCTCATATATGTAGTCATTCAGGAAATATGGCATCAAAGACCTTAAGAGTCCTAAGGAGTTACTTCATCCCCATAACAAGGCCCAGGAAACATTCAAGCCATATAAGCAGCAATCATAAACAATAAAATGTAAAATTTAGAACTTATATGGATCATAAGTGGCAGATTACAGTACCTGCTAAAATTCATTTTTATAAAATAATATATATCCTTTAAGAGAGAAACAATTATAATATTGTGAATAAAAGCAATTATAGGACACAGATAACTTCGAATCATCCATCAACGTCTGAACTCTTACAATCTGCCCTCCAGACACAAAAGGACTGAGTCACATGTGAACTCCCTGACATTGTGGCAGCATGCACAGGGCACATGGGAACTCCCTGATACTGTGACAGCATGCTCAGGGCACATGGGAACTCCCTGATGCTATAGCAGCTCACACAGGGCACATATGAACTCCCGGAGACTGTGGCAGCATGTAGAAATCATATATTGATGTAGGATTCCCCTCTGAATGCTGTGAATACCATTGGTTAATAAAGAAGCTGTTTTGGGACTATAGACAAGGCAAAATAGAGGTAGAAGGGGAAAACTAAACTGAATGCTGGGAGAAAGAAGGCGGGGGTCAGTAAGAAGTCATGTAGCCCTGCCTGAAGACGGATGCCAGACAGAACCTTGCCAGTAAGCCACAGCCATGCGGCGATACACAGATTATAGAAATGGGTTAATTTAAGATATAAGAGTAAGCTAGAAATAAATATGCATAAGCGAATAGGTCAAGCTGTGTTGTAATTAATATAGTTTCTGAGTGATTACTTTGTAGTCTAGACAGCCGGGTACAAACAAGCGGCCTCCAACAACAACATGTGAACTCCCAGAGACTGTGGTAGCATTTACAAGGCCAGCACAGGTTCAAGCCAGACAAGGTCCCAGCACTGAGAAAGAGAAGTGAACACAGGCTCTTTCTTATAACCAAGACACTATCTGCAATTGATACTTGATTGGAAAAATAAAAGGTTTTCTCTAATGGAATTTCATTGGTTATATGTTAACTGCAGGTCAGGGTAAGTACCATGTCTTGGAGAAGTTAGCCAACACAAAACAAACTCAATGGTATTTTTGTAGACTTTTGTTCTGACTTCAGTGGCTTCTTCCAGGTGAGTCCCACTTCCTACGTTCCCACAAATAGTGCCACTGGCCAGAGACCAAAAACTCAAAACATGAATCTGTAGGGAAAGTTCATATCCAAAACACTGCGCGCGCACACCCCCCCCAACAGTGCTTTGAAGTCTAATACTGTTGGCCATCACTAAAATAGGCAGGACAGAAAATAAGGAGACATACATTATCCACAGGCCAGTGAGAAAATGATGATGGATTATTCAATACAGCATGGAAACAACTGACTAGCCAACTAAAAGGAAAACTCATAAAGGGCTCTGCCTCACAGCATACACCAAATTATCTACACATCACAGGAGACTGCAAGAGACTATCTGTTCAAGTTTGAGGTAGAGGGGAGAGGGTTTTCCCATGAAAATCAAGAAATGCATTATTTTTTCATTTAGAAACGGACGGATTTGAGCCTATGAAGATATGAAGGTACTACATAAGCAAGTGTTACAGTGGAGCAAGACTACTTAAAGAATACCTCGATGAATTTGGAATGAAAAAATGTAAAAGACAAAAGCCCACAAAAATGAAATGAGCCAAAGTATTAGTCAAACATGTTTCACATAGATCTTACCTTGGGTCCACATGAAACTAGTATTGCCCCAACCGCAACTGAACTCTCATTTTAGAAAACTGTTGTACACATACACAATAACACACACACACACACACACGCACACACACACACACACACACACTCACATACAATCTACAGCACATGCCACGAATGTCAATTTTCCTTTCCCTTTAGCTGAACATGCACAGTGCCCTTATGAGGCCTCAGACTCTGAAAAAAAGAATAATTTGAGCTCCCTGAAGTGGATATAAAATGATCTTCTATACAAAACCAGATCTTAAAGTGTCCTGAGTCAGATTTTTTTTTTTGCCTTATATTCAACTTGGTAGGAATGAAGCCATCACACCCCTGTCTTCATAGAGAATGGGGGCTCTTCTGGGAAGAACATGCAGCAACTTACAGATAAAGAAATAGATGGCACAGAAGCAGACAAGCAGAATACCAAGGAGGGCAAGAGTCTTACAGGAGACACATCATTTTCTTTGCAACAGTGGTCTAGAACTATCTTAGATGGAACACAGCAAGCAAATCCAACGGGATCTCTCTTTAGAGAAGTAAAGATGCCTAAAGCATTCAATGAACTTGAATTGCATGTACCAAGATAAGACCAGTCTTCTGCATTTGGTTTTATAAAGCCCTTTATAGAAACCTTTGGTCCACATTGAACTAGCATCACCCAATAATTATATGCATCCTGGAAATAAATGAACCTCCAATCTTGATAACAATTGGCAACCTTTTAGTGAGACCTTGTAGAGTTTTTTATACATATATGTGTGTATAAGATACACACACACACACACACACACTGTACTATACTATTGCCTGTATCCATGGTAATCTCTCTGGAAGTCTTTGCAATGAGGTACTGCTTGGTTCATTGTGCAGAGTAAAGCTGCCTGCCATCTTTATTTCATTCTTAGTACATGCCTATATTGTCCAACTTTTCTGTAATGACCTTATAAAATTTATGGAATAGAAAAACAATAAAAAAGTACTTTGAAATTAAATTTAATTTACAGGCAAATTAATTTTATACATGAACAATAATGCTTCTTGAGCAAATGGGTGATGTGCAGACATAAGCTTTAAAATTATTCATACTCTGACTTCGTCATTGTGCCTGGGGGAACTAGCCCTAAAACACTGTCTTTGATGGCACCAAAACCTTTGTGTAGAAAGTTTCTTATCAAAGTTTTATTTATAACAATTCAGAATTGAAATCAACATTTAACGAAGTCTAAAGATTCCATTTCTTAAAATATTAGGTAGTTAAAGGTAAAGTATATAAGTGTTTGAAAGCAGTGAGAAAAAAATGTTAAAAAGTGAAGAACCACAATTACAGGTAAGCATTATCTGTGTGATAAAATTTATATAAATTGTGTACTTAATTCTTTTACATTTTAAAAATGTGCATGTGTCTGTGTGTGTGATGGTGCACATATAGAACTAGAGGACAACTTACAGGAGCCCACACCTCATTCTACCATGTGGATGCACAGAATGGAACTCGGGTCGTCTTGGCAACAAGTACCTTCATCCATTGAGCCATCCCATAGGCCCCAAACTATGTATTTAAAAGATACAAACATAAAGGAAAAGCACTGGGGATGCGACTCAGTCAGTAGGATGCTTGGGCCTTGGGTTTGATCCACAGTTCTATATAAACCTGGTATGTTTTATGTCACAAGTATGAAAAGGCTGGAATTCCAGGTTGTCTTTGCAGACATAGGAGTTCTAGGCCAAGATAGGCTACATAAGACTCCGGGGGGAAAAAGGAAGCAACGAACATTAAAGCACCCCTTCCCCATTTCTTGGTAAATATAAACTTTTGCTTCTTCATGATGAGGTCAGACAAGACTTGAGATACTTAATATATGAAGGCCAAATTCAAATGCCTGTCTGTACAGATGTAGTTCTTGTACAAGCCACCAACTCTTGCAGTACCCAGGTGTTCTAGTTTCCTGTCCGTTGCTGTGGTAACCATGACTGAAAACAACCTGGGGAAGAAAAGGGTTTATTTGGCTTACAGGTTAGAGTTCATCATCAAGAGAAGCCAAGGCAGGAGGAACTCAAGGCAGGAACTGAAGCAGAGACCTTGTAAGAGGAGTGATCTCTGGCTCAGTCCCTAAGACTAATTCAGTTTGATTTCTTACACCATGCAAGTCTACCTGCAGGGAAGAAGGGATGGGATGTGTCATAGTCCAGAGCCCAAGGGGTCCTCTCACATCAATCATTAATAAAGAAAATTCCCCTACATGTAGGCAGAGTTTCTCTGTGTTCCACCAGGTACTCCCAAGTAACCACAGAGATGCTTATTATTCATTGGAAATGTTCAGCCAATAGCTTAGGCCTATCTCCAGTTAGCTCTTACAACTTAACCCGTTTCTATTGATCCATGTGCTACCCTGAGACTTGTTTACCTCATCTATGAACTTCCCACGTTGCTTCTGCGTTTAGCTCAAGACACCTCAGACTCTGCCCTTCTTCTTCCCAGCAATTCCCTGCCCCAGAAATCCTGCCGAGCAATTGGCAAGTCAGCCTTTTATTAATCAATGAGAGTGAAACATATTCACATTGTACAAAATTATTCCGTGGAACCCACAGACTTGCCCAAAGGACTAACCTGGTGGAAGAAATTCTTCAGTTGAGATTCCCTCTTCCTAGGGGACTCTGGTTTATATCAAACTGACAGAAACTAAAAGCACAATTTACCCCTGCTCTGCTTGGCACACAAATGCATTACTTTTCAACCACAACTTTTCCTTTTTGTTTGTACCCCAAAACATGTTGATGTTAATATTAAAATAAAAAAGATGTTAATACTAAGATAACTTTAAAAGTTCCAGTCTTTAAAAATTCAAACACTTTGAAATTTCAATGTCTTTCTAAAATATCTTGTTTCCTAACTGTGGGCTCCTATAAAATTAAAATAAAGGTAAGTACTTCTGACCAAGAGTATAGCAATAACCAGATCAAAGCAAAACCAAATCCCAATAGTATAAATAGCTCAGTATTTGACATCTGGGACTCACTTAGCACCTTTTGGACTCCAAAGGGCCTGGGCAGTCAAATTCTCCAGCACTGGTGCCAAAACACACAGAGAGCTCACGCAGTAGGTTAAATCCTCCAGTCCTGGCAGCTCTGACATGCTGGGCTCTTCATTGCAGGCTAGGCTGCGCTGCTACCAGTGGCCTTCTCCTAGCCTCCTCAGGAACTCCAACCCTGCCACATGGTGCCGAGCCTTTGCTTCTCTCCATGACCCTTTCTGTCCTGGAGTCTCCATTTCAATCAAGACATGAAAGCCAATGATCAGTGTTTGAACGGAGGCTTCACCCCAGCCGCTGGCATCCATATATCCAATGAGTCTAGAATGTTTGGGCGGAAGCCACATCTCGCCCCTGACATCCTTCTATCCAAAGGGTCTGGAAGATTCGGGTAGAAGTTCCACCCCAAGCCCCCTCCCCTGGGAGTTGCCTTGCTCCAGACTCCCAGACTCTGCTTCCGAGAAAGCCCACCAAACAATGACCCCTCCCCAGAAATGCTCAAGACCATTCCCACAGGGTGTTTAAACTGTCCCCCTAGATAAAAACATGGTTTTCTGGTCTTCCCTCCTCATCTCCTCTCTAGGGGGCTGGAAAGCCAGCGTTTGTATCCATTAAATCTGGGCTTTTTCTAATTCGGTTTGATTTTTTCTGATTCGGATTATTGCATGGGCAGAGAGGCTTATTGGGGTACAGAAACTTTTCAATCAGGACTGTTACAGCAATGTCCCACACTCTTTATTTTTTTATTTATTTTTAAAAAATTTTTATGATTTATTTATCTTTTATTTTATGTGCATTGGTGTGAAGGTGTCAGGTCCTTGGAACTGGATTTTCAGACAGTTGTGAACTGCCATGTGGGTGCTGGGAATTGAACCCGGGTCCTCTGGAAGAGCAGTCAGTGCTCTTAACCGCGGAGCCATCTCTCCAGTGCCCCACCCCATATTCAACTTCTGTTTGAGTTTGCTGTCTATCTCTATGAAAAACATCACGACCAAAGGCAATTTGAGGGAAGAAAAGGGTTTATTTGTCTTCCAGATTCTGAGATCAGAGGGACAGTACTTACTGGCTTGCTCCCCAAGGTTTCCTGGGAGTGTCTTATCACATAACCCAGGGGTGGCACCACCTGCAGTGAACTGGGTCCTCCCACATGAATTGCTCATCAAAACAATGACCTACAATTATCCCAAGGGCTAACCTGGTGGAGGTAATTTCTCAACTGAGGGTCCCTCTTCCAGTGGCTTAAGTTTATGTCAAGTTCTGTCTGGTTTATAGTACTTGTTGGTGTTCACAGGTCTATAGGAATGGAAAGTAGGAGACAATGTGGAGAGATACCCAGTAATGAGAAGTTCATTGTCAATCTTGGTCCTATTTGTGGGCAAGAATAGGATAACACAAGAGTGGGGTCAAGGGAAGACTTTCAAAAACTTTGCAGGGCTCTTGAATTTGTTCCACTGTACAACCTAAGTTCCAGGGTCCAAATGTTACCAAAGAGGAGGTGTCTCACGTGGAGTAAAGCAAGGAACAGTAGTTTAATTTTATTTGTGTTTCTGAGTCCTATTCCCTTGGTATACTTGAGTTCCCATGTTCAGTTCAGCAATATTTATTGAGCAGACATCCACTGTCACTTACTAATCAGGAATTTTTGGTTCTTTTGTCCCTTTTCTCAGTATAAGTCACACATAGATTCAAATATTATATAAGATTTTAACCTGGACAGATTATGTTAAGACATTCATTCAGCTCTAGAAGCACGGCAATGGGGAAATGTGTGAGTTTTGAATTTCAGAATGAGTTTTTACCTTTCAGGGATGTAGACCGAGATGTCTAGGGCTAAAATGTGGTCCTGAGGAGGGGACAAGAGAAACGATAAAATGAGCCACTTGCTGCGAATTGCTGAAGTCTGAGGAAAGAAGTGGGAACCATTCCATTCCCACTTTATGTGATTGGATATCTGTGATAGAGCTGTTTCTTTTCTCAACACAGAGAAATCTAGAAACTGTCAAATAAAAATTGCCAGGATGAATCGTGAAGTGAAGTGGATTTCTAAAGGACCACCCATGAATAGTGGAGAATTTGACCTAGAATAGGAATCAGGAAGCTCTGAGCAAGGGCTCCTGATAGATAGGAGAAACAGGAAGAACCCCAAGTCCAGGGAATGGCTAACAGAGGGGCTGGGGCATCTAAGCTGTAGAGACTATGGTTGTCTAGATCCCATGCAGACTGAGTATCTAGAACCGAAGGATCCTTGGGTTGTAAAACAAAACAAAGTCAAAACAAAAAACCCCAAAAACAAAGGATCATCCAGGCTGTGGTGGCACACACCTTTAATCCCAGCACTCAGGAGGCAGAGGCAGGCGGATCTCTGTGAGTTGGAGGCCAACCTGGTCTACAAGAACTAGTTACAGGACAGGCTCCAAAGCTACAGAGAAACTCTGTCTCGAAAAACAAAAAAACAATGGATCAAGTTGAATGATGTTCACTGTAGGCTTTGGGCAGGTTCAGAGTAACTGAAGAGATTTGGGCCATTTTAAGGATATGACTTAGTAACCACAAGATCATATCTATCTATCTATCTATCTATCTATCTATCTATCTATCTATCTATCTATTTTGCCTTTAAAAAAGGTCTATTAGCTGAGCAGTGGTGGTGCACTTGGAAGCGGAAGTAGGTAGGTCTCCGTGAGTTCAAGAATAGCCTGGTCTACAGAGTGAGTTCCATGATGGTTCCAAAGCTACACAGAGAAACCCCGTCTGGGGGTGGGGGCTATTTTATTTTTATTTGTGTGCCTGTGTGTGTATTCCATGTATGCCATGTATGTATGTCATGTGTGTAACTGTGTATCTGTAGGTGTGTGTATCTGTGTCTCTCTGTGTGTACCTTGTGTGTCTATTCTGTGTGCATTTATGTATGTATGCCTATGCCGTGTGTGCGCGTCTCTCTCTCTCTGTGTATCTATGTCTTAGTATCTGTGTGTGTGTGTGTGTGTGTGTGTGTGTACCTGAGGAGACTAGAAGAGGGCATCTGATTTCCTAGAGCTGGATGCCAGGCTCTAAACATGGATACTGAAAACTGAACTTGGGCCCCCCAGAAGAGCAGCAAGTGCTCTTAAGGACTAAACTAGCTTTTCTTCTCCCATACTTAAATATCTAGATGGTAGTGAAAAGAATTCATGAAGATTCTAAATAGAGCAGAAAGGCAAAGCAGGAGAAAATGCCAGTCTCTTGATTGCTTTGAATAGAATCGTGAATTCTCCTCCTGTGTTTAGAGATCCCGGCTTCTGCAGTGTATTTTAGTGTGTTCCTGAGACAGAACAACTTTCAAACAACAGAGATTAATTCTCATAGTTGTAGATGCTGGGAAGTCCAAGATGAAGGAATCAATAAATTTACTAGCTAGTAATTCCTAGTTTCTGATTCCTAAATGGTACTTTGACCACCATACCCCTTGGAAGCATAAATGCTTTACCCTCATAAGGTGGAAGGTAGAGAGGCCAAGAAGTCAACCGAAGACCAGTTTGCCTGTTTATGACAGTGTTCGTTCCATGGTGTGTTGTTCAACACTGCAGTTTCTCTCACTGTCGAGTTCCAGTCTTATTACATTGTGACCATATAGTATACACAAATGAAATGTCTTCCCTTTCTTTCTTTCTTTCTTTCTTTCTTTCTTTCTTTCTTTCTTTCTTTCTTTCTTTTGTATGTGTTAAGATGTTTTGTGTGTCCTCAAATGGTGCCTGGGTTTCTGAAAAAGAAACATGTATTCTTCAGTCTTTGGATGGAATATTCTCCGGATGTTGGTCCTGGTGTAAATGCCACTTAACCCGGTTTCTCTGTGTGGGTGGACTGTATTGTGACAGCGGCTCTATATCAGTCACTGCTACTGTGTTGAGGTCTGTCTGTGACGTCCCATCTAGGAGGGTTCATTTGATGAAGTCTGGTGTGCACTGTTCAGTGCATAAATGTTCACGGTTCTCAAGATGACTTGATGGATTACCCCCTGAATCAACACGAAGTTACCGCCTTTGTCTTTTCTAACTTTGTTTTAAAGTCTGATTCCTCAGACACTAGTATGGCCAACCTGTGTGATTTCTATTTCCATTTGCCTAGAATATTTGTATATGTGTGTCTTTTGTTTTGCTCGAGACAGGGTTTTACTATGTGGCTCTAGCTGATCTGAAACTCACGATGCAGGCCCAGCTGTCCCCAGGCAGGCGGAGGAGATCCCCTGCCTCTGGCTCCTGAGTGCTGGGATTAAAGGCACAGGCAACCACACCTGGCTGCCTGGAATTCGTTCCCTACTTTTCTCTCTCAGGCTGGGATTTTCTTTGCCAGAAAAGCGCATTCTGTTTTTCTTAAGGCCAACGAGTAGATGAATCCTGTTTCTAAACCCAGGCTGTGTCTCTTGATAAGAAAATTGAGAGCATTAATATTCAAAGGAATTGTTGAGAGGTAGGTACTTGTTCCTCTCATACTGCTGTTTTGTAATGAGACAGCAAAGGAAGCAGAGAAGGGAAGGAAAGAACAGAGTGTGGGGTGCAACCTCTTCCCAGGCCTTCCTCAGTCCTGTCTTTTCCCAGGGTGGGTTCAGGGAACCTTTCACAAGGACAGACTATGGATGCACACCCTAGTATGTGTGAGCACGGGGACCGGTGAAGGTTTTGCCTTTGTGTGGTCAGTTATGAGGGCAGAGCCTGCATGCCAAGCTCACCTTCATGAACAGGCATTAGTATAGAGATGGTTTCATGCGTCCTTGTGCACACACGAGGACGGTATAGGGCTCTCTTTCCTCTGCAGATCTACACCAGTCTGTCGTTTAGACCAGAGTTCTACCTCCAGGGGGATACTGCATAGCCCTGATTCAAAGTTTTAGCCCTCTAGCCACAAGTATTTCTTTTCTTTTCTTTTTTTTTTTTAGGTCAGATCTCAAAGTACGACTCTGTGACACTTGTGCTGCCCCCCCCCCCAAGCCATTTGGTGTGTGTGGGGGGGGGGGGGGAAGTAGGGGGCACGGTTCCCTCCAGAGAGGTCCGGGCACCAGTTCAGCAGGGGGCTTTTGAAAGTGACTTCTTGCCACGGGTCTGGCCGAGAAAAGGTTTACCCAGCAGGGCTCCTCCCTTTGCTGGCTCAGCTGCTTAGGTGGCTTTTGTCTTCCTTCTACCTCTCTCTGTCCTTTTAAACGACCTGAAACTGCAGGTATTGTCTACGGTTTCTGGCGTCTCATTGTCTCAAGCCGTGGTTCCCAGTCTCAGCAGGAGCGCTCGGGCCAGTTTCTGAGTAAAGTGTCCCCAGTGGGGGCTGAGTTCTCTGGAATGGACTCTAGACTCTTGCTGTGTTTTCCAGGGTTTCCTTCCTTTCCTCGCTCTGTTCCTTCTTCTCCCCGTTTCTGCCTTCCCTTTCCGGTCCACCTCCAGCCACCTTCTAGGATGGCGACTCCTCAAGAACCCCAGTTCATGTCCCGCGATTCTAGCCCTCTAGGCATGAGTTTCGCCACTTTCTCCAAATTTGATAAATATTTTATATCCGTTCCGTTTCTTAGAGAATACTGACCAATACAAACACACATTGTGAGATACTCATAACTAACGAAATAGGGCAGCGGTTCTCAACCTATGGGTGGCGACCATGGAAAAACACGTATTTCCGATGTCCCAAGAACTCCAACCATAAATTTATTTTTGTTGCTGCTTCATCGTTGCAGATTTGCTACTGAGTGGTGTCTCCATTCCTAAGACCATCAGAAATGAGTTTTCCAATGATCGCAATCCACAGGTTGAGAATCGCTAAAATAGAGAGTTCATGTACCCAGTGACTCACATCTAGTTAGGTCTCACCTCTGGAAGTGTCCAGAAACTCTCAAACTAACATCATAAACTGCTATAATTTATGGGGTGAGTGACCCTGGCAGGTCCCAAAACGGTGGAAGCAAGCCCGCAGAGGGTGGGAGGCAGACAGATGCATCATGGGTAGAGAGCTTGGGTAGGAGAGTTTATTTTAGTGGGTACAGGAGGGTATGGAAAGGTAGGGGATATGAATCAAGGGGGAGAGAGAGAGAGAGAGAGAGAGAGAGAGAGAGAGAGAGAGAGAGAGCGAGCAGGGGGAAGGGAGGCAGAGGCTGCCTCCTCAGAAGAGACAGAGAGTGAAAGAAAGACACAGGAGATCAGCATGCCTCAGTGGGAAGGGGTAGATTGGGAGTGGGAGGAGCTTGTCTCTTAAAGGGTCAGGGTACCGAGGTGACAGGGCAGGCCAGCATAATTACAATTATAACACAAACTAGGAACCATTTTTCAACATATGAGCCCTACTGAGGCACACCTCATACCCAAGACTTAACAGTGGTTAGTTTGTGCACGATAGTTCTTTCTCGTAGTTCTTGCTACTGGATAAGCTGTAAGGACCACGGTGTGGTAGGGGTACAGTCTACCTTTCATTTAGTACTGCATCCACCCTAGGGGGTGAACCCTGAACCCTTATATGGCAGCAGGGATGGAAGATCAAGAGCCCTTTTATAATTTCAGATTGAGCCCTTTTATAATGGTCCTCGGCCCATTTATGAGGGTGAAATTACGCCTCAGTCACTTACTAAAGGGCATCGTTCTCACTCCTGAGAACCAGGTTTTGTCGCTTCTTTGTTAATGTTGCTAACATTTTTAGTTAGCCTACGAATTGTAGGTTTCATTACGGCATTTTCATACATAAATATTATCGTGTCTTGATGCAGAAGCCATTCCCCTGTTCCTCTCGTCTCTCTCCCCTTCTTGTCTCATCCCGGTACTTCCCTTTCTACTTTCATAGCAGATGCATGCAGACATGTAAATCTAGATTCTCAAGAGAAGGTTGTATTTGTCTTTCTCTCCCTCCTGTTACCCCCTCCCTCTTCTCATTAGATCTTTCCCGTCTTTCTGTTTCCACACACTCATTCACATACGCACACACACACAAACACACATATACACATACCTACATTTATTTTCATGTTTAAATCTAGATCTAGATTCTGTATATGGCAGAAAGCATACTTGTCTCTATATGTCTGCCTTATTTCACCTACTATGATGATTCAAGTTCCATATACTTCCTTGCAGATGACCTAATTTCAATTCATTAGAGCTGAGTAAAATATCATTCAAACAGCCAAGACCTGGAACCAGCCGCGATGGCCATCAAAGCATGAATGGATGAACATAGGCTTTGGAGGAAATCATTCAAATTGTAGTGTACGTCTACAAGCTTCCAACAGTGGTAACAGTTTTTCTTAGAGTGTGTATATGTGTGCATGTGAGTGTGGGCACACGTGTGCCGTAGCTTGTATGTGGAAGTCAGTGGATGACTTTTGGGAGCTGGTTCTCTCCTTTCACCATGGCTCCTGGAGAGCAAAGTCAGGACACCAGGTTTGGACAGCATCACTTAATTCCCCAAAGCAGCTCACCAACTCACCATTGCAACACATTGCATAATCACAGCACGCTATTATAATTAGATATGAAGGTTGATACGATCTTCTGACCTTTCATGGGTTTCTCAATTTTTTGCCATACTGATCTGTATTCGAGTCTACATAATGTTTATTATGCATGTGCTTGTGTGTCTGCCACTACACAAACCAGAGATTCAGTTTTTTTAAAAAAAAAATCGGAGACGTAGTTTTGAATAGCTGCACAGGGTTAAAAAAAGAAGCTTTCTGATTATCATCCATCTCCTGCATGGTTGGATTTTATCACCAAGGGCACCCGTGTTTGTAAGCCAGTTGTGGATAGTTATGTAACTTTAAGTGAGCGTCTTACACTTCTCTGCAAAAATCTAGGCTGTGAACCTCACTTCATGTAGCTATCACGAAACTTAAGGAAATATTATGCAAAATAAGCCCCACCATTTGCCAAAAGAGATGCTCAAGAAATGGATGCTGTTGCCATAGCGATGATAACCTGGAGTGTTGACGGTAGCTGAATCTTAACAACTGCAAGAAAGCGTGAAAGAATTAGAAAGCAAATTAGCAGTAAAGAATGGGGGAGAAGGCATTTCTGAAATGAATATCTTTGCTAGACATCAAATACCAACTTTACCCCAGCGAATAAAGAGTATAAGACAGAGAGCTTTCATGCCACCAAAAGAGTGTAATGTTAACAAGAAGTCCGGGATATTTTCCCCTAAATCTAAGTATTACACAGACATTACATGTCTTATCATATTTTTGAGTTAATGAGGAATCAGATATAAGCAGCGATGTTATACACTAAACAGTAGTACCAAAAAATAGCAAGCGACGGCAAACGAGGCTCAAAGAAATGCAAGTCCCTGAAGCCAAGATTCTATCTTCATCTTGGCAAACACATTTTCAGAAGATTCCTACAGAAGACTGATGTTTCATGGAACATCTCATGAAAACGGCTCCGTTGTCAAGGCAAGAGAGAAGTCAGGGTACCATGCCCTGAGAAGGACGGTTGCTGGCTGTCCTTCACCACATTTTCTGCTTCCACGCAGTGAGGGCCACACCCTCTGTGCTGAAAAGCATGACCAGATGTTTGTGCAGAAACCTTCCCGGATGTACTCACGTCCGTAGGACAACCGTCACGTGACGACGGCTGGACAGTGGCTCAGGACATACCTGTAAACTCCATGACTGCTAAAACAGAGACTCCATTTTAGAATATTGAGATGTATCATGGAGAATCTTCTCCGATGAGGTCAGCGCCTCGAAATTACTGTCCCTTGAGAAAAACAAAGTGAAAGAAAAGGAAGTTCTGCAGATCCAAAGGGTGCCACACCCCAGGCGTTCCTAACTAAACAAATTGAGGACTTTCAGTGAACATAAAACTTGGCCTATTTGGGGGCCCCGGATGTCTTGAAAGGGAGCTTATTTCCTCCACTCTTGAAGAAGCTTATATAACATGCTTCAGATGCGGAGAAAGGAAGGGGCCTCCAGAAGTGACCTTTCAAATTATACAGACCTGCCTGCTCCGGTCGGTGCTGGACAAGACCTCCTCCGCCCTCCCTGGACCTTGAGTTGTAAAGTCTGGGGTATGACTTTAGCAAGCAGGACCCAGCCCATGGTTTTAAGCGAATGCAGCCATGTCCAGAGAAAGCCCACAGAGTGAGAGAGATCAGCTTCATTCTAATGGCTCACACGACATTATTATTATTTCTCAACAATAATACCACTGGCAGTCTGGATCTCATAGTCAGTCTTTCGTTGTGGAGACACCCTGTGTATCACAGATTATGGATGGGCCACCCCTAGCTTTCACCCTGTAGTCCATAATAGCACAAGTCCCATATTGTAACAACCGTGTCTCCATACTCTGCTCGGCGCCCCCTTGTGGAAAAAAGGTGAAATCACATCACTATGAAAACTTCCTCCCCGTTCCAATTCTGTTGGCTGTGAATTTCTTCACTCTGGATATTTCTGCTGAGCACTGGGTATGTGCCAGGACTTTGCAGAAAAGCTAAGGAGGATCGAGCTTTGGCCTTAAATAGCTGCCTTCTCCCAGACATGCCTAAGGCGACATTTGGTGGTGGACACGGATCTTAAGCCATTCCGCAACAATGACCTTGGATTAGGAAAACCTCATTTGACCACACAGATGTTAAACTTTCATTCCTTCCAAGAAGAATTAGCTACGTCTTAGGCAAACAAACATTTCTGTATCGGTCTTTCGATTTCTAGTTCAAAAATGGCTACGGTGTCCAGACTTGACACTCAGAGCATATGACGGCAACCCCGTGAAATTTGTTTTCTCTCTGAGTAATGGGCTCCTGCACCCTGTTGCCATGGCATCTGTGAGTTCAAAGGCATTTATTTCACAGCAAATATTAAGGCCTGAACAGCTTAATCTTGACAGAAGGTAGAATTCTCTAGGGAAAACGCAGAATTTAAACAAAGCTAATTCCTTGATGCCTTTACCCAGGACTTCTGAATTTTGTATGCCAGATATATTGACCCAGTCCCTCATAAGGCAGTTAGACTTAGGATAGCAGGTCAAATAAGCATTTTTAAAATAAAGATTACCTTTCATTTCCATTATCTCAATTTGACAGTAAGGTAGCAGTGGCCTAAATGCCACAACCTCAGAGGGGAGATCTTCTGTGGGCTTTTTTCCACGAGAGCATTAAGATCCGGAGCCCAAATGATACTGAGATTCGAGGAAAGGATGCCTTTAGTGTAATAGGGTGCAAAGTAAAGTCTCTGTGCAATAGCCGTTCTCACATTTTTTCTAGAACACAGACTGTTTTCATGAAAGAATATCTCTGAGCCACTGTATATTCCAGCCATATATAAACATCCCCAAGAGTATGGGAAGGTGGCACTAGGCTGTAATGAGGTGTTGAATTAAGGAGAGAGAGGGTAGGGAACTCAGCAGGACTTAGTGTACCTTCACTCTGCATGCAGATTGCTTTTTATCTTGAGATGGTGTTTCATGCAATTTTCCTTTTATTTTATTAAGGCTTAAAGATAAGTTTCTCTTAGTGTGAGTCTCCTGTTTCTGTTGATGGAGGCAGGGCAAACTCAGGCTCACTTAAGACCTCTTCTAACACTTGTTCTGTGTGTGCCTAGGGCTGGCTACACTCATGGTACCAGGCACCATCATCTCACACACGCATAATCAATGTGCATTCAGCATGGGTTTCCCCTACCAGAAAAAGACAAGCTGTCTCTAGGGAAGCCCCGAAGAGAGGTCAACACTTCTCAGACTAAGGTGACCGAATTGCTGTGAGTTGACCCGGTGACTTAACAGACCATGGGTAAGGATGGGGCAAGGGGAGCGTGGTCGTGTCTTCTCCTGATGCTATGATACACTGACAAGTGCAACTTAGTGGGGAAAAGATTTATCCTGTGGTAGAGTTCAGGCATAGGGTCCATCATGGCTGAGTCAAAGCAGGAGGAGCTTGAGGCAGCAGGTCACATGGCATCCACGGTCAGCCAGGAAGCAGAGAGCCCTGAATGCATGCTAACACTCTGCCTGCTTCCTCTCTTTCATCCATTCCAGGATCTGCTGCACAGGAAGTGACCCTGCCCACAATGAAGATGGGGCATCTATTAGTTAACATAACCGAAATGTTACCATCACCCTTGCAGGTATGACCAGAGGTCTCTCCAAGGGACTCTAGATTTATTAAGTTGAAAATTAATGCTGACCATGACAGGTAGTCAAAAATGACTCCCATCAATGAGAGTTACACTTGCTTAGAAATCTTGGTTTCTATTTTGTCTGATAATTTTTAATTGAAAACGCTATTTTGTGCACACATAAAAACTCTTTTTTGTTTAGCTACTTATTTATTTATTTTACAGTGCTGGGAACTAACGATGTTTTGTGCATACACACAGTAACTTTTTTGTTTATTTATTTACTTGTTTATTTGTTTGATTGACAGTGTAGGCAACTGAACTGAGGGGCTCATGCATGCTAGGCAAGTCTTCTATTCTAAAGTATACTCCAGGCCTCTTTTTACCTTCTACTTAGAAACAGGGTGTCAGTAAATTAACCAGCCTGGTCTTCAACTCACTATGCAGCCGAGGCTAGCCTTAAAATTGCAATCCTCTTGCCTTGATCTCCTAAGGAGCTGGACCTACAAGCCTGTACCCGCAGGCCCATTACTATTTAGGATTGAGTTCAATACATTTTCCAGAAAGGAAAGCAGTAGATCTTTTCCTGTTCTCAGACAGGAGCCGAAGATTGTGGTAGGAGAAAAAGTTATTGGAGTCCTAGTTTTGCCCTTGATATAAATGAACCTCTTTTGAATGCAGACTTCATGGAGTAACCTTTGAATAATCTATTTATTAATATTATTTTGGGAGTCCAGGAAATGCTGATAGTAAACATGGATGTTTCTTTTCAGCAGAATATAAGGACACACAACGGATGAAAATAGAGGAGCATTACTCTTTCATGAAGGCGGAGGGAGACATACTAGACACCTATTGCACTAATTTGTTTAATTTTGCAATGAAGATTAGATATAAGTTAGTTTTGAGGCTATACAATTGAACTCCTAAGTCTCATAGTGCCTATCAGTTTTTCCTATGATTATAATTTGTTGAAATTTCAATCACACTGGCACTGTGAACTTCTTTTAGATTCCTTATTATATATGATTTGAAGGGTATAAATTTGACCAAGAGTGAGGATTGGGGAGATAAAGAAATAGAGTGTACACTGGGATGGGGAAGACAAAAACACACACCTGTAATGTAGTTACTATAGATTCCCCAACTTGCATCCAGGACATTCTGTGAAAACCCTACAGCCATGACCACTCAATTATCCTGAACACCAGAAAGGAAATCTATTTCTCATTATGGGGGTGCAGAATTTATGTGATGAGAGGCCAAGAAACCATGGATCACTGAATGGAAAATATTTCCGAATTCTCACCAGGCAGGTGGCCTAAAGGGTCTGAACTGAAAGATGCCTTCGACATAAATTTTACAAACGAGGAAGCTAAGTTTCACAAGGCCGTTCCCTGACAAACTTGGATCTAATTGACGACAACCATAAATAGCACGCTTCAATGGCATCACGGTGAACACCGTCCCACCCATCAATCAGAAGCATGCATCTGCATTTTAAAATATGCCCATAATTGCTTATTATTAGAGTTTACTGTTGGAAAAGCACCCGTGGTCCTATATACTGTGAATAATGGCATCTCCACTATATTGATAGATGATTTGCATGATGTAGACTGCAAGTCCCTAGCATGACATTTCCCTCTATTCTCATTACTGGCTATTCACAGCATCCAAAGATGTGACAGAAACCCCCGCTCCGGTGGCCTGGATCACTGCCAGACCCCAGGCACCATAGCCATGCGCGCCGCAGTTCTCTCCGGCTAAGTTAGATGCATGCTAAAATGGAGACAAGGATCCCAAAGTAATTGCCTCACAGGACACGGAAAGAAAGGCAGCAAGGTGGACAAGCGAAAGCTTTCACGGACCTTGAAATTGAATTTGGAGTCACTAATACAGCTGGGAAACGACAGCGTTGAACGACTCCAGGTCACTTACAGCGGAGAAAGGGACCTTATTTCAGAGAAACTGCCCTGTCTTGCAAGATTAAAAAGGAGACATGGACACACAAGGGGAAGGAGTAGTTGCTGCAGTGCCCTGTGGAGGGAGAACTGGGGGAGCCAGTCATCAGCGGTGGAGAGGATGTGGCACACCGCGGGTTGCTTCCACCACCGGGCCAGAAGTGCGCTCTCTTTTAAGGCAGAGCTTGAAAAATAGGTTGGCGCCAAACAGTCACCTGGACCTGGTGGGGCCATTTGCAGGAATGGAAGAAGCAAGGCCATTATAGGACTTTGCTCATTTGCAGCTGAATCATAACAGCAGAAACGTGTTTGCATAAAACTTACGCCACACGATTTCCATAGTTAGAGGGGCCACCCAGAAACACCACTTTGTGCTTACTGGGTTAGATGGGCAGAACATCTCCCTTGTTTTTGGAGATATAGAGATGTTTGAACAAGAATTTTTTCCCCCATTTTCTTCTAGAACTTTCAGTTTCAGGTTTCATATTATCTGTGACGTATTTGGAGTTACCTTTCCTGTGTAGACTACAAGATATGAATCAAAATTTGAGTTTACACAAGGGTAGCTATTTATTTTAGCAGCATTTACCGAAAGCACCTCTTTTCCACTTACTCGTTCTTTTACCTTTGAAATGAATGGGTTTGCACATGTATGTGTGTGTTTATTTCTTGGTTTTCTCCTCTGGACCAGTGATTACTTGTTTATCCTTTTGCTGTTGCTTTATGGGTCTGATGACTGTTTGGATTGAGAAGGATCCCAGGGTGTTCCTAGGATGTCCTGGACATAAACTGGGAAATCGATAACTCTGTTACAGGTGTGCGATCTCCAACCCAGTGTACATTCTATTTCTTTAGCTCACCATTCCTCACTCTGGGTCGAATTTATACCGTTCAAATCACATAGATATTAATGAGAGAATCTAAAAGAAGTTCACAGTGGCAGCGTGTTTGAAATTTCAGCAGATTATAATCATAGGAAAAATTTCATGATGGTGGAGGGAGACATACTAGACACCTATTGCACTGATCCTTTTATTTTTGCAATAAAAATTAGATATAAGTTTTGAGGGTTTACTATAGAACTCCTGAGTCTTCTAGTGCCTATCAATTTTTCCTATGATTATAATCTGTACATTTCTAAGAAGCCCTTAAAATAATTATGTGTATCAGTGTGTGAGTATGTGCATATGGTATGAGTGCACTACCCAAAAGGCCAGCAGGGGGCACTGGATCCCCTGGAACTGGAATTACAGGTGGCTGTAAGTCTGCTAACTGAGAACCAAATTCAGATCTTCTGCAAAAGCAATGTGCGGCCTCAACCACTGAGGCATCTCTCCAGCCCTAAGGAAGTATTAAATTCGGTGTACTCTGGATTTCTTTGTTTTTAGAATTCTTTTGGCTATTGCAGTTCCATTCCCCACCATTTACAGTCCAGTTCAGAATTACCTTGTCTACATACACAAAGAAGACATGCTGAGTTTTATAATTAGAATTGTATTGAATTTACATACCTTTATTGATGATTACTTATCAAGACAAATCGTTGCATGAGTTTATATTGCTGCTCCCTCCTTTACCTTTTCCCTGCAACGTCAGTCTGCCTTCCTCAATCAAGTGGTCAGGACACTGAAGATGATCAAATTGAATATTCTGTCATTACTCCTTTACTTTTTCCTATATTATACACTGCTTACATGTTTACTATATAGCAACCAACATAGTTACTCATAGAAACTGAAATCTTTTTGGCATATACACCTTGGGTTTTCTCTTAGTGATTGTGCTCTCGATATTTCTGAAGAGTCATTCCGTAATTAATGCTCTCTCCCACTTTTTAAAGATATACTTTAAATCCGCTTAACTTAGTTACACCTTACCTCCTTCAAAACTGATCTTCAGTTTTTCCCCAACTAGAAAAACTACAGCCGAGAAAGAAAAAAAGAAAGTCAATACTCAAAGCAGAATTTAAATATATTTTGTGAGTCATTGTAGCATGTGACTCTATGAAGCCCAGCTTGCCCAATTAGAGAAAAGAGTGTCATGCCACATAAAATGGGTTTTTTTAAAGAAAACTTCTTTATTTTTATTTTTTTTTCCTGAAGACCAATTGCAGAAGGTATTGTTTTCATTTTACACTAATAGGATCCAAAATTTGAGATATAGAGTAATGGTCATAAAAGTCTCAATAGCAATTTCCTACCTATGCAAAGGTGAGATTCACATAAAATTTGTTACTGACATGTGAGCTGGAAACACGGAGTTTTGTAGGGAAAGGTGTGCTATGGTTTCAAACACAGCAGGTGTCCCGAGTGGGATAGAGACTGATAGACACGCCATGCAGAGAGAGTTTGGGTATAGTTCATTTAGTGGGTTAAGGAAGGGAAGGGAAAGGGGTGGGGAGAGAGGCTGAAGGAAGATCTGATTGCCCCACAGAAGGGGGGAGTGGGCCGGGTTTGTCTCTTAAAGGGATAGGATACCCAGGTGACACGACAGACCATAGCAAGAGGTAAGTGTTTTATGCACTGTTTTGGAGAATCATATTAAGAACATATTAACGTAGTATTTCATTTATGGTATACCTCTTATCTCTTCTATTCCACATAAATACATTTAATGTATATCTTTTGCATATAATATGTTGTGTTAATTACTTTTCTTGATGCTCAGATAAAATATCTTTCAAAAGCAACTTAAAGAAGGAAGGGGTTCCTTTGGCATATAGTTTAAGGGGACATGGTCCGTCATGACAGGAAGTCACAGCAATCTGAGCAG
Source organism: Myodes glareolus (assembly GCF_982192425.1). Taxonomy (NCBI): domain Eukaryota; kingdom Metazoa; phylum Chordata; class Mammalia; order Rodentia; family Cricetidae; genus Myodes; species Myodes glareolus. The sequence goes on from NC_142026.1 coordinate 19,930,393, forward strand.
GAGGCTGCTGGTCACATGACAGCCAGAGTCAGAAACTCAACAGGGACAGGAAGTGGGGTCAAACTCGAAAACCAGACACCCCCTTCCCCATGTCACACTTCCTCCATTGAGGTCTCGTCTCCCAGAAGTTCCACAAACTTCACAAACGGCTGCACCAGCTGTTAACCAAGGCTTTAAACACAAGACGTGACAAGGCATGGGCATCTATATGGAATTTACTTTTTTCCTAATTAGAATTTTCCTCTGTCAGACAAATTATGCAGAACCTTAGCTGTCCCTTTGAAACAAGATGAGACGTTTGAAAATCACAACCAGCTACTACTCTTTAGACGTCTCCAGAGGTTTTACCACCGTAGTGTGCCATGCTCAAACAAACCTGGCATCAAAGGAGAGGCAAGGCAGAGAAGGAGGATGTTAGCTGCAGGCCTAACCACACTGGAAACAGATATGCATGAGAGAAGATTGCCAATGTGACCACTGGCTGAACAGAGAGAAAAAGCAGTAGTGAGCCAACCCATGAAGAAGGAAACAGTGTCCCACTGGCTGCCCCCGAGAGGAGTCCAGACCCACAGGAAATGAATGTGCCTGTGAATAGTCTCAGTTTATAAAAAGGATGAAGGTTTAATGGACAGTAAAGAAGATTCTAGAAGAGCAGCCTGGATAAAAGAGAGTATAGATGGAGTGAGGATTGTAGTCTTCTGGATTGTCTCTCGGAGTCAAAATTCTATTTTGCAAAGATGCTATCACTAAAATATTTCCATGTCGCGGCATACTCCATGCTTTTACTTGACGGGATAGCACTTCATCTGCTTGAAGGGGCCGATGGCTTGTCCCTTCTCAGGTAACCAAATTCCCATCACCTCTTGGGGTCCAGGGGGCCCTCTCAGAAACTTCTGGGCTTACAAGGCAAGGTACTGTCATTGTTATGTAAATTTCTCTATCGCTCGCTGCTTATCATTTTAGGACACGAGGAACATTGCGACATCTGATTCTTTGAGGGTCACAGTGGGTGAGGAACACTGAGGACGATGGAGGGAAGCGAGAGGGAAAACAAGCAAATCTTCAATCAATCACTCAAGAAAATCCATTTCATTTAGGTCATTCCTGGATTTTTTTTTTCTGTTAATCAGTCATATTGTGCATCCTTCTTCTGTCCATACTTGAGGCAAGAACATATGACCTGGTGGAAAAGAAGGGGACCTCGTTACTAGAGATATCAACTTGGCTTGTCAACGGGTATGTGTGTTAGGTTTAATACCAACCCTGATTTTTTTTCTACTCTTTTAACACATATGTAAAAATTTATTTGTGCTAATAATTACTAAAATTTCATGATCGGTGACAAAATGCCCTCATCAGGGAAAGGATTCATTATCAACAAGGACCTAGGGTTTGCTTAGAAACATGGATGCCATCCCCACTTAGTGAACCAGGAGAGAAAGTTCAACATACACTGCGTTTGGAGCCTTAGGCATGAATTCAGTATTTAGTTCTACTGTGTAAGTTCTGTGATATATTGGGTGAGTCACTAAGTATTATTAGACCTTGATTTCAAGAGTTTGAAAACAGAGGTAATAACTACCCAGGAGATTGCAGGTATAATAAAATGAATAGTCAGAGAGAGAGAGAGAAAGAGAGAGAGAGAGAGAGACAGAGACAGAGAGAGAGAGAGAGAGATCTATTGGTGAGCTTTGCTAGGTCAAGAATCCACTTCCCACTTGTCTTGCATGGGGCCTGCCTTCATGCAGCCACATCTCCACAGAAGAGCTGTAAAATAAAGGATAGTGTTCTTCCCACCTACTGAGAATGACCATTGTCAATCTTCTAGAGAGAGCTAGGGAACTGTGTGCAGAATACAGTTCACTGGTCTCGGAGGGCAAGTACCTCAGGTCCCGACAGCTCCCACGCAAGAAGAACATCACTAGACAGCCATGTCTTCTGTCTTCAGGAAAGGCTTGGCTCTAAGATTACAGGTGTTATTTATATGGCCGGGAGCAGAAATGCTTATACTCACTAATATATTGTCATCAGCTTCTAAAAGAGGTTTCTTCTATCCACGTCCACCTCAGTTACCCCCAATCGGTTATAGACCAAACATAACATTAAGGAATACATTCTTTTTTTTTCCCTGACAAACAGAATCAGATGCTAATCAATAGGAATTTAGTTGGCAGAGATGTCTTGCTCATCAGTGACATTACAGCTGGCTCTTCTTAGCTTGATGGTAGGAATCCATCTGATGGGAAGCTAAAATGTTAAAAAAAAAAAAGTCCTGTTGCTTATCAGAAAAAAAAAATCACTCAGTCAATCAAGAAAGCAAGCAAAGTAAAACCCCATTGTGCTGTCAACCAATTTTATCACTCTATTAACTCCTTAATCTCCAATTTTACCTAGGCCAATATGATATAATTCATTCCTTTGCTTGTTTCCAACAAGTGCCTTTTTCAGTGATTCCTCTCAAAGACAGTGGGAGCTCAAAAGAATCTGTCCTATTAACTCTGTGACCCCCTTTCAGGAGTCTGCAGTCACAACTGACCCTTGCTGTCAGATTCAGAGATTCACCTAAGCCTGGAGCTACTGTTTACCCTTAGAATGTCCTAACAATAGGCTTCCCCAGGTGGGCTGACATCCTCAGAACCCCTTCGGCCATCAGGCAGGACCATCAATCAAAAGGAAAATCTAGGTTGAATTGGATACTTTTGATTCTGAGCCAGGCAGGCTGTTTACACACCAAAACAATGATGCTCAGTTGCTTGCTGGTTTTCTCCTCAGTGTACATATAGATATTAAGGAAGGATCCAGGAGGTGATGCTGCAAGTGGTCCATGCAGAACTCTCTCTTCTCTTTGCTTCCCTCACCCTGTACTACTCGAATCTCTCTGGGAATTCTGATGGCCCTCTTTGTCTCTATTTCCCTTTTTCCTGCTTGCAGTTCAGGAGATAAAGGACATTCAATTCCCTCAACTTGGTATCAGAGTGAATCTAAGTGTCTAGAGCCCTCTGGTGGCTACGCCTTCCTATTCTGTAGCATGTTGCTGATCAGCACTAACCATGCATAGAGGAAGGAGACACATAACTGTATTTATTTGTTTTATATATTTGTTTTTGTTTTGAGGTTTCACTAAGTAGTCTTGGCCCGGAGCTCACTATGTAGACCAGACTAGACTACAACTCAGAGATTCACCTTCCTCTGCCTTCCAGGTTCGAGAATTAAAGGCGTGCACCATCAGGCTCAGCTCTTCTCACCAATTATTAAAAAGATAACACAGTGAAGTGGGAAAAAAAACACCCAAAAAAGAAGTGTTACATTTGACTTGGGATGACCAGAACAGGATATAAAAGTTCTGTCATTATTTTTACATTCCTGTGAAGAGTGTTTTGAGTTGGTCAAGCCTTTAAAATATAACATTGCATGCCTTGGAATCTCTCTCTTCCTCCCTTCCTCCTCTCTCTCTTTTCTCCCTTTCTCTTTTTTTTTCCAGCTGCTTACATGTTTCACATATATTTACTTCTGTAGAAATGCTAAGAAATAGGCAAGAGCACTAGATTAATATCTGGGGATGACAAAGAGGATTGGTGACCCTCTCCGGGTCAATGAACTAAGGCAGGATATATCAGAGATCTGGATGGAGAGTTTTAGGCACCTGGCGCAAGACGTTCTGCGATAATAGCTCAATTTCCATATAATCTAAGGATGAAATGCACAGTGGTCAATGCGAGCTTTATGGATGCATTCATGAGGATCAGTTGTAAGCACGAAAGTCCAAGCAAGCAAAAAAGCATATTGAAAACAATTTCAATTCTGGGAGAAGTACCAAAAATATCAATAAGAATAAGCATTTTCTAGCTTAATCCTTCACATAAATAACCACTATTGCTGACAGTGTTTTTTTCTCGGAGCTGGACTTCCCACTGTCAGCAAGACACATGCTGAGATATTTCCAGTGATTGTGTTTTACATAACACTATCTATATCTCGCTGGCTCTCTCAGCATTCTCTCAGCAGAGTGGGACAAAAGGGTTTATCATGTAGCACTGACCTCAAAAGCCCCCCAGTGGGGCTCAAGGGGCACTGTCAATATGACAGGCCCTCCTCAGCTTCTACTGTTTGGTATCCCGCCCTGACAAGTAGATGGATGGCCCCATCTGGACGCGTGCGGTGCTGGCCTCAGAGCTGAACTCCTGTCGTTGATGCACGGAGTGTTTCCAATTGCCCTCATCCTGTGCGCCGTCGGTGCTGATCTGCAATGTTCTTGAGCTAGGACAGGAAGGCGTGACCACCAGAAGGCCTCAGAAACTCACGCTCACTCTGATACCATCAAGCTGAAGGGATTGAGTGTCCCTATCCCAAGAGCACGAACTGCAAACAGGAAAGCGTGAAATAGAAAAGAAACGGAGCGAGCTATCAGAACTCCCAGAGGTTGGAATATCACAGGGTCAAGAAATCAAAGAGAAGAGAGTTCTGCCATGCAGGCCATTTCCTCATGGGCCATTTAGGCCATCTCCTCAAGGATTATTCCTCTCTTTTCTACATGTGCTTCATCCAGTTTCTTTGAAGGAATGTTAGCTTCTGTCTTCCAGAACCCTCTCTGGATAACAACTGTACTGAAATTCTTTCTTAGTGTGAAATTTGCCAACACCTGCCTCTGAGATCTCCACAGCGATGCTACAACAAACTGCTGAATGTAGCTTCTGCTCACTCATCTTACAGGTTCCTTCTGTGCCTCCCAGGTCTTGGTTTTATACTTCTTTGAGAGAATAATTTCTAAGGATGCCTCTTCTGTCTTGTTTACAATGTCCCCGGTTTAGGATCTCTGTCGCTCTAGGGCACCCACAATGTTTCAAGTCAGTGACATAGACCTCTAACAGTCACTGTTTGCCCTAGATCCACAGTGAGAGAAGAGGGCTTCTGACCATGTCTGAAGCATTGTTGTAATGCCACAATGCACAGGGTGATTATTGAACAAATGCTGAGAATTATTCCAAATGTTCCACAATGTATAGGACAGTGTCCCACTACAAAGGAGTGTCCAACCTAAAATATAAACAGTTCTGAGATTGTGTAGCCTTGTCCAGAAAACAAGCTACCATACTCACATATATACATACACATTTCTCCAACTGTTTGTATACACACACACACACACACACACACACACACACACACACACACTGATATGGTCAACATGTCTGTGAGGACAAATACATTTCCAGCGCAGAATGTTACCAACATTGGCATGTTTTATCCTTGAAAGCATTTATGAAGCTTGATCGCTAGGTAGAAATGTCATAATTCTCATTTTGTAGCTGAGAGAATTGAGACTGAAGGAAGGATTTATGTCCATAAAGGTAGCACAGACTTTGACATTTGGAACTTTGACCTCATTGTCTTGAGTTGGTCAAGCCTTTAAAATATAACATTGGGTGCCTTGGAATCTCTCTCTTCCTCCCTTCCTCCTCTCTCTCTCTCTCTTCTCCCTTTCTCTTCTTTTTTTTTCAGCTGCTTACACGTTTTACATATATTTACTTTTGTAGAAATCCTACAAAAGTAGGGAGGTGAAGATTAAGTAAAGAGCTAAGAGAAGTGGGGCCTTGGAGTAGAGAGCACAGCAGACGAGTAGAAATTCTTTCTGGAAGGATGGGTCTGGCAGAGGACAAACTTCTGGGAGACCACAGTACTCTGATCCTACTTCTAACCACAAGAAGTGCCAGACCGATGCTCAGGGCAGTGGACCTTGATAGCGCTCCCAGTCAGCACTGGATAATATCAATGATGCAGGCATCCATGTTCTGGGTCAGTGGTATCTATCATTATGAAGACAGTTGGTACCGTAGGCGTCATTGTTTACGTTTTGTGTCTGTGCTACTTACTGTACACTAAATTAAAGTGGCAGACTCTTAGGCTGTGCATTTGAGAGCAATAGCCTAGGCACATGTACTCTGCAGAGATATTGCTTGGACCTGCACAGTCTTAATATATGATAAAGTAATAAATTCACTTCCAAGATCAAAAGCAGCATGGCAAGAACTTGTCACTTCAAGTGACTTGAGCCAAGGTGACCTTTGCAAATGAAGTGACTCGGTGCTGTCTTTTAGGCCCTAAGGATGAAGGAGATGGTGAGGTTTCTTCCTAAGAGTCAGAGCGTGATGTGAGTTTCGAGAAGAAAAAAGATTCTAAGCTCTTGGAGTTTCCGGGGGTGTAAACACGTTCTCAGAAGAATAATATACAAACACAGCCCCGCAGCCTCCCACTGCTCACACCGGAGCAACGCGTACGCTTCTGCAAATGTTGCTTAACCTCCCACGGATGAAACAGCAGCCCGTGTTACCTGTGATCTAGCTCTCCCTTAACTGGGGCTGGCAGCTTGTTTTGCATTTTTTCTCTACCTTCTTTTTAAACATCAGACTAATCCATCATGAAGAGACGGCTTCCATTGTACAGGCCTTTGAATTTCAGAATGCTTAATTTGTTTATTGAAATGAAAAAGAGTTTCCAAAAGAAAATGGGAGAAAGCTGAGAAAGGGTTGGGCGTCTCCTTTGTAGTCAAACATTAATTTTGCTTCTAGGATCAGTGTTTTTGAGAACTAGCAAGACACCTGTGTTGCAGAAAAGGCTCATTTCGGGGGCTTCCGCTTTAGGATGGCCAAGACAGCTGGCTGACCACACCACTACCCCATGATTTTTCTTTAGTTATTTTATAAGGACTTCCTCTCAATTCTCAATACTTAAACAAGTGTTTCCTCCCTGAGTTACTGCTCTGAATCAATGGTATCTAGAAAAAGCTGGAAACAATCTCAGACAAAAGAAATGGTGCTCCCCAATTATCACCCACTTTCCATCAGAATTAAGTTATAGAAAATCCTAGCTTTAGTATCCTCGCCCTTCAGCATTGCTTTAGTGGGGAGACGATTTTACTAAGCAAGATATAACTATTTGTTTTGTTTTATTCTTGTTTTTTTTTTAATTTTAAAAATATCTGTTTTGTTTTTACTGCTGTGCATTGGTGTTTTGCCTGCATGTTTGTCTGTGTGAGACTGTCAAATCCCCTGGAACTGGAGTTATATATAATTCTGAGCTTCCATGTGGGTGCTAGGAATTGAACTTGGGTCCTCTGGAAGAGCAGCCAATGTTCTAAACCACTTAATCATCTGTCCAGCCCAATTTTTGTTTTGAGGCAGGGTCTCATGTAGCTCAGGGTGGCTGCAAACTCACTATGCAGCCATGAACGCCTGATCTTCTAAACCCCGCCAGAATGCTCAGATTAAGGGCATCTACCACCATTCGCAGTTTAAGACATGAGTTCTTGGATGTGTCCTAAGAATGATCAGAACATAGGAGAGCAAGATTCCTGGCCACAGTGTTGCTTTCCACCTGCTGCTTGCTGATGTGCAAGAATTCAGAAAGCCTTTTTTCCTGGTGGTCTAGGCATAGTGAGGACGGTCAGTTGCATTGTTCAAATCATGGATCTGTCAATTATAAGACAAGCAAAAGGAATTTCTTGGGTTCTTTACTACCAATATGTCATTCCCTAGGACAGTCATAACTGAAGAGTGATATGTCTTACATGACGTTAAAAAGGTGAAGGTTTGTTGCAACAGCAATCTTAATTCACCCAGAGAAATAGCAAAGAGAGGGGAAATTTTCCTGGAGGAACAGAAGACTAAAATGTGGTCTTAGAGTTTACGGAGTTAAGAGATAATGGAAGTCTGGAGAAAATAAAAACTGTATCACTTGGGACCAAAGGTGAAAATGGGAGAGCACACGAAGTTTTAGGCCATAGAAACTATTTGGTGTCACACTGTAACAGCAGTCCTGTCCCGACACTACCAGTCACAACCTGTAACCACTTTGAACAATAGTGGTTTTTTTTTTTGTTTTTTTCTTTTCTTTTTAAATTGTTTTTATTGGGCTATATATTTTTCTCTACTTTCCTCTCTCCCTCCCCCCTCCCCTTCTACCCTCTCCCATGATCCCCACACTCCCAATTTACTCAGGAGACCTTGTCTTTTCTACTTCCCCTGTAGATTAGACCCACACATGTCTCTCTTCGGGTCCTCTTTGTTGTCTAGGTTTTCTGGGGTTGTGAATTGTGGGCTGTTTTTTCTCTGCTTTATGTCTACCTAAACTCATTTATTTATTTACTTAGTTATTATTTTGTGCTGGAGATAGACTCTTATGCCACCACTGAGCTGTATCCTCAATCCCTTAAGTTGAATTTTAAGCCTTAAATATCACATAACCCTTTCAAGATGAAGGAGACAGCATTTCAAATCCGGGGAACAGATAAACAAAAAGTTGGTATAGCACAGAAAGATAGGGAGATGGGAAATGGTTGGGGTCAGCAGGAAGTTTTTCTGACAAAAAACAGAATTTGTGTGCAGGAGAGTAAAGAACAAGATTATGGAATGGCGGAGGGAACCGATTAAAGCCTTTGTCAATGGAACAGGAGTCTGGACTGGAAGCCACCTGCAGCTGTGTTCTTGTGGAGCTCTGGAAGAGGGGTTCGTGTAGAGGGTAACCGAGGAACATGAGACCGATGCCACACGATTTAGTAGTTAACTTGGAGAATGTATTTGTGTTCACATCTCCTGAGGAGGAAGCGGGAAAGCAAGTGCCTACTAACAAACTGAGGGCTGAAGGGGCGGACATCGCTGGCAGTGACTCCAGGGTTGCAACGACATCACCCTCACATGGATGCGGGCCCAGTCTTGGACAGGTGCACCTGTCTCTCTCCCCAGCGAAGAGTTCCTAGGGATTCCCCTAAAGAGACATAGAAAAGAACAAAAATCAGCTCCCATTTTTCTTAAAGCTGATGGAAGATAAAATGGTATTTCTGAGAATAATTCCTTTCAAATATGAAAAGCCACTGACTTTTGTGGACTGTCTGCTTTAGACTACTGTATGCTTTATTGCAGCAATACCAGTGAATAATTTTTTCAGAAACAAAATTGAAAGGCAAGACTGAGCTCTTTCTTGCTTGAATCCCTAAACCTTGGTCATTGAAATGCCGTCCCCGTCTCACTGGGTAGCTTCACCATCTCTACCACTTACACAAACCCTTTCCCACACGGTGTACTGAGATTCAAACAGATGTCCGCTTTGTTTTTAATCATCTCTCTCAGCTCTCCACTGTCCCACTGAGAACTTGACCCATTGAACTTGTGTAGATGCCCTGGTTAACTAGAAAGCAACTTAACATAGAATCATATGTGCTTATTTTAATTTTTTTTTTACTCTAAGTCAGGGAAGCGATCTATCTAAGGGAGTAAGAACAGAGGAATTTATGCTACAGAGTTCTCTAATATACTGTACACTTGGAACACTAGAATAAATGTAGCAGGGCATATTTAAATATGTGAACACTTCTGTTCTCGTTATCTTTTGCTTGTTATTACTATTACAATTGTTCATCCGTTACACTGGTCTAACATTTCCCATGCAGGAAACATTCCTGACTGCAGTGAGCTTGGATTCTTGTCTTTCAAATTAAATTAAGGACTCTCCTTGAACAGAAAAAAAAAAACACATAGGAGGGAGGGACACAAGAAGAGCATTGGGGTGGTTGCAGAGGTTGCTCCCAAGACAAACTGGATTGCGTGAGATGATTCTGAGTTGCTCTTATCCGCTCCCTGTCAGCCTTAACAATCATTTCTTTCCTGGGTGAGTCTTCAGTGTGGGGATGACATCCAGCCCGTGAACACATGTTTTCTGCCTCTCTGGACAATCGTCATTATCCTGTCCTTCGGGCAGATCTGATCTTCAATTGCTTGATGCTAAGGTCACAGCTATGACATCCAAGTCCAGGATGTAACCTCTGGAGGCCTGTGGGAAGACCAGCTGGGGTTGAATTCTACCCCAGCCTCAAATCAGGTTTATGACCTTAACCAAGTCACATAGTATTCTGTATCTTGGTCTTCCTGTAAAATTAGAATAATAATTACTAATTGGTCACCACGAGAACTAAATAAGAATGGACCGAAAGGGCTTAGTAAGCATCTGATAAAAAATTTAGCATCCAATAAATATTTAGCAGCGAATAAAATATTAGTATTTGCTGTTGTGTCCTGTGACCTCTCCGTGTGCCTGAGGGACATCTCTGCGATGACAAAGAGCAAATAGGCTCCATTTGTTCTGTACAAAGGATAACTTTCCATATTTTCCAGCAAAGCTGCTCTGCCCATTGCCTCTTCTTGAGTAATAACATCATCTTCCCAATGACTCAGGATGGGGACTATGGGACTTTTAATTTTTTTCCCCAACCCCTCAACTTCCACTTCCCTGAAGCGAGCTAGTTAACCCTGCATTACTACTAACTTTTTTCTCCTTGGAAAGAAAATGGTTTCCCAATTGTCCATGGTGTATAGACCTTTGAGTACTGTGAAATCATGAAATATTTAGTAAAGAATACTGCATCCAAGTCTACTGAATTTAATGGATGATTATTGGGATAAGCTGGCCTTCCAAGTCCCACAAAGGAACTCACTCCATGGCCTGGAGGGCAAGGCTAGAAACCTACCTTTAAATCTTCTCCAAATTCAAGGATTCCCACAGTTCTCCATCATCTTCTGGAGTTTCAGGATTTCATCGTGTCTGGCATAAATCTTTCTCGATGTTCTTTTCCAGGCTGCTCTTTCTGTTACAGACTCTACTCTCCATCCAGAGTATTTTCCCCCTGAGGTAGCATTTTGTTGCTCATTTTTTGAAAGTCTAAAGGCCTAGAGGAATGGCATAGTGTGGTCCTCAGATATCACCTTGCATAATGAGCTGTAGAGGTTTTGAATACAGACATGGGGTGGATCCCAGAGATCGGTGTGTTTCTTTACCCCCTCTGAGGTAGTTCCAGTCCAGATAGCCCAGAGCATCCTCGGAGATGTGTCTTCAGGCACATTTCTTGACCTCTGATTTTGGCTAACCTAGCTTCTATATTTTCTCAAGCTGGGCATACTCAGCCCTCTGCTTTGCTTTTATTTTCTCCTCATAGTAGGAATCTCCCTTGATTGTTATGAATTTGTTGCACACATATTTTTTAAATTCAAATCTTCCTGTACAACTGAGTCATCTGTGGATCTTCAACAATTTTCACAACAGAGATAAGGAGGCACATGTGTGCTCACCATTTATTGTATAGATACATGGAATTCTAAAAGAGTGAAAAAATTATTATTAAAATAAAATTCCCTGAAGCATTATTAATAAAAGCTCAGCATCAGAAATTGGAGTTCAGCCTGAAGATCCCAAAAGCAAAACAGCAAGCCACTGGCTCTTACCTCCACCTCAGTTGAAATGGCAATCCTGCCTCTAGGAATCTCAGAATGAGCCAGCTTGTCTGCGCACAATCTCCCTCTACCCCTATTTTTTATTCCTCTTTAGGGCTGGGATTAAAGGTGTGCACCACTGGGATTAAAGGTGCATGTCATTGTGGCTACTGGGATTAAAGGTGTGTGTCACTATAACCTGGTCTGTCAGTCTGACCAGTGGGACTGTTTTACTCTCAGATCTTCAGGCAGTCTTTATTTATTAAAATACAATTAAAATCCACTACATTTCCTTTATTTGTCTAAAATAAAAGGACTATAACCAATATAAGAAAACTATATACAGTAAGTACAATGACTATATACAATATATACAGGCAATGTCTAGTCCATTTGTGGTTCGCAAATTCAAAGAAAATATTTCAAATCTATCCTATATTGGTGAGTCTGAAGTCTTACACCTAATATACTTTCTATCATAACTTACTTTCTGTGTCTGGTAAACTGTAACTGTAGATATCTAATCTTCAACTACCTCAGAGACCAGAGAAGGAATAATATTAACTGAGTAATCAGGAAGCACACACAAGTGACTTCTAAAAATGTAAGTAATGATGGAAACAGCTGACTGCCTGGACAGTTACCCAAAGTTCCTTTGCAACATTGGAGCATCCATCTTCAGCCTACAGGCCTAGCATATTTGACAGACTTTTCTGTGAAGCAGGATATTCTGTGCCCTGCTTGTCTAATAAGACAACATAATGTCAGCAGTTGAGGCAGAGGTGTTTTCTTGCCCAGCTGCTTACTTTTGCCACAAAGAAAATAAACTCCATGTGGAGTTTCTTTGATGCCCATTGTCTTCTCTGAAGTAGGTTGGTGCTGCTAGGAGCAGACATGTCTCATTGCCATAAAAAGAAGAACCTAGGTTATTAAAACATCTTAAATGCCATATTCTGTAGATCTCTGAAGTGTTTGAAGATGATCTATCCATCTAAATTATATCTTTGTTTGTCCTTGAAAACATCCCTAATATGATTACAAGTTCAATTATACTAGGTAATTAACTACTAACTATATTTCTTTATTATCCTAAAGAGTTGATAATAATAATTTTTAAGGACCAGAAATTTGCTTTACATTGTTAAAACAGCTGTATAACAAGATTAGAAATGTATGTATAATATATTTTAACAAAATTAATCTCAAATTTGTATCAATATACAAAATTTGCAACAATATACAAAAGTAAAACCAATGTAAAATATTTAAAGCTAATAGTTGCTTTTAAAAAATAGATTCCATAATCTACCTTTTTATCTTATCATATTTATGTCCCCTTTTATCTTTTCCTTTCTTTTTTCCATTTCTTTCTTCTCTCTCTCTCTCTCCTTCTCTCTCTCTCTCTCTCTCTCTCTCTCTCTCTCTCTCTTACTTGGTTTTTCGAGACAGGGTTTCTCTGTAGCTATGGAGCCCATCCTGGAACTGCTCTGTAAATCAGGCTAAACTTAAACTCATAAAGATCTGCCTGCTTCTGCCTCCTGAGTGCTGGTATTAAAGTCATGTGCTACTACTACCTGGATTTTTTTGTAAACCAAGAACCTTGAATCTAATTTTCTTTGTTTAGCTTTTTTCCTGACCATTAACCATAACAACTTGCAACCAACACATTAAACAAAAACAAACATCCATAATTCATTTTTGGGGGGAACATGGGCATAGTTTTTTAGGCTACTTCTTGCTCATTGGGGATGCTGATAATTTTATGGGGACCCACAGAAAATTTAAGATTATGGTCAATCCTTACTGCAGTGTTCTGTGAGGCTGAATCATCTCAGCCAGCGGTCTTGAGGCAGTTCTGGATGTAGAACTCAGAGGAAACTGCAACAAATGTACTCTGAAATGCTGGATCATCTGGGTCATCTGTTCCCATTGCAGATTTTTCAGGGAGTCTTTCTTAATCAAACCTTGTTTTTTCTTAACCAAGGATGAATCCACAAACTCTCATTTCCTGTGGAAAGAAAAGCAAAACCTCTTCTCCAAAGAACCATATCTTCTCCCTTAAAATTTGAAGTCAAAGCATTATCAAAATAGATAAATTGGATTAATCTAGCTACATTTATAATCAAAAGTCTTTTTAGCAGCTGTTGCTCCTTCCTCAGCAGTCAAACAATTCAAAGACAACACAATAACATACAGTATCCAGATTATCTGTGTATGTTCCATCTTTACATGGAAGCTAAACTGGGACAGACTGGAGCTGAGAGTGTTAATTTTTCTCCTGAACCCAGATAGCTAAGTTTGGGTTTCGATTTTTAGAGCTGGAATTCCAATCTCAACCCTGGCCTGGGCTGATGGCAAAAAGCCTTAGTCAAATGACATTTTTGTGAATTCATACCCTAAAAAGTTGGGCACCAAATGAAGCACAATTAATAAAAGCTCAGCATCAGAAATTAGGGTTCAACCTGAAGATCCAAAAACAAAACAACCAGCAACTGACTCTTACCTCAACCTCAGTCTGAAATAGTGATCCTGCCTCCAAGAATCTCAGAATGAGCCTGAGTGTCTGAGAGCAATCTACCCGTCTTTTATTACTCTCTAGGGCTGGGATTAAAGATGTGCAACACCAGGATTAAAGGTGTGTATCATTGTGGCTATTGAGATTAAAGGTGTGTGTTACCATAACCTGATTTTTAAGGCTAACTAGTGGGACTGTTTTACTCTCAGATCTTCAGGCAATCTTTATCTATTAAAATACAATTAAAATCCACTACATTTCCCAGACAAAAATGTGGTATGTACCTTCTTCCATTTTATTTTTCTCAATCTAGAAGAATCCAGAATACTTAGTTGACTTTCCACAATCTATTGGCAGATGTGTTCATCTCTCTTCACTTGATTATTCAATTCTATTTTATTACAGGCATTAACTACTCTTAATAATTATGTAAGTGGGTGGGCTTCACTGTAAGAATTTCATGCATATTCTTCATGCTGCCAACACACGAAGAGACAGAGACTCGTATCTGGCAGTCTTAAAATGTTTGTTGAAAATAGATGTTCCACAGTTACTGACACACTGCAGTTATGCCTCAGACTCACAGATCTCATATTCACAGCACAGGTACCTCAATAGCTAGGATGCAGAGTTGTGCTATATGCTGGAGCCAGCCCGACTTGAAGGAGGACCACTTTGCACATTTCTTCCCAACATGGAGCTTAGGGATGTCTTTTAGGGAACTCGAAATTGGTTACATTGATAGTATTTGTATCAAAGAAATGGGCAGATGCTTCCCATCATGGTTTGTTTGTATAGCATGAGTTACCAGCACATTGCTGTCACCAATCAAAATAGTCATGTGATTTCTGACTCTTCACAGCACCTACTATTTCAGGGAAAACCTCACATAGAGGCATAAGAGATCCAGAATTCTATGCTGTGCTATAGAATGAGACATAGTTCTACTTAGAAGCTGGAGACAAATAGCAAATTCCTTGAGCCTCAGGTGAGCCTCATCATCTATAGAGTACAAATAATAACGGTGACTCCTACATATCCCAGGGCCTCACTGAAAATTGTCTGTAGAAAGCATATAAAAACACTTCAAAAAAATCATCTGCTATCTGCGTGTATGTGTGTGTGTCTGTGAGTGTATGTATGTATGTGTGCGTATGTGTGCATATGTATGAGTGTGCATATGCATGTATGTATATGTATTATGTGTGTATGTACGTGTATATGAATGTATGTATATGTGTGCATGTGTATGTATGTATGTATGTGCATGTATGCATGTGTATGTGAATGTGTGCAGATGTAGATATGTGTGTGCATGTATGTATGTGTAGTGAGGGGCTGCGGGCAGGCCTGCTTTTCGCCTCACCTGGCTCCTGCATGGCTAGCTTAGCCCCGGAAAAAACAACACACAAATTGTATTCATTTAAGCACTGCCTGGCCCATTATCTCTAGAGAGTTAGTTACTGGCTAACTCTCACATCTTGATTAACCCATTTCTAAACATCTGTGTAGCATCACGAGGTCGTGGCTTACCGGGAGAGATTTAGCATGTCTGACCTGGTGGCTGGCTCCATGGCGTCTGCCTCATAGCCCTCTTCCCAACATTCTGTTCTGTTTACTCCGCCTACCTAATTTTCTGTCCTATCAAGGGGCCAAGGCAGTCTCTTTATTGACCAATGAAAATAACACAATAGACAGATAACCCTCCTCCATCATGTATGTATGTGCGTATGTGTGTATGTGTGTATATATGTATGTGTTTATGTAAGAGTGTGCATATGTGTGTATGCATGTGTATGTATACATGTGTGTATGTTTCCATGCGTGTATGTGTATGCATGTATTTATGTGCATATTATGTGTGCATATATGTGTATACGAATGTACATACATGTATGTATATAGTATGTATGTGTGTATATATGCATGTATGTGTGCATGTGTGTATGAATGTGTATATGTATATGTATGTGTGTCTCTCTGTGTGCATTTGTGTGTGTGCATGTATGTGTGTGTGTGTGTTGAGTGCATGTTTCCCAGTAAGCTTCAGTTTCATTTGGGAAGCCCCCATCAATGAGAGTGACAACTCCTCATCCATCTTCATTAATCAATCTAAGTTGTGAACAGTTAGGTCCTGCTTCAAATGCTGCGTGTGTTTTCCCTGCCCTTTTAAGGAGGCAAAGCTGCTGTAGTAGCAGCAGACCTTGCCTTCTCTCTGAGGAAATGCTCCTCTCTTTCTATTGAACTTCTTGTCCCTTAGACTGGTAAACACTAACAACGTCTGATATTTATCATAAACTTTACTGGAATACAGACGGACTATTTAACTACCCCTCCATATCCCATAATACAAAAATAAATGGCATTGATTAGTGATTGACTTCAAAGTGAGTAATTGGGCTTTAATGGGTTTATAAAAGGGATTGAAATCAAGGCAATAAATTAAAAGCAAAATAAAAGAGGAAAGGATGTTTTACAACTTGGTTCCATTATAGTCTATGCTAACCGGATTAAAAAGTAATTGCCATGTCAAGAAAAATTATAGCAGCTTCTGCGAAATGAAAGAGCAGTGGGCTCCCTTGGTGTGCAGGGTGCAAAACAGACAGAGCAAAGCAAATGAGTGTAGGGAGCTGGGGAGAGGGCAGGATGCTTGCTTCTGATGGTCATTATGCTCTCAATATCAGAGATCTTTCCTAGAAATAGACATCGTCATCCACATGGACTAATGAGCCGCAGTATTTCAACTAAACTCTATAATGTCCTCTATTATTTTGCCGAATATATAAGGAGTATATTGATGAGTGCTTAATATATCCATTTTAAATGTCCCCAAATTAATGAGATTGCAAAGAGACAAAATGCTCCCCATATTTTAGAGTGGCATTTAAAATAGACTCTTTTCCCAAATGGATCACAGGTGACCTAAAACAAGAACCACCTGCAGTTGGAGAACCAAAAACTTTCATAAAATATGGAGATAACATGAATTAATTCGACGTAGCTATTCTCTTCGTGAGCCCTGATGATACGTCATGGAGCACTTAAGGAATTGAAATCCATCCTCACAGAGCCAAGAGCTCATTAGCTCAGAGAATTCATGGGGGAGAAGCCTAAAGCATGGTAAAGGGTAAATATAGTGGTGATTTTTAAAGCAACGAACCCTAGACTTTCCCTTTTTCCAAGGACCTGCTCCATGAGCATCAAGATGTAAGACAGTATGTGTTGATAAATCTAATAAGCAAAGTAATTGTGACTTGAACTCTACACAGGGGATTGTGTTTGGTGCGATGTTGATGGCAATGAATTAGAATGAAGTAAGAATGTGCCCAGGGACACATTGATCGACTGTGTGAGCTTCTAAGTTGGACTGGGGGTGCTTGAATAGGATGCCTAGGAGATTCGAGATGCCAAGCACAGAATCTGGAATGAAACAGTAATGTTGTAAGAATGCAGAGACTGGCCCTCTGAGAGGGCAGGGTCTTGACCTCTAGCCAAAGCCTTAGGTACACAGAGAGAACAAATCTGACTATACGCTATGTAGAATTCTCAATGAAGGGGAACATCAGTTTTCCTGTGCATTTGCTCAAAGATCTGTCATCTAGATGAGGGTGGGATCAAGAAATTACTCATGTTGAGAATATGTTGAGATAATTAGATAGGAAACAAAACATAAATTCACTCAGAAGTCAGAAAAAAAAGAGACCCATAAGAAAAGGCACTGGCCACACAATCCCAGTGACTCAAGTTCAATCCCCAGAACGTACATACAAAGCTTGACATGGTGTTAGTCACTCCTAACAGCGAAACAAGAAGCAGACAGGAAAATTTCCTGGAAGCTTGTAGGCCAGCACACCTGGAACACAGAGCAGATGTGGAAATAAGAGAAACCCTGCCTCAAACAAAATGTCAGGAGAGAGGAGGGTTGACTCTCAATGTTCTCGTCAGATGTACACACACAAACACACACACACACAAACACACACAAAACAAACAAACAAGCAAACAAAAAACCAAATAGATAAAACAGATTAGTTACCCACATAAAATTACTATCATGCAAGGTTCTTCTGAATTGATCTGGGATGTGGAGGACAGGCTGGCTAAACTTAGAAGATAATTCTTAGTCCAAGTTACAGGAGAGAGAGAGACAGAGTCAAAATACGCCTTCTATATTTTCTAATTTTCTTATTTAAATAGTCTTTCGGTGCCTTTAATAGTCTTTCTTTTTTTGGAGGTACGGATACTTTCGTAACAGTGCTAGAGAAAGCGCAAAACAAACAATGCTAACAAGAAAAGCACACATCACCTCCAAAGAAGAACCACAATTCAAATGGATTCAAGAGCTTGGAAATAATTTTATGTCAAAGTGAAGAGCTGTTTGTCCTCATTTCCAGAATGCTCTTGTTTTTAGTTTCCAACTATTTTCAGCAACGTTCACAGTTAGGTGAGCTTCTGAGAGCTATGATTGCAGGCTGGAGCATACAGAATCCATGTGTGCACTGCAGCCATCACATCCAGACAGAACATTGGTGCAGAGTACTATTCTCCGAGCGTACCAGCTGCCGTCCTCACTAGAACATCTGCCACAGCTTGCAAGAGACTCCGAAACTGAACTTGTTGGCTGTTGGTGTTCCCTTCCAGAAAGGATGGAGAGGGTCACGGAAGGCACACCTGAGATTCCAACATCTCTTCCTGAACCTGTTGCACTGGCCCTAGGAGGAGGGGGGCTCAGGGGGTACTAAAATATACTGGCTAAGAAAAAGCTAGCTAGCGTAGGAATCTCAGTGTTTTGTAGCCATGGAAAAGCCATCATCCATGCTGGGCAGACTTTCCAGTGTAACGACTTTGGCATCACCTACGCTCCACTAAACAGTCCCTAACCCACACTCTGAAGAAGCACATTAAACCCCTTGGTTCTTCAGGATGAACTTTGGTGGAATCAGATTTTATTATTTTTAGTTGGGACCTTGTAAGGAGGGGACAGACATTTCGTATGGCTCCCCAGGGAAGGAATCCTTGCATATTCTTTTTGCAAATATGGCAAAATAAAATATTGATTTTACTTTAGACAAAGATCATAGATCTAATTTAAGATGGAGGGATGTATGACAAGGCAGAAATGCCTTATATACTATGAGATAGACAAGTTCAGTAAGAAAAAAAAGATAAAAAAGTAAATTAAAAATTTATAGATTACAACGAAACAAAATGTTTGTAGCATAAATAGGAATGTGTGGGGAAACAGAAACACAGAAATAATCTAAGTAATAGGGTTATTTAATGATATCTAGAGAAGGTAAAGTGCACATGCATGCTTTCTTGCAGTTAAATTACAGATTCCTTAGTCAGCAGCAGACATCTTCAGGATTATTCATTGGATCATAGTTGCAAAGGTCAAATGATTGAAGTAATATTAATGTCCTCAAAAATGTTAATGGAATAATTTGTGTTAGAGTCATAGAAGGGAACATTCTATAGCTGAGGAGAAGAATGGAAGGGCTTTGATAATAGACTATCTAGATGGTTCAGTGTGTAAAGGAGGTTCTTGACACCAAACCTAACAACCTGAGTTTAATTTCTGGGACCTACATGATAGAATGAGAGAATCAATGCTCTCAAGCTATCCTTTGACCTCTGTACAGGTGCTGTGGCACACGTGGGCACAGACACACGCACACGCGTGTGCGCATAGACACACACACACTAACAAAGAAGCTTTAAAAGATAAACCTGATAGGAGCAAAAGAAGAAAAGAAAGATATGTCAGTACTTGGGAGGCAGAGGTCAGCTGATCTCTGTGAATTCATGACCAGCCTGCTCCAGATAGCAAGTTCTAGGACATCCAGGGTTACAAAGAGAGACTCTGTCTCAAACAAACAAGCAAACAAACAAAAAAAAGACAATTCTATGTAGTTAGTTTTTGTGTAAAAGAACAATATATAAATTATACATATAAATAAACTCCAAATAACTAGACATCAATATGGATAATTATTTAGATAAGCAAAAGAGAGAGTATAGGTAAGCATTTTTGGCAGTTTTAAAGAAACATATTTTAACCAACAGCTACAGACCATTTTTATAATTTTCTACAGTAATTCATTAGTAGAAATCTGGGGAGTCCTGAATGAATATTAATTGGCACTTAGTCCTGATGGTATTGGGCTCTGGGACTTTGTTACATTTAGCTTTAGAGTTTTCATGTCTTTCAAAGTGATTTTAATTGGACTCTTTCGTTACAGAGCCTAAGGCCTCTAAATACATCCACTCCATCCTTTTGTTTGTGCATCAGGAAATGTACTGCAGAAGCCGTGTGTTCTTCATAGGCCAACACATACCAGCTTAAACAGCATGCGCCCGTGCTTTGAAGGGAAGATTGTAATCAGCAGGGCATTCGGGATCCCAAGCTCTACAGGTGTAGACTTGGAAGTGAGTTGGTCTTTTCCTTAGGTCCCACCTCCATTCCGTGTCTCCTGTACTCCATAAATGCCCTTATGCTTCCAACCTCCACGAAATCTTTCCCTGTCATTGATGGACACCCCTCAGCTTAGTTTGTTCCTGCAGTACCTTTGGATTTTTGTGTCAACTTTTCTTTGCTAATTCTTGCATTTCTAAAGTATGAGTTGACTTGTTTAATGAACACTCTCAGGCCCTGTAACTCCCATGAGAACAGAGAATACGTCCGTTCTGTTTTCTTTGCTGTATTCTCTACTCTAAACATAATGTAGATCAATCAATACATGTTGAATTAGTGAGAATCTGATCTAGTGGTGCCAGAGAGGTGGCTTAATTTGTAAAAACACCTATCATACAAGTGTAAGGACCTAAGTTCAAATTCCCAGAGTCTATGTAAAAGCCGGATGCCCAGAGCTCCTATGGGAAGATGGGAGGTGGAGACAAGACAATCCTTGGATTTTCCATGGGCACCTGATGTGGTGTACACAGCAGTGAACAAGAGAACCTATCTCCAGCAACATGGATGGTCAGGATAGATAACCAAGGTTATTCTCTGACCACATGCATGCCCACATTCACACCTATGAACATAAGTTCATATACACACACAGCTGAAAAGAACTGATCCAAATAAGCCCGGTTTAAGTTTTGTCCTAAGCAAACCCATTACATTGATCATAGCTGGTGCATAACTCGGAAGGGACAGAACACAGGGTGGGCTTTGTTTCAGGTCTCCTTGAGCCGTCCTATTAGCACCGACACCTTCTCTAGCTGTGTGTCTAAATTCAGCTTTACTTTGTTGAAGCAACTAAAACAAAATGCCACAGACTTTGCAACTTATAAACAACAGAGATGTGTTTCCTACAATGCTGCTGGATGAAATCTAAGACACAGGTGTGGAACGGCATTTCATTTGTGTTTTAATAAATAAAGCTTGCCCGAAGATCAGACAAGTAAAACAGCCTCATGGGCCAGCCTTACAGACCAGGCAGTGGTGACACCCACCTTTAATCCCAGCAGCTGCGCTAGTTTGCCATAGAAACTAGAGATAATGGTGCATGCCCTTAATCCCAGAACTAGAAAGGACTGTCTTACGGGCGAAGACGACTTCAGCCTCAATTTCATTCTGAGATTCTCTGGAGGCAAGATCACCATTTTCGGACTGAGGTCAAGGTAAGAGCCAGTGACGGGATGCTTTGCTTGTCTGGTCTTCAGGTTGCACCCCAATATCTGTCTCTGAGTTGCAGGTTCAACATCTCAATAACCATTCACCCAGAGATGGATACCTGGGGTGTTTCTATCTCTTGACTGTTGTGAGTTGCACCATAATCATGGAACTGCTTTCATCCCTTCTAAGAAATGACCTCATCTCCTTTGGGGAAAGGGGATTGCTCTGTATTTAGGAGAGGGGCAGTGGAGTCACATAGAAGGAGGACTCATTGGGAGGAGGGAGTGGCCAGTAGAAACAGGGGGGACATAAGAGAGGGATGGTGAGTAAACATCCACAGCCCACGTATACAGGCAAGGAAATTATCAAAAATAAAAAGCAGATAAAAAGGGAAAAGAGAAGCAGATGAAATTCTATCGTCCTGTCTTTTTCGAGGAGGTCTTCTGTGCAGATGGTCACAGCTGCAGCATGTTCGTGACGGCAATGGCCGTGTCATATTGAGCAATCACTATTTTATGCCTCCCAACCCATTCTCCAACTCTGACGTTCTTTTGTCCTCTCCTTTGTAATGTTCCCCAAGCCTTGGAGAAGATGACATAGGTGTCCTGTTCATCGACAGTCATGGCTGTGCAGTCAACGGTCACCTATTCTCCATACTTTGACTTGTCGTGAGTCTCATTTTGTGGTGGCCAGAAAGGGGGTGGGGAGCACAAACTAGATACAATTTTCTAGAACATGCTTCTACTCCCTCTAGTGACTCCAGTGAGACTCCCACTGTCTAAACACTACCCATCCAAAGAGCATTACCAATTGGCGACCACACTCTAAAGTGCATGGACTTTGTGGGTATATTTCAGGTCCAAAGTACTACAGAAAAGAAATAGGTTAATTCACAAGGCTTCAATTGTTGGCACATCTTTTTATTATCTTATTTAAATAGCATTTTTTCATTTTTTTTTATACATACCAAGCACATTTTCCACTCTGTCCTCTCCTCCTGTTCCCTCTTTGCAGAAAAGGAGAAGGGATTGAATGAGGGGGATGTCATTGCGGGAGAACCCACAAAGGCAACTGACCTGAGCTTGTAGGAACTCATGGAATCTGGACCAACAGTTAGGAGCCTGAATGGGACCCCCGTAGGCCCTCAGCACGTGTGTGACAATTGTGTGTATCTTGGTCCCTTTGTAAGGTTCCTAGCAGTGAGATCAGGACCTGTCCCTGGCGCTTAGCTGGCTTTTGGGATTCTGTTCCCCATGATGCATCATTCTATCTCTTCATCATGTTTTCATGTGACCCTATGTTTTTTTTTAAGGTTTTACTCAATTGTTTGTGTTTGTTTGTTTTCTCTGATTTGTTGGTTTGTTTATTTTGAGACAGGTCTCACTATACAGCCCTGGCTGGTCTCAGACTCACAGAAATTTCCCTGTTTTTGCCTGCCAAGTGTTGGGATTAAGGACATATATTGACACACAGGGCTTTCTTGTTGCTTTTGAAGCAGAGTAATGTAGCCCAGGCAGCCTTCACCCTCACTGTATACCCCAGGATGACCTTGAACGCTTTATCTTCCTGCCTCTACCTCTCAGTAACTGAGAACATGGGAATGAGCTGTCACGAGTACCTTAACTGTTTAAACAACATGTTTGGAAGACGAATTCTTCTTGATGAGGATCCTATATCCGCAGGATTATTTAAATTTATTCCCTCATAGCACTGACTATCATAATGAAAGTCAAATTTCCTACAGGCAGGACATTTACATGATCAGAAAGCTAAGTAATTAGACAAAGGGGTGCCCCAATCTGAACCAATCGGAAGATAGTATGTAAATTACCCAATGCCACAGGTCCAGACTAGACCCCGCAACTCTAAGAAACTTGAAAGAAGGCATACCCAGAAGAGACCTGATGTACGAGGCATCCCACCGCCTCATGTTGATCAAACCAATATGGACCTACCGTGCCTTTTAACTATATGTGCAAAAGAAAGAATTATGTGACTTCTTAAAAACTTGCCTCCCTCTTACACCTCCAAGTCTCCCTTCACTTTGTAGTTTTGGGCAGTCTGGTGTCATGAGACTGCTGCATGCCTGTATCTGAATCTCCTGCGTGAAGCCATTTGCGCTCATTTAATTAATTGACCCAGTGAGTGCTGCTCAGAAGAGAAAAAAAAGACCAACTCTCACATTTTTTTTCTATTAGATAATTGCACAGTGGCCCAATGACCCTATAGAATCCATCATTCACAACATTATTTACAAAGACGCGGAAACTTGGAATGAATGATGATATATACGCACGGAGAACTACTTATCTTTACATCACTGGGTCACTTGAAAGACAGAAAGAGTTGCCACCAAGACAAACAAAGTCATTTCACACAGTTGTTGCTCTTCCCTGATCCTTGGTTCCGTCACGAAAGGAGTCATTCATGGTAGTGAGTCCAGGAACCCACGGGAGTTTTATGCCCAGGGGAGCCACATAAGGCTTTCATACTGGCATTTAGCATGACTGAAGGGCGTATTAACATCAGTGACTCTCAGCCACTATGACTTCGCCGCATCTCAGTAAAAGAGTATAAAAGACTTTTTCAGAATGCAAGTAAAAACCGATCAGAAGACCATCAAAGGGAAACTCTACCGCCAACACGTCTTTATTGTGTTTTAAGCCTTTTTCTTGGCGTGTTAACCATTAGCTAAATGAATGCATTTCAAATATTAGATGTTTCTATTCACACCAAAGAGTCCCTTCTTACATAAAATTTAAATTGAAATCATCTTATGTTTAACAGAAACAGACACATATTTAAAATGAGAAGAGGAGGGGCAGAAAGCCCATAAAATGGATTTTATTTTTATAGGAAGTAGAAGCAGAAGAAAGTTATTTTTAAAGAAATTACCTAATTGATGGGATTCTGGGTGATTTTACTCACTTCTTTACACTTATCTGAATTGTTCAATTTTCCTCTAATAAATATTTTACTTTCATAATAAAAAATGTCAAAGAGCGGGCCAATCATGATAGGTTTATTTAATGAATATGAAGCTGGGGCAATTGAGTTTTACTGTATGAGTCAGCTCTCTCCTCATCTGGTTCTGGCGAGGGAGCCTAATAAAACCCATCCCTAAGTAATACTAACATTGGTCAGTCAGGGTGCTTCTCTGAACCTCAGTTTCCTCACACGTAAAACAAGGGAAATTAAAAATTGATCTGATAAAAAATTGATCCGATAGATTTGCAATGATTTAAAGTATTTAGAAGAAGCCTAATGCCTTCTCTTTTTAATCTCATCATTTATGAGGACTAAGGCAGGAGAATCATTGTTCAAGGTAACCTGGGATAGAGGGTGAGTTCAAAGACAGCCTGAGTTACATAGCAAGATTGTTGTCTGAGAACAAAAATGAAACCAAAAGCAAATAAAATATGCAAGAGGGCCAGTGAGCTGGCTTTGCCAGTAAGGTACTGGCCTTCTCTGTAAGCCTGACAGTCTGAACTTGTTCTCCAGAGTCCATGTGTCAGTCGAAGGATAGAGCTAACTTGACAGATTTGTCCTCTGATCTCCAGACCTGCACTGCGGCAAGTGCATTATCCCTCTTCCATCACACACACACACACACACACACACACACACACACACACACACACCACACACACACGTATGTACACATGCATGCATGCATGCACGCACACACGCACACACAGAAACACATACACAAAGACGCACACACACACACACGCACACACACACAAGCACCATAATAAAAATATCTAGCAAATATCACAGAAGATGACAAGTATTCACTATAGCTCATTCATGAATGATAATTCTATCACTATAGTTCATTCATGGATGAAAATTCCACAGTGAAGCCAAAGTATGCATTTGTTTCTCCAGCTGGCTGAGAAAGCTGCTTCCTTTCCTCCTTCTTTTCTTCTTTCCTAACATTGCCTCTCCAGGGGAGCATGCATGAAATGCCTTTACCCCTCACCCTAGTGAACTAGAAAGTTTCTTTCCTTTAGAGAGTTCAATGATTTTGAGGTGGTGGTATAAATCCCTGCAAGATTTGAGGAGCAGCCAGAACAGCTGACCAATCAACAACTACCAAGGACATATGAATGGCCAGGAAACTGACTCTGTGCTAAGCCGGGGGCCCATGGTCCCCACAGGTCAAGGAGACAGCACCATAAGGTATATGTAAAATATATGTGAGATCGAGGACAGCTGAAATATCATATTTTACCCCAGCAGTACAGATGCCCCACAGAAAAAGCTGGACACCCTCTCCAAGAAGCCACAGTGGAACCTGTCCTGGACCTCAGGGCAGCGGAATGAGCAGATCCGGCTAGGGGGAGAAGTTACTGCTCAGCTCAGTCACTGACCTTCACTGCTGTGTTAATTAGCTTTCCATTGCTGTGTCAAAATGCCTGAAGTCAAATCAGTTTGATGGAAGAAAGGTTTACTTTGGCTTAAGGTTTCTGAAGGTACAATCTGTGATCAGTTGGCTCCATTGTTTCTGCCCCCAATGAGCTACTTGCTCTATTTACGCCCCACCTTCTAAAATTCCCAATGCCTTCAAATAGCCCATGAAGTTATGGACCTTTCTGTGAATGTGTGAGCTCCCATGCTTCAATTCCTCAAAGGCAGGGCCTTTGAAAGCAGGGAATTGGGGATAAGGTTTGTAGAACATGCGCTATGGGAATACATTTAGGAATTAAAACAACTGGCAAAATAAATTAATAGATCAGCCTTACACTCGAGGTATTTACCTGTGCCTACACTGAACTCAGACCATCCGTTGCTGCTTTGCTTCACCCCCTGTTCCCAATAATATATATTTCTCATTTGCTCCCACAAACTCAACTCAGAACAGAGAAGGGTGCTCTTGACTACATGATTTCAGTTTAGCTAACCTGACCTCCACAGAGCGGTGGCAAGTTGCCTTCTTAGGTTCAGGTCCTTGGATTCAAAATGCAAGTTTTGATTTAAGTTCAGCTAATGTCTGACATCTCTGGTTCTGAGTTACAGTAGCGTGATTCAAAAGCTTCTTTTTTTCTTTTCAGGGGACTCATCTCAGTCACTGAACTCCCTCACATCTGTCACTCAGCCGAAAAGCCAACCGCTTGGAGGACTCCACTTACTCCCTCCATCACTATTTCTCACTATTTCTCAAAGAGAAACATACATGGCCCCTACTAGAGAGTTATGACCTGTAAGTCTAGGTCTAGACCAAGGAAAGTTGTTGGAGGGAGGTCGCTTGTTGGTTCTGAGCTGCCTGGCTAGGTTAGACCCTAAATAATCACACAACAACTGTATTAATTAAACCACTGCTTGGGCCATTAGCTCCAGCTTCTTATTGGCTAACTCTTTCATCTGAATTTAACTCATTTCTGTTCATCTTTGTATTGCCACGTGGTTGTGGCTTACCGGCTAAAGTTCTAGTGTCTGTCTCCAGCAGAGCTACATGGCATCTTTCTGACTCCACCCTTCTTTCTCCCAGCATTCAGTTTAGTTTTCCATGCCTACCGAAGTTCTGCCTTATATCCAAAGTAGTTTCTTTATCCCTTAGTGATAATCACAGCACACAGAGGGGACTCCCACATCAGAAAGTCAATTTACATCCATAAAGACTCAAGTGATACAGACACTGACGCAGGAACCAGAGCTTCAAAACCACGGATACTTCCAAAGGAGAACAGTATGAGACAGACTCACCCTGGGGACTCTCTAAACTTCAGACGGTTATGCCCACTCCAGTCACTGTGCCAGCATCTTCACCTGGGGTGGAGGATTCGGATATTACTTTGTTCTTCCTGTGACAAAGCATCTAATAAAAATACCAAGGAAGAAAAAGTTTATTTTGGCTCCCAGCTTGAGGGTACAGTCTACCATACCATTGGATCTCTGTTGTGTTTTTCTTTTGATACAGCTCAGTACCCCAGCCCATGTAGGGTTGCGCCACTCTCATTCCATATGGCTCTTCCCACCTCACTCAAATGGTTTTGAATATACCTTCATAGACAAATCCAAGGAATGTTCCCATGGTGATTCTACATTCCATAAAATTGATGATCAAGACTTAACATCACAAGGCCATACTTTGTCAGCCTGATACTCAGTTAACTTTTAAATTGTAAAGCTCCACTCTTTGTCCTCAGAGGCTCATAGACTCTCACAAAGAAAAATGTGCTTAATTTATCTGGAGGAGTAAGTAAAAATCTTACCCAGTTCTAGTATTGTTCAAAAGCCCCTAAATTCGAAGTCTTTTCTGAGACTCAAGACAACCATCACTTGCAAGAAAACAAAACATCACCCCCATAAGTAACAATGGTACAGAACAAATATCTCCACCTTCACAGAAGTAATGGGGTCATAACAAAGAAAGACCAGACCAAAGCAAGACCAAAACCCATCAGGAAAAACATCAAATCCTGCAGCTCCATGTCTGGCATCCAAGACTCATGACAGAATCTTCTGGACTTCAAAACACTTTGGTAGCTTCTCCTATCCAGTCCTACCATCTTCAGCACATGTAGTCTCTCTCTTAGGCCAGTTTTCCTTAGCAATGTCTCAATGTCTCATCTCCAACATCCTGGAGTCTCCACTGAAAACTGGCCTTCACATTCACAACGTCAAGCAGCCGTCTCTCGGGGCCTTCTGGGGGAGGATCCTGACTTTGCCACACATAGTTCAGTGGCCCAGTGGGACCAGAAAACTCTTGTATGTTTCATACTGTAAAGGTCAGTATTACTTGAATAGTCCTGCTTAGTTCTTTTGTAACTCAAGATAATGCCTGGTTCTCTGGACTACACCACAGTGACCTCTGCGTGCGGACTCCAGGAAAGCAACTTCCTAGGTTGTTGTTGCTGTTGCTGTTGTTTTGGATCATGGAACCACTTCAGTGACATTCTCTATGCAGGCCCTTTGCTTTAATATGAATACCATTTCACACGTTGAACCATCAATGTGTGGGATCTTCCTCTTGCCCTAGTGAAAGCAGTGTGTCTTTCTTTAAGAATGATAATTTCCTTAACACCTAAGTGTGGTCTGCCCATTACCAGTTTGTTCACATCTCAAATATGCTCACACCCTTTCCCTTATCAAACTTTGCATTGTTCACACCTTTCTGCCTGCTCATTGCAGGACAGTGAGCAGGCACCATACCGCGGCATAACCTGAGTGCCAATCTATCTGAAAAATTGCTCTGCTAAATAAGTGATTATGAAAATAAAATAATTTCTTTTATATTCAGGCTCACTCAAGTTCACAGGACACAGGGAGAAAGGCGCCTATTATCTTTGCCATAATGCAACAGAAATGCCTTCTAGCCCAGTCCTCAATAGCATCCTGTTGTACTCTGAAACACCGCCTGTATTTTTCTCAGCATTCTTGTCTTCCAAGCAGCCACCAGAATGGCCGGCTAATCTCTGATGACAGCATTCTAGGGCTTCGGTAGCCTCATGTTCCAAACTCTTCCAGAGTCTTTTCCCACACTCTTTCCAAGGATTCAAGGACCACAAGTCAGGTTTGTCACAGCAGTTATTTACTCAAAGCTATGACAAAAATACCTGACAATGACAGCTGAAGAAAAGCAAGGTTTATTTTGGCTTACGATTGGAGGATACAGTCAATCCATCATGGCAGGGAAGGCACAGCAGCAGGAGACGAAGCAACTGGTCACATGACATCTTCAGTCAAGAAGCGGAGAGATGAAGGCAGTTACCTTCCTGCTTTCTGCTTCTTATTCATCTATTCAGCCCAGGACTCTAGTCCAGAGGATTATAATCTAAAACCAAGGTCTTTTTTTTTTTTTTGCCTCATTTAATTCTCTCCGGAAACACCCACAGACACATCAAGAGCTGTGCTTTTTTGATCAAGAGCTGTTCTTTGGATCAAGGTGAACCATCATAACCTTTAGTTTATTTTTTGAAAGATTTTACAAGCGATTATGACATACTCATCTCCTTAAAAGCTATGATGGTGCAGTTTTCACATAGTTAATCTCTAGTATATTAAGAGATGTTACCAGGAAAATGATAGGGGATTTTTGTCAACAAATATGGCATGAATTAGAATCGGCTATTTGGAAGCAGGCACCTAAGTAAGACCTAGCTGAAACCGACACCACCCAGCAGTTGATAGTGTCAGATATTGTAGGTGTTGGACTGTGAAGAAGATGGTTTGTTATTGCTCCCATTTTGCTGATGAAGAAAGAGTTACCGGGAGTTTAAAAACCTGTCCCAGGTCATGCAGTTTATAAGTGAAAGTCAAGGATAAAACCTAGGCTCTTGAGTTCTAGAATGTGGGCTCTTGGTCATTCTGTTGTATTGATTGACCCAGGTTCTTAGGGACATAATAGGCTTTGGGCATCTGCCTCTGAAAGGGATATGCATCCACTCTCAAAGCTGAATCACTCACTATGGGGCACTTCTGCACATGCTGTGTAGCTCGAGAGATTTTTAAGAACTGACACACTGGAAGACATTCTGAGAAACAATGCCTTAGTAACTTAAACACACACACACACACACACACACACATACTCACACACACACACAACCCAAGTCTGTAACTGGGCTCAACAAGATGGTCTCAGGGTCCTTCATTAAAGCATTTAGGCAGAAACATATCAATTTTGTTGAAGATGCGTGTACCTAGCATTTGGGCTCTAGTGAGCAGAAGGTTAATTAATCTATGAGCACAGAAAACGTAGCCTCACAGAGAGCACAATCACGCCTGTTGTAGCCACATGTGTCTCTAGGATGTAGACAAAATTCAACAGCTGAGATCATTTGCTGCTCTGCTAGCGGACCTTGAGTACTGTCTCCAGCACCCATATCAGCCAGCTCACAACTGCCTGTAACTCCAGCTCTAGGGGCTCTGATGCTCTCTTTGGGTCTCTACAGGCACCCCCACATAGATACGCACACATTTATGCAAATGAAAATAGCTTCAAAAAATTAGAGAGAACTCACATCTCTGCGGTGTGGCTAACGCTGATGATTGGTTTTATTTTGCCCCACAGGCACCACAAGTCTTATATGTCTTCCTCCTGCGTTTCACTCTCACACGCTTGGTATTATTAGCATTAATTAATACCTAAAAAATTTAAGTCAGAGGCTAAATATTTCTAGTGAGTCAACACGGTGCCTGGGTAGGGCGTGTGAGTAGGGCTCGAAAGAGTTGCAGAAAATTTATCTCAAAAAGCACAATAAAATTGCACAAACGGAGCATTTTCTCTTAGCATGCCGAGAAAGTGTGCATTAAGTTGTCAAATAAAGTCCAAATCATGTTTCTTATTTAGATTTCCAGGGAAAATGACAGGACAGCTTAGTAAGACATCTTTCACATTTGATTCTCCCAGTGAAGTAGAGAAGGTTATTTTTGCAGAAATGGTGAGGGAGCCTGCCAGTTCTCCCAAGGGCTCTTCTTTCTCCTTTGATATTCAAATCCTAGGCTTTTGAAGCTTACTCCAGTGCGGGCCTTCCTCATCCATTTTCCCTTATTTAGTTGTTAACCATCCCCCCTCAGCCCTCTCCTCATGTGCCACTGGTGTGTGATTCAAACTTTTTTTTTCTGTTAATATGACTTTCACGTACTGACTCTGTGAAGCCCCGTGCCTTCTCCAGAGATCACGGTTTCACCCTGAGATGCCCCTTTTGTATGGTACAGCTACAGTAGTAAGGCGGTCCTGGTGGAGAACCTAACTGTTGGGGACAGGTGCTGGAGTTGGCAAGTTGACACTTGTTAGTAAACCATTTCCTACAGACCTTGTCTCCTCCTACGACCCTTTCAAGTCCTGGGGTTCCGCTAACAAACTCAGTTGCTAAGGACCCTGTATAATCCCAGAGTATGCATATTGAAGAAATGACATTATTCATGTCTTCATTGATGACCCTTCTTACTCTAGTTTTCATTTTATATTTATTGATTCTAGTTTATGAAAGCTTCGTTTTATTTCATTTTTGTACAGCAACAGCATAGCTCTGTGTGTGTGTGTGTGTGTGTGTGAAACAAAACTGCTAACTCCATAGTCAGTAGTGCATGTTCCACTAATCTCCTCCTCCATCCTCTGCAGCCCCAGGATGGGAAGGTCCTGATTGACAACTTTCACTTGGCGCTGCCTTTGAACCATGCACACCTATTCATCCCTTTTCACGTTTCCCGTCTCCAGGGGAGCCTCAACCACACTCACTGTAAGAGTGTCTCCGAACTCTCCTCCTCCTGCTTCTATTTCCCAAATATTTACATGGGCCTTTACTTTATTGAAATGCAAGCAAGGTCCAGCTGTCAACAATCGGGACATCCAGATCTGCAAGAAAGGAAACATGAAAAGGATTCTCTCTAGTTCTTTGTCCAAAAGGCAAGTGAGAAACATTTGAACAAAGATATGCAATCCTCACAGCTAATTATGATTTTTCTCATTCCAATTTTAATTATTTTTTTAAACCACACTTTTCTTTCATCCCTTATGGCAGTTCCATTGTTATTAAAAGTACTGCGCTATTGTGTACACCCTCTATTCAGATTCATGAGGTCAAGACCATTCAACCGGGTAATTGAGCAGTCTGATTGGCTGAATGTCCCACAGTGGTTTGGAGTGCTACTGATTAACAAAAGGCACCAAAGCCTCTGCCAGGATAAGAAGGGTAATTATGTAGGACCCTAAACGGGGACTCCAATCATCTGACAATGCCCATCGGACTTGCATAATATTAGTACATTATCCATCATCTCGCTATGATTAAGGAGTATTTAATTATTCCCTTTTCTGGGGGATTATCCCCAATAAACATGTCTTATTTTATGTTCTGCACGATAGGTTTTCTAGATTTTCTAGAAAAAAATTTCTGTATCCAGTATGAAAGAAGCAGTGTATCTAAAATGACCATCATTAATGTTGATTAAATATTGTCGGGAATACCTTGATACAAAATGATGGTTGTGACTTGGTTATAGACTGCTTCACTGCACTCTTGATGAAGTAGGACTGTCTTGTCTTCCTTATTCCTTTTATCGAAGGTCTAAACCCCGACTCAGTCTAGCGTGCCGGAGCCCCTTAACTTGTGGCATACCATTGACCTGTTTCTAAATTTCTGATTTCTTTTCTGTCAGATGAGGGAGGTCTGCAAACTTGCTCCCCAGCCATCTTCTAGCTCTGGCACTGTGGTTTCATGTAAATGCACGTCAGTTTAACTGCAGAAATAGGACTTTCATTAAGATTCTGCAGCACGCGCGGTGCTTTGTAGGGCAGTCTTCAAAGTTGAGCCCGTGAGAAGCAAGAAGCATAGAAAACTATTTTTCTGTGGTGGGGAATATACCTGCTAGGACTTCATTCTCGTTCTAAAATATGTCTAAAGACTCCATTATATATTTACGTTTTGTACCTACTAAGATTTAGGAGCACCTCACATGTGCCAAAGACTATGCTTCGGGACTTCAACGTAAGAATGCCACGGGAACTGTGCCGTACCTTTCCAGACTCATCACCGATATGACACGGACATTATGGATGTTGCCTAAGGTTATGCAAAGTTGGGGATGTTGAAGCAGAAAGCCGAATAAGCCAGAGCTCAGACTGGGTCAACCGCTTATCGACATGTTAGCCAATATTAGTGTGAGAAGATAAACATCGAGGTCATAAATGATCATACTATAGGAAGTGTGGCAGGCTTACTCGAAGGCGATCGTCTTGCCTGCCCCTTACTTGACTTACGGTTTTCCTAGTTTTCAATGATCTGCTCCCTTAGAATAAGGGCAGAGTCCATGATTTGCCTTTAATGAACGGGACACGGTAAAGGTGATGAAACAGGACCCCATAGAGGTAATGTGTGCTAACAGATTGGCTCTAGCGGATTTTTTTCTCTTGCTGGCTTGGAGGAAGTAAGCTGTTAGGTTATGAATTGACCATGTAAGATGTCATGGGTAGGGAACAGAGAACAGCCTGCAGGAACCAGGGTGGCTTCTCCCAACAGTATATGGGATATATGCTATACATACAGTATATACATATATACAGTATGTGGGGTATATGCTATGCTCTATGACTTGGCTTTCAAAGAGACAAGAATAAAGGTAATGGAGGGGGGAAATGGCTGCTGTCATATATGTGACATGATTGCTTTTTAAAATATTAGTTATAGAGTTAATGAAAATTTAAAATAAGCTTAGAACAAGGTTTATTTTACTTACTCCTTATACATGGTTGCTGAAAAAAAGTATATGTGTTTGTATTTTCATTTTGTGTGAAGAATTTTTACTTAACTTCATCTGAATTTTTTTTTCTTAAATGTAAAACTGAGTTCAATCATTATGGGAGGATCAGTGAACCAAATAAAGACGACTCTTCCTTTTCGTGACTGTACTGTCTGCTCTCTCGTTCATTGTCATCGCAAACTCTTTGGTCTCTATCCAGACAAGCACAGGAAGCAGCAGTGAGGAGGCCTTTAGGGAACATCTTGTTGCTACCTATAGACAGAGCCAGCATAGTCTCAGCCGTGGATCATGAGCCCATGTTGGGACCTTTAGATTAGTATCATGGGGGGTTTTCTCACTTCCTCATTCCTCATTCCAAATCCAATCACTTACCAGAGTCAGAGGTCATTATCATCAACAAATATATATATATATATATATATATATATATATATATATATATGTACAAAGATATGTATATCTATCTCTCTCTCTCTCTCTCTCTATATATATATATATCACAATGTCCTCATCTATCATACATTACAATGGTGATAGTATCTCACACACTATCAATGCAGGCCTGCTGGTTCAAGTTCTGGGATGGGTTTTGTAATGCCTTTTGAGCATAGATTTTCAGCGGGGCTATGCAATTGCATATTGTGTGCAAAATTTATTTGAATGAGTTGGTCTGTGCTTTTTTTTTCTTTTCATTATTTGGCACGGAATTAGATTCGCTTGTCTATGTATGCCTGAGTTTTTCAAGTCGGCTTCCCTTTTCCTTCATCAGTACTCCTGTACTCGTGGGAGGGCACTAGGGACAGTGGCTTAATGACTCAAGCTGAAGGCTGAGCTCCAAGGATCTGTTTGGCCCACCACAACTGAGTTGATCCTTTTCATCTTTTCCTATTTACTACGAGATTTTAGCATGTAAAACATCTGCATATTTCGAAGGTTAAAACCATAAAAATGTCAACGGAGGCATCTCACGCCCCTCCTCCCTGTGCTCGGTTTCCTTGTGGCCACCACTCGTTATCTCAAATCATTTTTAATTCAAATCTGAATCGACTTTTCTGTGTTTCTTCTTGCATATTCAGGAGCAGGGTGCACACAGACAAATTTTCTGTTCGAATTTTCTTTTCTTTCTTACATAAAGTATACTGTAATCTTTATGGGTGTTTATACTTTATTGCATTATTTGATGATATATTTTAGAAAGCTTTTTATATTAGTTCATGGTGATTTTCTTTTTAATAGTCAAAGGACCACATGGAAGCATAGCATAAGAGCATATGTCTATCTATATAGATGAGTTTCCAATAAGAAAAGAGAAATGTCTAAGTACTCAACAGGGAGAGAAAATTAAGCACTAGAATTGTTAGCAAATGCAAATCCACTGCAGCTGCTTCTGGAATGTGCATTCTGGTAGGAGCCACAGGATCTGTGATCTAGGGGGATGGGTGTTGTTGTTTCTTTTACTCTTGATTGCTTGCGAAAGCAGAAGTTGAGGCAGCAATGTGAAATTTAGTTATTCACATAAAACTAAGTTCTCAGAATAAATGTATCCTTCATGCAACAAAAGACCAGAAAGCTGCTTCCTACAGGTGTTGTTTACAGCTAAACAACAAGCATCATCTTTTAGGAAGCACTGTTAAAGACTGGGAAAATCAGTTCAGGTTGTTAACAAGAAATTCCCTGTTCACGCTGACAACACAGGCTCAAAGTCATCACAGTGAAAACAGTATTGGAAGGAGAAATCAATAGCACAACAACAAATTCTCCACTTATTTACTTATTCCTTTTTTTAAAAAATTCACATTTGTATTTTTATTTTGCCTACTGTGTTTGTGTTTGTGTGTGTGTGTGTATATATATCTGCATGTATGTGTGTGTATGCATGCATGTACATGTGTGTGTGCGCATGTGCATGTACAGGTGTATGCGAGCCACAGTGTCTATGTGAAAGTCACAGGACACCCTTCCGGAGCTGGTTCTCACCTCCCGCCTTCTATTGAGGCAGAGTCTCTTGAAGATCTGGCAGTGGAGGAGGAGAGGATTTAGCAGCAGGAGAGAGAGTAGAGATTAAAAAGAACCCACTTTCTTGACTATTGTTTAGAAGGTAAATTTTCAGTACTAGGTGATGGCTTGGCTTTGGGGTGTGGAAGGAGAAGAAGAATGTGCTGAAATGAAAAGATGCTAGAACCAGCCAGAGAACCCAACCTTACACTTCACACACCAAGGTTGAATTCTTCTTACCTCTGTTTAAAATACTGAAATTCTTGCTTTTCTTCTCAATGTACCATACATATCCTGCCAGATCCAAAGGATGCCAGATTTCTTCCATGTATGATCATTTATATTCCTATTACAAAATCTGGCCTTTACAATTTCTCTTAATTATTTCTAGACTAGACCTATGTAGGCCTGAAGGTCTACTGGTGAAGGAGGGTATCTAGCAATATGACCCTGGGAAATTGAGTTCTGGTTTACTTAGACACCTAGGGATACAGCAAATGTACCAGAGTGTTTCCTAGTGTTGTCAAAATTCTTTTAAAATGGCAAAGAGCTTCTCAAAGGACCTTCAAGTTCCTTTCCCTAGTGACAATGACAGCAGCTTCTGGGCCCCTTCAATCGGAAGCTGCCTGGCCTCCTGCTTCACGTGGCAGCCAGCTGTGCTTATTCAATTAATTTCTTTACACATAGCAAAATAACTCATCTCCTTGGTATGCCTTTTGACATTTTAGGGCTTCAGCCCACGTTTTAAAGAGAAAAAAGTACTCCTGAGCCATTTATTCACCTACAATCAAATTCTTGGAACTTCCTGCACCGTGCAAACATTTGGGTCATTTTTTTCTTTCTATTTAGCAATGAATTAGTAGTTGTTATTGCCCCTATAATCTATTCATTTTAATGTTCTGTCATTAGTTTATACAACTGTATCTATGTTGCTGCCTGTGGTGGTTTTAACGTAGATGTCCCCCACAGGCTCAGGTGTTTGAATATTTGATCCTTACTTGGTAGCCCTGTTTAGGTTGGTTTAGGAGCTGTGACCTTGCTGGAGGAAGTGTGTTACGAGGGGGCAGTTTTGAGGTTTGAAAACTGTTTGCCATTCCCAGTGTGCTCTCTCTGCTTGGCGACTCTGGTTAGAGACATGAGTCCTTAGTTCCTGCTTCATCAGCCATACCTGCCACCTGCTGCTTCTGCTGCATCATCAGGAACTATAGCCCTCTGGAACCATAATTCCAAATGAATCCCCCTGGCTACATGTTGCTCTGGTCATGATGTTTTACCACTGCAAGAGAAAAGTCATCATTCTCCGTGATACCAGTTTTTCATAAACCAGGTATTATCTCCAGCTCAGATTTCTCCCAGTGGTTCCTCACCTGGATTAGTCACTTTTCTGTTGCTATGGTAAAGCAGCATGATTAAAAGCAACTTCTCTTGGGAGGATACGTTTCCAGTGACCATTTCACAGGAGTTGCCTAAGACCACCCAAAATATCAGATATTTAAATTATGATTCATAACAGTAGCAAACTTACAGTTATGAAGTATCGATGAAAATAATTTTATGGTTGGCGGTCACCATAACATGGGTAACTGTATTAAAGGGTCACAGTGTTAGAAAGATTGAGACCCACTGATCGAGGCGCAGCAAGCACAATGGCAAGGAAGGCATTACAGCAGGTGATAGGAAAAGGAAGCTGAGAGATCTCTTTCCATCCTCACACAGGAAGCAGAGAGTACAAACCGGAAGTGGGGACCGGCTGTTTCAAAGTCCTTTAAAGTCCAACCCCTCAGTGGTGCACTCCCTCCAGCAAGGCTCTATCTCCTAAAAGTTCCATAACCTCCCCCAAACAGAGCCATCAGCTGGAGAAGTGTTCAAACACGTGAGTTTGTGGGGGACCCTTCTCATTCAAACCACATGCCATCATACTTGGGATGAGAGTGATGGACAAAAGATTCCAGACGGTCAGATACTTGGGTATCGCTCCTATCTCGCCTTCCCTTTTCTTCTTATTCTACAGTAATCCTGCTACCTTCTTTCTCACTGGGAGCACAAGATGCTCACACACAGCTCAATAGTTTCGCGATTCTGTCTCTATTCCTTTCCCTCTATAGATGTATTTATACTGCTGATGGTAAATCTCATAAATAGTTCATAATTCCTGCTTCTTCTTATGCTAAGGATGGGTTTCTTTAGTGATTGTGCAGTGAGCAGCAGGATTATGCCATCTCCTAGTGAGGATGAACTGCTGTTTGGCTCACCAGCTTATCACTATGGTCAGGAAGGCCACAAGCCAGAAGATGATAGAACAAACAGTAGGCACATATTGTTATTATTATTATTATTGTATGATGGTTACTTCATGGTCACCAGCCCATATTGGACACCACTGTGAGTAAGAAATAAGGTACTCTTTGCTGTTTAAGGCACAGAGAGTTTGTGGTTCTGAGTGGTCACATCATAGCCAAGGATCTCCCAAAGCATATATCCCATTTGGATATTTGCTTGAATATTTTGTCTTATTAAAGAAGTCTTTCCTGATTATCCTTTTGAAACAACCAGTGTTCAAACACGTGAGTCTGTATTTGTTTATTTATTTTTTGTTTGGTTTGCTTTCCTTACTTAGAATGGATACCTGTGAAGTAAGGGACTTTGGTTTGTTCATTAACATATAACCTAATATCAAGATGAGAGTTTGGAACATAGTGGATAGATGATACCTATTAGTTGAATAAGCAAATATTTATCACAGTAAATTGAAATAGGATAGATAAGTATGATTTAATAAAAAACAGTCTCAATTGCTTCTTTTAGTAATTATTGTTTCCACATTTTCTAAACTATATTATGTTCATATATTAACTTGTGTATAAATATGTCATTTAAAATAAGGCAGAATTCCTTTCCAAATAAAGAATTTATAATGTATATTCCCATTGATAGTTTCAATGCTAAGTTTCAAAACATTTAAAGAATGTTTACATTTTTGACCACTAAATAGTGTTTACCTTTTATTCATCATGATTTCTTCAAGGTCAAAACCTGTTATTTATTCATTTCTA
Source organism: Myodes glareolus (assembly GCF_982192425.1). Classification (NCBI taxonomy): domain Eukaryota; kingdom Metazoa; phylum Chordata; class Mammalia; order Rodentia; family Cricetidae; genus Myodes; species Myodes glareolus. The sequence goes on from NC_142026.1 coordinate 19,969,045, forward strand.
TTAATGTTTGTTGCATGCCTAGCATGCAGTGATCTAGATATTTGCCATTAAGAGAAAATATAGACGTTCATGTTAAAGTTCTGAGAGATAAGCTGGGTATGGTGTCTCTGGTAGTTTGAATGTAATTGAACCCAATACACCCATAGACAGTAGCACTATCAGAGGTGTGACCTTGCTGAAGTAGGTGTGACCTTGTTAGAGGTGTGTCACTGTGGGGGCGGACTTTGAGGTCTCATATATGATCAAGTCACACCCAGTGTCTCAGTTCACTTCCTGCTGCCAGGAGGATCAAGACGTAACTGCTTCTCCACTCTCAGCTCTTTCTCCAGCACCATGTCTGCCTTCATGCTGCCATGTCCTGCCGTGATGATAACGGACTAAACCTCTGAAACTGTAAGCCACCCCAATCAAATGTTTCCCTTAATAAGATTGCTGTGGTCGTGGTATCTCTTCACAGCAACAGAAACCCCAACTAAGACAATGTCCCAGCACTCAGGATATTAAGGCAAGAGACTCATGAGTTCCAAGAAGTCTAGGCTACATAATGAGATCCTGTCTCCAAATTAAGTTAATTCTGAAATACAGATACCAAATATGAATAAACAGGTATATTTCAGATAGCACAGCAAAAACCAAACAAACAGGAAAAAGAAATTACAAGCACAGTGATGTAATGGAAGTGAGAGGGGTGGAAGACACCAGGTGTCCTTTCCTGGAGGCTTCCGAAATTGATCCAGACACAACCAGGAAGGAGTTATGAATATACATTGCCAAGAGAATTCTGTGCAAATGGTGCACACAGCTTGCCCTAAGCTTGCCATATGACTAGCATAGCTGAACCATGGTCATGGAAGAGGATCGTGATAAAGAATGGGAGACACATAATAGATGTTAAAAGATAATTACAGGTCAATTCTGTTATTCAGCAGTAAGTACAGTTTTAACAGAAAAACCTGAATGTGTGCAGTTTTCTCCATTTCAGTTTCTACTTATACAGCATTTGACAAGATGTATTGAATTCAAGACTGAGGCCCCTAGAGCATGTTAACTCTTTTACAAGGCACCGATAGATGCCCATAAAATGTTTAGCTCTTAAAAAGACTTTCAGCAGTTCCGCAGCCTGTCTGACATGACTTTAAATGTTAATGAAATGCTTCAGAAGTCCACTATTTTTAAGGCTGTTTGGAGTTCAAGGAACTTCTTAAATACCATCTCATTAAAAAAAAAAGCCCAACTTTTGGATTAATTTACACAGAGAAAGTCAGTCACAGAAGACCTGGTATTTGAGTTGAATTCAATCATTATTTTCTCGTGAGAAGAGAGTGGGATTCTGTACTCAAGTACTTTCTTGAAATATCTCTCTTTCCAAACGAAAATATATTCATGGAAATAAAATTCTTTTAAACCAGTAATTCAGAAGTGAACTTTGACGGAACACTTGGCACTACGGCCATGAGTGTAACCGAAATATCTATAACTGGAGATCTTGATTGGTTAGCACCTGGTGACCAATTCAGATAAAACTGGGAGCGCAGAAATTATATTTCTCAACGCTCTCTGCTCCTTCAATTTGAGACATGTGGGAGGAAATCAGATGTACTTTCTGCTGTCTATTTTTGTTTTTATTTTGCATGTGCACATGCAAGTACATTTGTGTGTGTGTGTGTGTGTGTGCACGCACGTGTGTGCGTGTGTGCACATCTGCACATGTGTGAAGGTGAATGTGGAAGCCAGAGGATGCAGTTGGGTTTGTTTCTCAGGCACGATCTGCTTAAAAACTTTAATTATTATTATTGTGACAGAGTGTCTCATTGGTCTGGAGCTTACCAAGTTGGCAAGATTGACTGGTCATTCACATGACTCTGCCTCCTCAGAATTGGGATAATAAGCACATACCATCACCTCTTTCTCTCTCTCTCTCTCTCTCTCTCTCTCTCTCTCTCTCTCTCTCTGTGTGTGTGTGTGTGTGTGTGTGTGTACATGCATATCTATACACCATCTGTGTACAGTTGCAAAGGAGGCCAGAAGGGGGCATCAGGTCTCTTAGGACTGCAGTTGCAGATGGTTTTTAGCTACCATGTGGGTGCTGGGAATAGAACCTGGGCCCTCTGGAAGAGCAGTTTGTGTTCTTACCTGTTGAACCATCTCTCTAGCCCTATGACTTTTATTGTTTTTTTAAATGTTGATTTACGGACTGAAGTCAGGCCCTATGGCTCATAACACAAGTACTTCACTGCTTGAGCTGTCTCCCTACCCCCTTTAAATTCCTTTTTAAAGTGAGTTTTTGAATATACATCACTGCCAATTTTCTGCAATGACACTAGAGGGAAAAACAACCAAGGCAGAGATTACAAAAGTCAAACTCAGGGCATTGAAGAATCCTGGCAGCTGCAGAGCTGGGAAACACACCTACTTTAAATATGCAATCTGTCCTTGCTCTATGAGAAATCGCATATGGATTGCTGTGTTTCATTTTTGTTGTTTGCTTTGAGATAGGGTTTCACTGTGTAGCCCTCGTTGGCCTAGAGTTTGAGATGTAGATGAGGCTGGACTTGAACTCATAAAGACCCAACAATCTCTGCCTCCTGAATGCTGGAACTAAAGGCGAGGGGCGCCAGGCATGGTGAGTTAACTTCTTTTGGTGCCTTTTACATACTCCTCAGTAGGAGATTCCTGTGAGTTAAGTCAGAACACTGCAAGCATGCTTTTGTCATTTTTTAGAAAAGCAATTTGCTACCTTAAGTGACCGGAGTCTTTCCTGTGGGAGCAATACCCACAATCGGTTATAGTTTACAGGAGACAGAACTGTCATTACTGTTCCCCCAAGGAATTTGCTGACCAAGAACGTTTATTTCCCCTTGTGGCTTGGTTTGATTTTGCTTCTTTGATGAAAGTACTGAAGGCCATACTTGTCGTCCCTTGCCATTTAGCAGAGGTAATAATTGCCAAGCGGCATAGACCATGATGCTGAAAGCAACCAAGAGCCTTTTCAATCATGGCTCCCCGCGTTTCAGCCTGAGTCCCTGCTGCAGAACGCTGGAGAACAAGATGTAAATCAGTTTAAGAACACAGCTCTGCATTCAAGGCATCGTGGTTTACAGCTCCCGAATGACCTCCATCTGTCTTCCTTCACTGTGAAGGTGTATAATTGAGCTAAACAGAGACTGAGTAATGTGGCTTAGAGTGGCAGTTCCATCGCTGGGGCTTAATAGTGTAACTGCTGCACGCTTCTTATCCTCTGAAATGTAACAAAATAATCGAGTAGGCCCAGTTCTTCAGGGTGACACTTGCTGAGAGTCTATATTTTAAAATAGAAATAGACTTTGATAAGCAAAGAAACAGATAAATCTCTCTACAAAAGAGTTCCCCCAATACAATTATACACGCTGGAAGAGAGACCAATGTGACAAACACTGTAGCCTGCTCTGTATTTTGTGGGAAATCATTTTAAGCCATTATGTTTATTATGCAATGAACAGCTGCCTTTTCAGTCTCCCAAGGTGTCGGGAAGTGATAGCATCCCTCACACTTGGTGCTTCTGGGGGGTGAGAGCCATCATCATTTTTTTCCCTGTGTGGTAAGAGTTTGGTTTATTCAGTAAAATTTATGAAACCATGCCTGTTAGACTGCCTTTCCCCAAGAAGTTGTCATGTAAATGGAACACACACACCACACACACACACACACACACACACACACACACACTTATCAGACTTCAATCACTAACTGATTGTAGAGACATATATGGCACATACTTAAAGACTGAAAGAGAGCACAGCTGTCTCCCGGTGAGACCACCTGGGATTAGAGTACTGGCAGACCATTGAGAGATAATGTCTTACCGGGGTCATTTAATATGAATAATCAAAATTAGCTCTGCACATGGGCAACATCGTAGTCAATGAGGTTTATCCAAGATGCAATTACTGCTAAATAAATAATCTGAACTACCTAAAAGATTTTGGGGGCTCTAAGTTTCTATTGCTTCACAAAACCACACCTTAAATCTTTAAATCAACAAGACGTCTGTTGATTAAAAGTCCATTCTGGCTCATTCAGTTTCACCATACAAGATTTTCCTGGTCAATACTTAAACCTCTCTGTAAGAGGAATATTATTACATAATAGCAATATCAGCTAGCATAGGGAGTTTTAGCACTCAGAAGAGTTTGGAAGCCCTTGATATTATCGAATGCTGTATCACAATAAGCAGGCAAGCACAATCCTTTTATAAACTCAATAAGGCAGAGATGCAGAAGTTAATGACTAAGACTGAAGTTGACATGGCAGAGACAACAGTACCTGAATCCTGCCAGAGTATAATATGTATCAGACCCATTGATTGGAGCAGAGGTGTCCAGGATAATGGGTCTGTGTGACAGAGGTGTCTGAGGAGCTCCCCATGTCCCTCAGAGTTCATTGCTCAGCCTGGGGTCATGGAGGGTGTGATGGTGGAAACCTACTGATGTCACCCAAACCCCTGACAACCCACCACACTGATATTCCATAGGGCATCATCAAGGTCAGAGTTATTTTATAATACCTTTTGTCTGTAATCTCACCATGTACTTTGGTTATGATGTTATAAAAGCAAAGAATGGGTCAAGCAGTTGGCAGATAGCCATCAGTAAAGGAATAGCACTGAGTTCTGCCACAAACTTATTGGGCAGTTTAGCACAGCAGTAAAATCTAGAAATTTTGATAAATCTCAACCATTTTTACATGTGCATATACACAAACATATTTATATATATACATATATATACACAATATATAAACATATACTATATATACATATACCACACACACACATATATATTTATATATATATATATTCTAAGTAAGCATCATATCCTGAGCCATTTATCCCAGCTAGCTAATACTTTTTAAAGAAGGTTTATTATTATGTATACAGTGTTCTGCCTGCATGTATGCCTGCAGGCCAGAAGAGGGCACCAGATCTCATTACAGATGGTTGTGAGCCACCATGTGGTTGCCGGGGAATTGAACTTAGGAACTCTAGAAGATCAGCCAGTGTTCTTAAGCTCTGAGCTCTCTCTCCAGCTCCCTTAATAACTTTTTTTTATAATAAAGTCAAGCAATTGTCCAAAACCACTTCTGTGTATAAAAGCACCATGAGTTCCTGAAGGAACAGCACCCACGAGGTCATCATATACATGTGTGCGTGTGTGTGTGTGTGTGTGTGTGTGCGTGTATGTATGTATGTATGTATGTATGTATATATATAGCTATATTAACAGCCATTTAAAAAAAATTTTTATTTATTTATTTATTAAAAATTTCCACCTCCTCCCCGCCTCCCTTTTTCCTCCCCCTTCCCACCTCCCCCTCCCTCTCTAGTCCTAAGAGCAGTCAGGGTTCCCTGCCTCGTGGGAGGTACAGGGTCCTCCCCGCTCCATCCAGGTATATAAAGGTGAGCATCTAAACAAACCAGGCTCCCACAAAGTCAGTCCATGCAGTAGAATCAAAACCCAGTGCCATTGTCCTTGGCTTCTCAGTCAGCGCTCATTGGCAGCCACATTCAGAGGGTCCAGTTTGATCACATGCTCCATCACTCCCAGTCCAGCTGGCCTTGGTGAGCTCCCATTAGATCAGTCCCACCGTCTCAGTGGGTGGACGTACCCCTCAAGGTCCTGACTTCCTTGCTCATATTCTCCCTCCTTCTGCTCCTCATTTGGACTTTGGGAGCTCAGTCCAGTGCTCCAATGTGGGTCTCTGTCTCTATCTCCATCCATCGTCGGATGAAGGTTCTATGGTGATATGTAAGATATTCATCAGTGTGGCTATGGGACAAGGCCAGTTCAGGCACCCTCTCCTCTGCTGCCCAGGGAACAATTTGGGGACCTCTCCTTGGACCTGGGAACCTCTCTAGAGTCAAGTCTCTTGCAAACCCTAAAATGGCTCCCTTAATTAAGATATTTACTTCCCTGCTCCCATATCCACCCTTCCTCCACCCCACCCATCCCATTCCCCCAAGCTCTTTTGAATCCTCTCCTTCTCCCTTCTCTCTACCCATCTTCCCTTACATCCATCCCCCACCCCCGTGCACCCAACTTTTGTCTGGCAATCTTGTCTACTTCCAATATCCAGGAGGATAGCTATATGAATTTCTTTGGGTTCACCTTCCTATTTAGCTTCTCTAGGATCACGAATTATAGGCTCAATGTCCTTTAATTATTGCTAGAATCCACTTATGAGTGAGTACATACCATATTTCTCTTTTTGGGTCTGGGTTACCTCACTCAGCAAAGCGTTTTCTATTTCCATCCATTTGCATGCAAATTCAAGATGTCATTGTTTTTTACCGCTGAGTAAAACTTTAATGTGTATATGTTCCACACATTCTTTAACCATTCTTCCATTGAGGTGCACCTAGGTTGTTTCCAGGTTCTGGCTATTACAAATAGTTAACAGCCACATTTTTCACAGAGCACCATTTTAATTGACAAAATTGGATATTTTATAACTGTTATCTGAAATAAGCCTGCCATTCTTAGGAAAACTATTGATAATATTACTGATAAAATTCAAGTCTCTAAGACAAAAGAAGGATACTGGGAAGGATTGTGTGACTGATCCTCAGAGATTCTTAATTCTCAAAGAATTTCTTGTTGAGATTCGTGGTGACATTAACATAAAGGGTGCGTTAGTTTCTTTACTGTCGCTGTAACAGAGCACCATGAACAAGACGACTGGAAGAAGGAAGAACTGACTTTGACCCATGGCTTATAGGGGCAGATGTGAGAGATGGAACAGGAAGCTAGCTGGTGGATGACACCAGAGTCCAGAGAGTGAACTGGAAGGGAGGTGAGGCTATACACACTCAAATCCCACCCCAGTGATATACTCTCAGCAAAGCTACATTCCTGCCTTCCCCCAAGCAGTGCCACTAACCAGGGATCAAGTGTTCAAATACCCGAACCTCTGGGGGACACTTCTCATTAAAACCATTACATAAGGCTTTAGAAATATTCCATAAGGAAACACATCAAGATCGGGCAATCTTTGCAACACAGTAGCCCAAAGCTTTACAAATAATTGCTATACGGTATAACCAAACTGTGTGTGTAGACAATGCCCCTAGAAAGTGCTACTTAGACCAGTTGGCTTCAATATAATTATAGAAAGTTAATGTGTTTTCAGATTCTACATTACTGCAGCTTGTTGAGTTTTACTGATGAGTTGCGTAATTCAGATGTCAATGAGAATGTCCTTATGTAATACTCCAGTACAAGAATATATATATAATTCAGTACAGATTGAAAATCAAAAATGAAAGAAAATCCACAACCATTTGAAAAAGATTAAAGCATTTCTTTTTAAAAACTATATAGTTGATGGTGAATTTTCTTCATAGTGCAACCCAAAATAAGATTTTACCATGTCCAAGAGACGTAGGTACAAGAATCTACCTCTGGTTTGTGGAGCCAGGAACCATTCAGAGTTTTTAAAAATTACAAAACACTGTTTTTTTTCCCCTCAAGGTTTTATGGGGAGAGCAGAACTGAAAATTTTCTGTTGATATGGTTATAAATGTTTATGCTAATGTAGAATGGATTTATTGCTATTATTTTCAAATGGTTTAATGTGTAATTAAATTTTTTTGTTAGTTTAATTCTCAGCACTGTAAATAGCAGTGGACGTGACCCACATGATTATTTCTTGAAATCACTAACTTTTAAGATCATAAAAGAGGACACGAAGCCAAGTCTTTCTCTAGTTTTAACTCTGTCATGGATCTTTTGTTCTATGGTTTTTTTTTTTGTGGTGCACAAGTATGTAAACATGATTTATGGCTAATGGGTAAAGTGCGGTGTAGGCTGCACGGCTGCAGAACGGCTCTTCTAACTGTAGAAATTCATTGAGATGGACAGACTTTGGGTCCGGCTGGACTTGCGGCAAGATATGTATTATACGCCAGTTCTTTATAAAAATTTTTAATTATTAAAAAATTAGATTTGGAAAAAGAATGTGAAGGGATCTGCGCATCAAAACATTAAAAAAAAAAACTCACTTTTATGCCTTAGGCCAGACAATAGAATGCCCAACTGAGAAGCGTTTGAGGGTTTCAATATGTTACTCTCTGAGAACTGCTTGCTAACTAAGTGTTGGATGGAATGGTCTTCTGCCCAAGACTTTCCTCTGAGAGCAGTGACAAGTTCAGGGACTTCCCCAGACCACGCTTGGTTTTGTAGTTCAAACACAACTGCTGCTTGTCTCAGATTAAAGTCAGCCAGGGGCCAAGTACAGAAGTTCGCAACTGTGTAGTTTCCAGCCAACCTCTCCCTACAGAGACATTGATAGGGTTAACTTCTCCCAGCCACAGTGTGTGGGTGGGGGAGAGAGAGAGATGGAGAGAGAGAGAGAGAGAGAGAGAGAGAGAGAGAGAGAGAGAGGTGAAATGTTGCAGGTAACCTTCCTGGAATCTCAGTGACTGACATCCAGAGGTTTATGACGGCTTGCGCTCTCTTCCAGATGCTAGATTGACATCTTTGGTGTCGGTCCCTAGCAAGGCAGCACAGACACCATTAGTGCCCATCAGCTATTGCTGCACCTCCAAGCCCTACCATATAAATCACAATGTTGGACTGTCTGGTGGCCAGCACCATCCGATAGAGACATTCCGTCAAGCATGTTTTGAGTGCCTACAGATCACCTTCCAACACTCCAGGTCAAGGGTCAGGTACCTTTTCCACTCCAGAGGCTCCTTAACAAGGACGTTTGAAGTAGGTGCTGGCAGGCCAGGTCCACCCCCCCACCCCCGCCCCCCGGAGTATTCCGGAAGACCTTGGCCATCCCGCATTGAATTGTTCTTTCTTCACTCTTTTTCCCTGTATGAGGCAGCTCACATTTTGGAGACTAAGCTTCTCAGAGCTTTCAAAGGCAGGAAGCTAAAGTGTGGAAGTGTTGGGAGATGTGAAAAAGTGTTTCTGGAAGCATCCCAAGAAACGTCCCCTTAGGTCACTGATTAGAGGGAAGTGCAAAAGCAACGCTCCAGCTTCACAATGCCTCTGTGGGCAGAGCTCAGAGACGGCTTCATTGGTAAAGTGGTTTCCTTTCAAGCACAAGGACGTGTGTGTTGGGTTCCTAGGACCCATGTCCAAAAGATACCCATCACAGGGAGCACTTGTAATCCCTGTGTGGAGGAGGTGGAGATAGACAGAGGTCTAGGGCTTTCTGGTCAGCCAGACTAGCCTACCTGATGAGCTCCTGTCCAGCGAGAGATCTTAGCTCAAAAAATAAGGCAGGTGGAACCTGAGGAAGAACACTCAATGTTCGACTCTGGTATCCACATGTGCGTGCACACACGTTCATGTGCACCAGCTGAAAAAGCAAGCACCTGATGCCTTACGAAGAATTAAGGATTATGTGACTAGCCTACCATGATTACAGCTCACTCCTACCCCCAGCAACATCCATCAGTAAGGGTGGGAAGGGGGATGAGAGCTGAGGAGAAGAGCCCTTCTCTAATGTCACCGTGTCTGCATATCCCAGGGAAGTGTGAAAGGGCAGATGCCGTTAGCATTCAGTAGCTTCGGGAAGAGGTCAGTGAATTATCTGCGTATCATAGAGTAGGGTGATTCTGATGCCCCTGTCAGAAGAACAAGGAGTCAGGAGTCAGTGATTGCTGCAGCAAACCTAGAACAGGGGTAGAGGTCCTGTGTCTCTCATAGCAATGAATTTGTCCTTGGTCTAACCACTGTATAGATTAGACATGACATACAATTGTACATGATATAATTTTGGAACCAATGACACTAATAAGTTTAGCAGACGTAATTTGCTGAGAAATTATATGTACAAGTACGTAAAAATCTCTTCATTTAGCTTCTATGACAGTTTTATGACGTAGGTAGTTTTTTTCCTTCAAAAATAAATATACATTTGTTTTTCAAGACAGGGTTTCTCTGTGTAGAGCTTGCTGTCCTGGAACTTACTTTGTATACCAGGAGGGCCTCGAACTCACAGAGATCTGCCTGCCTCTACCTCCCTGAGTGCTGGAATTAAAGGCATGCATCACCACCACCGAGTCGTGTATATTCTTTTCAACCATATATTTGGAAACAAAGATCAGAAAAATTTAACAGTCCCATCTCTACAGTTTTCATTAGCAGTCTCAATACCAACTCTTTTCCGATCCAGAGAACAGACTCTAAAAACACTAGAATATTGATAAACGCTCTTGTAACATAGATGAAAAAAATTCACTTGAGACTTCACATTAGAGGTAGGGCTGCAGAATATTACTTAGTGGCCAGGGATCTGTGTGGCATGGGCAAGGTTCTGGGTTCTACCCGAATCCCCTCAAAACGTACACACAAACAAACACACAATACATACACACACACTCACAAATGCACACATGCACACACACAAGAGGCACAGCAGCACAGAAGACTTTGTTCTACATTATCAATCCCAAATTCATTTCCATGACCCTTCGCATAATGAATAAACTGTATGTAAAGACACCGCTGTCTCTCTCTTTTTTTTGCTCCCTTCTTCAAGTTTCATATACTAAGGAGCTAGGAGAGTTTTATTCTCTTCGAAATAAGGCATCAATTTTCTAAACAGGATGTTCTGTTGCTTTCTAAACACAACTTGATTTCTTTCTAATCCTTCCCATCGTGCGTCTGGTGCTAGCAACATAGTGATTTCTTCGAGGAATGCGCATGAATGCGCAGCATTTCCTACTTGATTTGACTGCAATTGTTCCCCTTTGTTTGCTTGCTCATTGGCTTGTCCATTCATTAAACAAATACACACCTAGCATCCTCCATTGTCAATATTAGCCTAGTCACAGACAGCTTTTAAGCAGACTGAAAATATTTGTTTATTTGCTTGTTTTTGCAGGGCTGGAGATCAAACCCAGGGCTTTGCACAATTCCAGGTAAATGTTACACCATTAATTATCAATCCAGCTCCTAAAATAGCTTTTCATTCAAAAGGATAAAATACAGTGTGTTGAAAGCATTGTCACTGTTGGAGAGATTCTATAGTTCTTTGACGGCATTAAACAAAGAAATAATGTATTGAGCTACATCAATGGTTCTCAACCTGTGGGTTATGACTTCTTTGGAATTTCATATCAGATATCCTGCATATCAGATTAGCAGTAGCAAAATTATAAATGTGAAGTAGTAACAAAAATAATTTTATGGTTTGGGGGTCACTGCAATGGGAGGACCTGTGTTAAAGGGTTGAGGCCTTAGGAAGGTTGGGAATCACTGGTCTACATCAACTCTACCCCCACAGCCATTCTTCAGACCCCAGGCACTTCAAACACCAGGCACAAAGGCTAGTAACAAAGGCCAGTGTTCTTTCTCAAGGAGGCTATGTACCTGAAGCTGTTTATAACAGTATTTTTCTCCAGGAAAGAGGTATGTCAAAAATGGAAAATAGGCTATACAACAAAGGAACGCTTAGGTAAAGTAAGGTGCCTCATGTTGACCAACTTTCATGGTGTCAAACTATTACCAAGAATGACTACAAATTCTAAGAGAAATCTGAATAGTCTTTAAGACACAGTGAAGAGATGGGAAGACATTAGCATGTGTTCCTCCTGGCTGATAAGCATTCTGTTGTTCCATTCTCTATCAATACCTATTTCACAATGCTCCCAATAATTATCAGTGGAACAAAATAAGGCTAATAGATTAAAGGTAGATGTTATGTGAGCAAGTCTTATTCACTGGGCAACTCACCCTACTGTCTCTGCCTCCAAAGCAGCAGCCTTAAGTTTAATCTTCCTAGTATTCGCCTATATTTCTGCAGAGATTATTTGTTGTTCATATCATCAATGATATTGGTAAGAATTTGGAAACATAGAAATGAAAGTCTTATTCCTGTCTTTGCATTGCCTCATCTAGAGTCTAGATTATGTCTTTGTGAGTAGCCTCCTGGCCTCTGGCCTCGATGCTACCTTAGCATTGCTCTTTCAGAATCATGACTTTGGTAGTGTTTAAAATCCTGTAGAGGTTACCCTGCCTCTGTGGATGTCTAACTTTCTTGGGATAGTATGGGGAACTCGTTTTCCAGGTCCCCGATTTGCTTTTCCAGTTGTACCTCTTGTTCCTGTTCTCCATCTTAGATAAACTTCACATCTGCTAAACCCAGTGTCACTAGATGCACACGAACCACAATGCACACTTTGTTCGCACTGATGGCTTTCCCCACCTAAAGCCTCTGAAGTCCTTATTTGCTTAGCAACTGCAGTTCAATCTCAGGACTCAGCTCTGGCTTCTTCCCTTCCAGACAGGCCTTGAGCCCTTCTTAGTAACTCTCATTAGCGCTGACCTGTGTCGTTATGTGTATCATTCTGTGCTGAGCCTGTCTACAGCTAATGACCCCCATTTCTCTGGTGGGAGGGGGACAGAGACAGAATATTTTCATTCTAACCATCTAGTGACTGCACATAAGGATAGCCGAGTCAAAAAGCTTAGGCTTCTTTCCCAACCATTAGTTACTTCTTAATGATAGTTGGCTGAGTCCCTGTATGCAATTAAATGAGAAAACTCAGGTATGATGCATAACACGTAGCATATGGTGATTATATAACCTATTCAAGTTCTTATTATTTCCGTTGTGTTTTAATCTTCCCTCATGGAGGGAGTACTCTGTGTTTGATAAGATTGCTGAATGAAACATTGATGAGAGAAATGGCAACATCCAAATTTAACGTTATTGATTTGGACCTATACATTTTTTTAAGTACATTTCATGCATTCCAGGATGTCCTTGAGCTTGCTGTACAGTCAAGAATGCTCTTGAATTTTCCTGATCCTTCTGCCTCTGCTTCCCAATCCCTAGGATCACAATCTTGTATTACCATGACTGTTTTGATGTGGTGCTGGGGATTGAATCCAGGCCATCGTGCATGCCAGGTTCACACTTTGACAACTGAGCAGTAATCCCAGATCTGGTTGACTTTTTATTTGAAGTACCTGGTAGGAACAGCTCAGAGAGGAGGATCCACTGAACAGGAAAGACCAAGAAGACAAGATGATCAAGAGGAAGTGATACTGGGTGGAGAATCATGGAAGTTAAGGAGCAAAGGGGAGAGGACAATTAGGGATCAAATTAAGCCCTTGCAACTTGCTCATTACAAGGAGTCATTGGCAATAAACATCAAAGAAATTATGTGGCTCGTCTTTCACATCTTGTAGGAAAATACCTTTCTCTGCTTCAGACCAAGCTGATTGGTTCAAGTGAGTGCTTTCCCGAACTGGGTCAGTGACTCCAAACCTGGAGCATATAACATCATCAAATGATGCAGAACATGCATTTCCTACCTGAAGAAATACAGGGTGCTATTAGAATCAGAAAGGGGAGAGAACGAAGAATCCATGGCATAAAGGGAATCAATTCTCATTCATTCTGAGGTTGGGATATCTTCGTGAACTAACTCTCTGACATTCGGGCAGTTCACGATGAGGATAATCTGGTGTCCTTCCATGGATGTCTTTTTTGCTTCTGCTGGCTTAATTTGGACTTTTATCACATGCACTGCAGAGTTCTAACTAAACTTTATCTATTTGGCTCCACTTCCCACCATATGCCTCCATGCACCTTCTGTCCTGCTCAGTCTAAACCACTCAACACGCCCTAAAAAAGCAGTCATACATTTTCACATGCCCTTGCCTTTTTTCTAAGTTGCCATTTCAGTGCGGAATTCTCTGGCTCCTCACAAAATCTTCTCACTCCTCAAGACTCAGACCCAATGTCTGTCACTCAATGTTCATCCACCCAATCACACATCCCTCAGCATGACCAAGATGCATCGTCTGCTCTCCCATTATTTATTTATTTAATAATTTTTAATGAGTTATATATTTTTCTACATTCCCCTTCCTTCCTCTCCCCTCCTCTTCTACCCTCTCCCATGGGCCACATGCTCCCAATTTACTCAGGAGATCTTGTCTTTTTCTATGTTCCATGTAGTTTAGATTCATGTTATGTCTCTCTTAGGGTCCTCATTGTTGTCTATATTCTCTGGGATTGTGAATTGTAGTTTGGTTTTTATTTGCTTTATGTCTAAAAGATACTTATGAGTGAGTAAATATGATATTTGTCTTTCTGAGTCTGGGTTGCCTCACTCAATATGATGTTTTCTAGATTCATCAATTTGCCTGCAAATTTCAAGATGTCATTGTTTTTTTTCTGCTGTATAGTACTCCATTGTACCACATTTTCCTTATCCATTCTTTGGTTGAGGGAAATTTAGGTTGTTTCCAGGTTCTGGCTATGACAAAAATGTTGCTCTGAACATAGTTGAACACATGTCTTTGTGGTATTATTGAGCATCCTTTGGGTATAGACCCGGAAGTGGTATTAGGTTGTTTCCTAATTTTCTGAGAAATTGTCATACTGAGATCCAAAGGGGTTATACCAGTTTGCACTACCACCAGCAATGCAGAAGTTTTCCCTTTACTCCACAACCTCTCCAGCATAAGTTGTCATCAGTGTTTTTGATCTTGGCCATTCTTACAGGTATAAGATGGAGTCTCAGAGTTGTTTTGATCATTTGCATTCTCTGATAGCTAAGGATATTGAGCGAATTTCCTTAAGTGTCTTTTAATCATTTGACAGTCCTCTGTTGAGAATTCTCTGTTTAGGTCTGTACCTCATTTTTTATTGTATTATTTGTTCTTTTGATGACCAATTTCTTGAGTTCTCTGTATTTTGAAGATCAGACCTCTGTCTGATGTGGGATTAGTGAAGATCTTTTCCCATTCTGTAGGCTGTCGTTTTGTCTTATTGACCATGTACTTTGCTTTGCATAAGCTTTTCAGTTTCAGGGGGGTCCCATTTATTAATTGTTTCTCTCAGTGTCTGTCCTTCTGGAGTTATATTTAGGAAGTGGTCTCCTGTGCCAATGCAGTCAAGTGTACTTCCCACTTTCTCTTCTATGAGGTTCAGTGTGGCTAGCTTTATGTTGAGGTCTTTGAATCATTTGGACTTGAGTTTTGTGCATGGCAGTAGATATGAATTTATTTTTGTTCTTCTACATGTTGATATCCAGTTACGCTAGCACCATTTATTCATTATGGTTTCTTTTTTCCATTTGATGTTTTTTGCATCTCTATCAAAATTCAGGTGTTCATAGGTGTGTGGAGTGATGTCTAGATCTTCGATTCAATTCCGTTGTTCCTCCTGTCTGTTTTTATGCTAATACCAGGCTGTTTTCAGCACTGTAACTCTGTAGTGGAATTTGAAGTCAGGGATTGTGATGCCTCCAGAAGTTCTTTTATTGTACAGAATTGTTGGGGCTATCCTGGGTTTTTTGTTTTTCCATATGAAATTGAGTATTGTTCTTTTGAAGTCTGTGAAGAATTTTGCTGGGATTTTGATGAGCATTGCATTGAATCTGTAGATTGCTTTTGGCAAGATTGCCATTTTTACTATGTTAATTCTACATACCTAAGAGTATTCTCCCATTTTTTCTGAAGTGCATCTCTGTGCTATGGCTGTTTTATCTGTCTCACTGGACTTCATTTTTCTGGAGGAAGGGCCGTGTTCTAATCGTCACTCACACTGTATGTCTTCGGGTCCCTGACACAGTTCTTAGTTGGACTTCCTGAAGGTTCATGACATGAATGATTCAGCTGAGGGGCATATTAAAAGGGGGGTGTCTGCTAGGACATTCCTGCTTGCTGTTTCACTAACGCTGCAGGATGAATGTCTTTCTTGCGATGCCTTTTCTTAGAACTGTCAGTGTTTGCATCATTGAATTAATGACCTGTTTCCTGATCTGTCATCACTCTTCTCCTCTTATGACCAAATTTTCATTATGATAAGACTATTTCCTTTCCGAGCCAAATGCTCCATTTACTAAAGTAACACTCTATCTGAATATTGTGATTCCTCCCCCATGCCTTAATTTACTAAAATTGTTAGAACTTTCATTTGCACTATGCAAGGTATTTTGTTTCTTTTAAAGAGGCAAACAATTTTGAGGACTATATTTATTTCAGGATAATTATACCTAAAATCAAAATATGATTACAAATTTGTCAGAAGTTCTGTTCTTTCTTACTTCATATTTTAGGCAACTAAAAGTGAGGATGGGGTTGAATGAAGAGGACGAATCAGCACACTATTTATATCTTATTCAATACAGGTAGCTCTCTACAATTAATCCAGCTGTAATAATCTCATTATGATAAAATCTCATACAACCATAACTCCTGAGTCAAGAGAATAGAAACAATTCAGAAAGATTTGTTGGAATTTGGGCAGCAGGAGACTTGCGATTTTGGGAGCTGAGTTCAAATCTCAGTTACTTCCTTTACTTGGGAAACAGCCCAGGTGGTATTTAGACCCAAGGCCAAAATCAGGCTCAACCTGTTCCTTGGCCTGAGAGCTCCCACAGAGGGCTTTGGTCCATGACTGGTGAGTCACATTGCATCCCAACACAAAACAAAAGTAAACAGATGGAATTACCATGGAATGCTGCATCTCCCTTCTCTGCCTTAAGACTGGCTCTCCTCTCTTGCCTCCTCTAGGGAGCAGGTGACTCCTGTGAGCCTTTGAAGGCAGATTCCAGCTCCCAGAACTCCAGAATATAAGGTGTCAGTCACAGGCATCCAATATTGGCATTTCCTGTTAGTGGGGAAAGTCCCAATTTTTAGGTGATAAAGTATTAGTATGAAAACAAGTCACTGATTAATTAGAGAAGGAACTTTATCCAGTGGTTACCGTATCGTAATTTCTAAATGTAGATCATGTTAAATGTTAAGACGCCCTCCAGCCCCCAAATTATGAAATAGTTGGTGAATATTTGCATGCTTTCATCTAGAGCACGTTCTTCCTCAGTCTAGAGATGAAAACAGCTAAGAGAAATGGGCAGCTCAAAAGCTCCAGAGAACCTGATACTGTTAGCTGGCTCAATGGACATAGACTCACACTACCCTCTAAATCCATGTCACTCTATCTGTAGATTAAAGAAGTCGTCAGACCCCATCAGAAAGCATCTCTGTGCAGTGGATAGTGGCTCATGTAGAAACTCACAGCTGGTCAAGGTGGAGAGAATAAGTTACTGTGGAGCGCTCTGCCACAGATGGGACATCTGACTCCCATGCTCTCCCCAAGGCTTAGGGGCTATTGATGAAGGGAGGAGGGAACATTGTAAGGACCAGAGGTGAGAGAGGAGGGGAGCAAAGCAGGGTCTTTCGGACATGGCAGGGCTGCTCACGGCAACTGGGGTCGCCAGACCAAGACTGGCAGTTGATGTCTAACCCATACATGAAAATGTAGTCATAGAGTACATGGGATGTTTTAGCACATGTATACGTCATGCCATGCTTAAGTCAGGATAGATATTTCTCTATCCTCAAACATTTATTAGTGCTTTTTGGACAATATTCTTTCTTTCAGCTTTCTGAGATACCTAGCAAATTTCTGCTACTTCTTGTCACCTTGCCGTGTAATAATGTTTCTTACTTAAAACTAAGGACAACGTAACATTCATTGTATCCACTGGTCACCCGTTCCCCATCCCTTGCTCTCCTGGATTACCTACAGACTCTGCTAACCACTTTTCTACTCTCAGTTTCTCTGAAATGAAATCTTTCAGACTCCATTTAGGATTGAAATCATATGTTGCCTCTGTGTCTGACTTCCTTCCTTCCTTCCTTTCTTCCTTCCTTCCTTCCTTCCTTCCTTCCTTCCTTCCTTCCTTCCTTCCTTCCTTCCTTTCCCGCTCCCTCCCTTCCCTTCTTTT
The DNA here is from genome assembly GCF_982192425.1 of Myodes glareolus. Taxonomy (NCBI): domain Eukaryota; kingdom Metazoa; phylum Chordata; class Mammalia; order Rodentia; family Cricetidae; genus Myodes; species Myodes glareolus. The sequence goes on from NC_142026.1 coordinate 19,986,788, forward strand.
TTTCTCCTCCTCATGACCTTATCCATTTAATTGATTAATTAAATAATTTTTTTATTTATTCTTCTCTCACATATAACATCCTAACTGAAGTTTTTGCTCACTCCACTCCTTCTAATCCCTTCCCTCCTGTCCTTTCATCCAGATCCATGCCTCTGTTTTGCTTCAGAAAAGAGCAAGCCTCCCAGGGATATCAACCAAACACGCAGAACAAGATGCAATGAGACTAGGCACAAACCCTCATATCAAGTCTAGGTGAAGCAACCCAAAAGGAGGAAGAGGTCTCAAGAGCAGTTCCTGGCTTATTTCGTTTGCCATAATGGTCTCTGGTCCACATGTACTGTCGTCCCAGGTGACAGGGCTGCATTGTTATTAAATAAATATCTCATTGTGTACATGAATAAGAGTTCCACCATCCTCATCTTTTCATGGATATTTCTTCCATTTACTGACTTTGGGAACGGTGCTGCAATGAACACAGGAGGACGGTGTGTTCGGTGAACTGACTTTGTTTCCTTAGGACACAAGCTAAGCTGTGGCATTGGCAAGTTTTTTTTTTTAACTGCATATTATGATATATGTGTTTTATCTTTAATTGCAATTATGTGATATGTTTAGTCTTACATTTTTATTTAAAAGTTTTATATCATATAATATATTTCCCTCCTCCTCTCCCAGCTTCCAGATCCTCACATTTCCTCACTTACCCAACTTCATATTTTTCTCTTGAATAGTTTTTTGATAGTAGAAGACTAATTTTATGTTAATATCAAGAAGATAGAAATGCAGGCAAAAGTGGTTAGACAATATGAACAAACAATTCACAAAGGCATGGGTTATCAAGAAGAGTTTCAAAACTTTTTACTTTCCCAGAAATAGATTAATGAAATAAAATAAGAAAATACTAGGCATTTTACAGTAGTTAATTATGAAGGATGATTACATATCAGATTACCAGAGGTCATGACAAAGGATACTGTTAAATGCGAAAAAGTCCAGGAATCTCACACACCGATGAAGGGCAGTTATACCTCCTCTAGGGCTTAACCAGATATTAAAAGCCTTAAAATGTATAAACTTTTGACCTGGGATTTTACTTCTCTGAGTTAATGACAGGAGTAAAACTGAACAGCCACACAGCAATTCAGTGGCTTTTGAAAGATGCTGGAGAGGTAAGAACAGCCTAAGTGATTAGAGATATTATTCAGCTCATTTTTGTAATGAAACATTCTTTCACTTATTTCAAAACGTTTCACAGAAGAATATTTATCAACATGACAATATACCAAAGATGCAAAGTCTTCTGTTTAAAAAAATAGAAGCTGTGAGAAATGGAAAGAAAAAAAATAAAAACTCACAGACAGAGTGATCTTAAGATGCTGTCCGTTGGCTCCCTGTGTGGAGAGATAATGGATAATTTACAGGCGAGTGCAGCTTTCACCAGTCACCACAAAAGCTTCTTTTTGCTGTGGAAGGAGATCATGACAGAAGGTTACAGCTGGTCAACAGCAGAGAAGACCTGACCTTGGGTTACCTGACCCCAAGTCTTATATCTACAACACAACTCCTGCAGCTGAGGCTCAGGGAACATTAGCAAGACAGGGTGGGGCAGAAAGATTCTAAAAGCCAGAGAACCAGGACATCTGCAAAACCGTGCCTTTTAGCCATGACAGGGAAATCTAAACAACATGGCTGTGTAAACCAGACCCAAACAATCCCAACAACAGTTGGAGTACTTACATCCATGGGGGGTATCTCACGGTCCCCCACTCTAGGTGAAGAGTTATCTGCGAGTAGGAACTGCTGAGAGAAGAAAAATTAGTCTTCTCCCATAGCCAGACCCCTGATTGATTATCCAGTACCAAGCAGTCAGCCCTGGAAACATACATGTTGGTAACACTGAACAGATTCCACAGGTTGTAGCTGCATACGTATTCCTTCGTATACATGGAACAACAATGATTAAAGAAGAAGAGGCCGTGGGGCTTTGCAAGTAGAGGGGTATGGAAGAAAAGAAAGGGGGAAATGATGTAATTATATTTTAAATGAAAACAACTTTATGTCCTAACTCAGAGAGAGATACACACATAAACAAAAATATACCCACAAAAATATCAAAAATCACAGCAATAGTACAAATTAAGAGCTTTGTTTTTTTATGTTTGTGTTCCAGATTTTTTTCATTCAGCACTGGAACTAATGCCTACTTGTGCCAGCTTTCTTCTACCCATGCCCCTGCTCTGGTCCTCCTCTTTCCACAGACAGAACCAGGCTCCACCCTCCTTCCTCCTCACATTGTCCCTGTATGTCTCTGATGAGCCCATTTCGTACCAATGGGAATTAGGTCTATAAGTTCTATAGCTCCCTTCCCATTGATGGACAGACATTTGGTTAAAACTACTCAGTAGATGCCAACAACTGACAGTATTTGTCTCCAGTGCTGGACAGAACATTGTCACACCTACAACGCCGATGCCATAATGAACTTTGATGCTGGCCTTTTTCTCATTCCAAATACACTTTCTTCATGTAAATAACCCTTATGCCTTCTGGTCAACTGCACTTCAAGATTTATTTGTAGTAGGGGAGAGCTGGGGCAGGGGTGGGTGCAGACTCTGTCACTTCAGCAGACTGAGACATCCTAGTCATGGGACATCCTAATCCTTAGCTTGAGCTTTGCTTTGTCGGGGGTGGGGGCATGTGAGCTGAGCCATGCATGGGCGAACTCCATTAAAACATAAACACACAAAGGCTCACAGCTCCAAAGCACATGAATAATGATAGCAGCATCAAATTTTACTTTCCTATGTAAAGTCTCTACACCCCTGAGATCGCAGGAGACTTTTCTGCTGCCCTGTAGGGAAACTCAGTATTGTACACTACTTTCTCCTTTGCCACTTTCAGAGTACCCCATAGATCCTTCAGGAAACAGGTCCGCAATGATGTCAGAAATGAAGAGGATATTTTTGAGAAAACAGTACCTGCAATGTCTCGCTTGGAGGAGTCCCGGTGCATAGAGGAAAGCCAAGAGGTCACTTAACATCACCTTCTATCAGAAGCAGCCATCCCAAAGATGTCAATGTATTGCATATTTCTCAAGCATAGAGGTCACCAGGAAAGGCACAACTCTTAGGGCCCAGAGAGAATAATGCTTTACTTTCGTAGAGAAGAGTCAGAATGTTCTTAATACCCCCATGGTGAAGTCTCAGGCTGCCGAGGTAGCAGAGTCTACGCCCTTCCTCAGCAGATGCTTCAGCCCACCCCTGCTGGAAACACATCTCGAAGTGCAGTTGGCCAGGAGCCATAAGACAAATTATATGATATATATGATTATATATATGATATATATATGACATATATATGACAAATAATATATAAATATGTAATTACAGATTTGTCTATTCTTTTATTTTTTTAAACAGTCTTTTCCCATTTTACATACCAACCCCAGTTCCTAGTCCCTTTCCTTCTCCTGCACCCCCTGCCTTCTCCCATCCTATCCCATCTATTCCTCAGAGGAGGTAAGTCTTTCTATGGGGAGTTAACAAAATCTGGTACATCACTTTGAGACAGGATCAAGGGTCCTCTGCCCATATCTAGGCTGAGCATGGTAGCCCTCTAAAGAGAATGGGCTGCAAAAATCCAGTTGAAGCACCAGGGATAAATCCTGGTCCCACTCACAGAGGCTCCACAGACTGCCCAAGCCACACAACTGTCACCCACATTCAGAGGGCCTAGTCGGTCCTATGCAGGTTCCTCCACTGTCAGTCTGGAGTCAGTGAGCTCCCACTAGCTCAGGTCAGCTTTTCCTGTGAGTAACCTCATCTTGGTCTTGACCCCTTTGCTCATATTCTCTCTCCTCCTTCTCTTGGAAGCCTGGTCCAATTCTTACTTTGGATCTCTGCATCTGCCTCCATCAGTTGGTGGATGAAGGGTCTATGATGACAATTAAGGTAGTCATCAATCTGATTACAGGACAAGGCCAGTTCAGGCACACTCTCCACTATTGCTTAGGGTCTTAGCTGGGGTCATCCTTGTGGATTCCTGGGAAATTCCCTAGTGCCAGATTTCTCATTAGCCTCCTAATGGCTCCCTCTTTCAAGGTTTCTCTTTCCTTGCTCTCCCTCTCTGTCCTTCCCCCATCTCAATTACCCCATTCCCTCATGTTATCCTTTTCTTTGTTTCTCCCCTCCCCCTCCCCTTTCACCCTCTGTCCCTCCCGCCATGCTCCCAATTTTCTCAGAAGATATTAAGACAAATATTCTTAAATGGACTATACCTCGCATCTAGAAGAAGTTAGTATTCCCAAAGTGACATGTCCCCCACAGGCTGCAAGGGCTCTTTATCGCTCTGTAACAATGCGACCTATGCCCAAGGCTTATTCCTATACACACCAACAGGGGTAGAAAGGCTGCACACACGCTGACTTCCTTCTTCAGTTGAGATCCTCAAGTTGAAGATACGAGTTTAATAACAGGAAGTCCCACAGGGCATGGATGAAGTTCATCCCTGTGTTGTGCATTCTGTGTAGGTGAGCCTTTTTTATAAAGGGCAGTGGACACATTCCTAGTTATAAAAGAGGATCGCCTACTTTTCTGAGATTTAAAAGTTCTGTTATTTCTCTAATTTCCTCCCACATGCTGGCAAGTCAAGATAACCTCATTCAAGGGGAACACCCAAATCTACCATCAAAGTTGATCAATGACAGTCATTTCCCACGCCCCAGAGAAATTAATTTTATAGATATCATCTTTTCTATTTTAAGCATTTCGGCCTTGACTTTGCTGTAAATGGCTGAGGTCCAGTTTTCCGCTGGCTTCTGATAGAGTCCAGCTTCCAGCGATACCTGGCTCGGTATCCTTATAGCTATTTGTAATAGAATCTTGGTGACCTTTTCCTGATCTTCAAAGTAAACATTTCTTTGGGAGACTATGCCGCTGGAAACTGAAACACCTACCTTTGTGGGGGTCTTCTGTCATCACACAAGCTCCCCCTTTGCCCTCAAATATCTACGCTGGTGTTTTAAAGGGTTTTTTTTCCCCGGCGAAAAAAATGGGAATCAAAGTGGTGCAAACTGAAGAGTGTGTTCAGGATGACCTTCCATGCCTTCCAGCTTCAAACAATACTCTCTTTCCTTTAATAGCCTGGAGGTGGGGAGGCTTGAGGAAGCACCAGAGAAGAGCATAACACAGCCTTCAATGTCCGGGACTACTGAACTTCTTATTCTAATTGTACCGGCCATATTCACAACCAAGCGGTTGATGCAGTGGACGATACCACAATGTGGCGAAAATCGGGTGAACTGCAGTAGAAGGTTGCTTCAACAGGGGAATTGATGTTCTTTTTGGGGGGGGGGTGAGAAAGCAAACCTCTTAAGAAGCCTCAAGTTAGATTAAAAAAAAGATCTTGCAGGACCATGAACCCACAGTAAGATGCCCCACCAAACTGACCGAGAGACGTGGCTGTTCTACAAGATCACAACGCTGGGGTACCCCAGTTGTGACGGGTGACTCAGGTGACCAGCTTGACACACTTGGAAAGAGTAAAGCTCAGTTAAGGTATTACCTCTATCAGACTGGCTTGTGGACGTGACTGTGGGACAATTCCTTTAAAATATGGATGATTGACGTAGGAGGGCCCAACCCACCGTGAATGGTGCCATTCCTAGGCAGTGGGGCTGCCTCTGTTGCATAAGAAAGCAACCTGTGAGCTTCTCTGTGATCTCTTCTCCGGCTCCTGCCCAGGGTTCCTGCTGGGACGTCCCGCAGCGGGGAAACTGTGACCCGCACACTAAACAAACCCTTTCCTCTCCGAGTTGCTTTTCATCAGTATTCAATCACAGCAGCAGAGAAGCAAGGGAGGACACCAGGGAATTATCCAAAGGAGCCAGGTCCTGGGCCCGCTTCATCTAACGCTGTAAGCTCTGAAGTGATTGAGCGCCTGAAGGGTCCTGATTTCATTATCCTTTTCATTATAACCAGAGGCCTCTCTTCAAGTCGAATCCCAGTAGAAGAGTCAAGGAGAGCTTCTGTATTGGCACTGAGAAGGTAGAGAGGCCTGGAGCTCCTTTAACTCCCACTCCCTGTCTGGCAGCCTCTCCAGGGGCTGGGCTAGGCTGGGTGTGTGGGCAGATTTTCTAGTGGAGGCTCTAGCCAAAGATACGTGATAAATTCCAAAGAATATCCACTGGTCCTCCGTGTCAGAGAGGCCTCTGGCGTGAGGATTACAGGACGATTTACTGAACTCGGCCCATCTATCTCCCCGGATTGCTTTAGACTGCCTGTCAACTTTGGAAATTATTTACCTCCCCAGAGTTTAAACTAATCCCTGGTTCTCTTCCTCTCATAACCACACTGCTCATTCGCCTGTCACATGGTGACTGTATTTCTCTGAGCTTCAAGAAGTCTATTTGCTTTGAACCCGTAGGTAGGGTATGTGGTCTGAGCACTTTAACGTGGGGAATTCCTCAGATTCCCGCAACCATCGCAGAAATACGGATGTTACTCCTGTGCCCCTTTTCGTTAGCATAGGATAATTGTACAGAGTAGTGGGTTACTTTATAACCTCTTCCAAGTGCGTACAGTGGATTTTAATCACGTCTGCCTTTTTAATCCTTCTTTCACCTACCACCGATTCTTCCCACTTCCCACCCAAATAGTCTCCTTTCTGTTTTCATATTGTTGTTGTGGTTCTAAAGTCTAGATGCAGTGTGGAACAAAATCATACAAAAATTGTATTTCTAAATCTGGCTTCTTTTGTTTAGTATGATGATATCCAGGTTTGAACATTTTTCTGCAAGTGACTTTTCCTTTATGTTGGAATGAAATCCTATTTCAAATATACACCAGGTCAATTTTTGGCTAGTCTTCTCTTGAGAGCCACCTAGGGGGACCAAACACGCTATTGACATAGCTTGCTATTATGAATAAACTGTAACAAAATGAATACACAGATGTCTTTAGACTCCAGAGTGTAAAAACCTAGGCTCCTTTGAATATTCAGGAGTGGTATAGCTGGATTAAATGGCAGATCAATTTTTAGTTTTCGGAGGAACTTCCCTGCTGACCTCATAGTGGTTGGACTAACTTGTATTCCTCTCAGCTCACAAGGGTTTCTTCGCTCAAGCATCTGTTGTTTGCTTTATTAATTATAGGCATTCTGACTAGGATGAGATGGTATCTCAGTGTAGTTTGGATTCATGTTTTCCTGATGACTAACGAGACTGAACATTTAACCTTGCTGCTTTATCTCCCTTCCATATTTCTTCAAATTATAGCTTAATTCTGACCTACCAGGCAAGATGTGTCTGCTGATACTTTCGTTGCAATGCTCTTTCTGGGAGTAACCAACCAGTCTCCTGATTGAATTTGAGTCCGGCTGTGCAGGGGGAGTTCATGCCTTGTACAATATACGTGTTCAAAATCCATGGCTAGGAACGACATAGGCCCAAGAAGGGAATTTAACAGTATTGCTTTGCTAAATGATCATGTTGCCAATTTCCCTCTAAATATTTTTGTTTATATCCACAGATCTGTGATGCTCTATATCTTGATCAAAAAAATTTCTCCCTGAAATGGGTTAGGGACAATGCAGAGACTCAGAGCTCTTCAGAGTGCTGAGATTAAGGGACCCTGCATGCTCAGCCACAGATGGAACGTCTTTATCCACTCTCCCACCCAAGCTCAAGGAACATCGAGTAAGAGCGGATGGCAAGAATGGAAGAGACAGAAGGTGGGGAAGAGGGCTATGAAATGTTGTCCTCTGGACACAATATGGCTGTTGTGCACGCGAACACCTCGCAGCTCTGGTTACCTTTGCAAGATCAAGCCAGTTAAATTTTTCAGCATGGAATAGGGGATGAGCTCCCAAGACCCCCACCATAACTGTGGGGATATTTGTACTTGGTGGATGCTAGAGGAGGCGTAGTCGCTTTTGGAGGGGGCAGGGTGATGGCCACTGCTAGGCTGCCTATGTCCCAGTCGATGACTCCACACCCGTGTGCCCATGATCAGCACTAATTGAATGCAATAGGTTGTTCAAAGAAGAGAGGGTGGGCTGGAGAGATGACCCGGCAGTTAGAAACACATGCTGCTTGACATGCTAATGCGGAAGGGAGAAAAATTACTAAACTCCAGCCTTAACCAAAGGACCACAGGCAACGGAAAGGGGCTGAGGATTGGAGAAGTCGTCTCCTATGTCAGGGCCTCTTAACTGGTTGGTTGCACAATGCCAAGGGGCCGAGCTGAAATCATGCATTTGCAACACGGAATCGACTCAGTGGATTGTATCTATTTGTTTATGCATATGTATGCTTAAAATAATAACAACTAGGGAGGAGAAGGCCAGGAGTTTGAACAGGGGCAGGGGTGGGGTGGTGGTAAAAGCGCTCAGAGGAAGGAAGAAAAATGTAGGAAAATGATGTCATTTTATTTTTAATATAAATGCTAATTAAAAAGTGATATGGGAGCAGAATGATTAGGCATCAGGTCACCCTGCATCTACCGTCAGGAAGTTGAAAGAGAGGAATGGAACGCTCAGCTTCCTTTCTCACAATCTTTCATCAATGAAAGATTGATCCCATTCAAGTTGACCAACAAGATTGATCATCATATACCCCACTTGTGGTACCACTGTGGTACGGCAGCACAGACTGCACTGAGATAGCATTTCTGTCACCCCCAAGAATAGGTTAAGAAGAAGCCTAGTGAAGACTGATGTAATTTTTCCCAGTTACCCTATCATAAGAAGTAGTGCTCTTTCTCGTGTTGGGCAAACCTGCTGTTTCTTTCGTCGGGCACTAAGAAACCTGTTGTTTCTTTAGTTGCTATGTCCATAGGTACTGCGCTGGATGAGGTGTGTGCATACTTAAACCCTAGCCTGACAGAACATGGAGCATGGAGAGGTATCTCTATCACAAGAAGCACAGAAACTGAAGGACAGAGGGCGGCCTGTCCCTTATTTGGGGACTACTCTGGAGCATCCACTCTACCTAATGATAAATTGGAAGTGCAGTCCCGCTACTTCCTGCACTCTCCAACTTTCTCCTTCTGCTTTGTTACCCAGAGCACCCAGCTGAAGACAAACATAGGATCAGCCTCCACTGTGTGCGTCCTTGGGTACTCACTCTTCTCTAGACGACAATGAAGGTCCCCGAAATAGACTATGGCGGGCTGACATTAGCATCCTCTATCTCAGTCACCACATGTGGCCTGATGACAGCTCAATGCCTTCAGCAGGTTAGAGGAGCCCTTCTAACCTTCTCACAGTTTGCTCATCTCTCTTTTCAAGAACATTCTACCCCTCCCATCAGTACAAACAAAGTTGAACTGCTTCACTCCATAAAAGGACATGCACCCTATCACTCCATCTTTGAACGACTGCCTCCTTACCCTGAAGGTTTCGATCTTGACATTTTACCCCTCTAGGACCTCTCTGCCTAGCTCTGTCATTGCTCTATGCGCTAGAGTGGACTAACCTGCCAGGTGGATTTTGAGAACCCACATGTATTGCTTCCCAGTGAAATGGGCATAGACAGTTGTCCTTTGAGTAATGGAACGTAACTAGAAAAACCAAGAACCAAACCCAGGGAGCCTGACTCAAGAGCCTATCCAGACAGTGGTTGACTGATTTCACTGGACTAACTTCTCCAGGAGACAGTGGGCCTTTCTGTCCAGTTAATGGTTACCCTCTCATTGTGCCAGCTACTCACTGGACATTCATGCTGCCCGTGGCAGACAATATACTCTTCAAAAAAAAGACCAACTCAATCTTGGAAGATTTTTTATGTAGATGTGAACTTCATGTGGTCCATGTTTTCTCCACCTTTAATCTTCACCCCAACCAGGGCCATCTTACCCAACAATGTCTCCTTTAAAGTGTTATTGATTTCACCCATAGAGCCACACACCAGTATAAGAGTCCTCTGGATTGCCCCAATCCTGGTATTAAGTTCTTTGTGCTCATCAAGATGTGAGGGAGATTTCTTTGTGTTTGTCACCATTCTGACTCAGAACTGTCACATAGTCTGCTGTCTGCAGGATGGTTGGTCCCCTCTGGGAGTTTTCAAGTGAAAAATCTAAGTACACAAATGAATACTGGCAACCAGGAGTCCCGGATTTAGTGTACATGTTCTCTCCCGAAGAGAGGGCTTTATTTTATGATGGAACAACTAGATAATGCTCAATTAAACCTGTACTGCACTCATCAAAGGGTTTTGTTGGGTTTGTGCGCACTGTTAATGCACTTGGCCTAATTCAATTATATCTCAAGTTCCTGATGGCTAAAGCTAATCAAACAATAAAAGTATAATTTATCAGTGGTATTTACAAAAGCTGTGTAGAGTCTTTGACCCTGGAAAGGGCATCATATCGTTTATTGTAGTCTATGGGCAATGCGACCCTTAAAAAATCATAAAAAATAACCATCAAAACAAGATCATGAATTCAGTGAAAGGTGGGGCTCTGAACTAAGTTATATCAATATTGACGAGGACGAAGCACGCAAGCGAAGACAAGCTAGTGTATTTTCTAATGACTGTGTGACTCCAGCCCCAAGTTCCAGACTGTGACCACTGAACGCCTGGGGTCCTTTGTTCAGCTGAATGACCTCAGCAGCTCCTCCTGGGAATTTGCTTGTAAAAGTAAGAAGATGCTATCTGGAGAAGGTTATGATATGTATACTCATGGCCTTTTCAATTCACACTTCTACACTTTGCCCACACTGGCCGCCCAAACCGGATGTTCGCCTGCAGTGGGCGAAGTGTCTCCCAGTTGTTTGGGTGCACAGCTGCTACCTAGGAGAATGTGTGATTGGCTATCTCTGCTCAGCAGTCTGCCACCAAAGCATGTCTCACGGAAAAGTGAAATCTAGCAGTAAACTGCTGGCGTCTGGGTTCTGGTTGGTGTAGAAAGAGTCAGGCACTTTGCTGCATTCCTTAGCAGCCTCCCCTGCCCCTGCTGCCTTTGGCTTGTGCTTCACCAGTAGACACATACTTTCTGCTTCTTCCTATGACCTTAGATTCAAGGAGAATGAGCTTCTGTATGATAGGTCTTTCCCACTTTTCAGGTTCATCTGGAATCCTAAGCCTCTAGTCCATAAGCATCTCATTATCTCACTTCTATACACTCCCACTGTCTGTGCTCTGTGAACGCCTTATTTGTGTGTGTAGTTTATCTTCCTTCATCCCAGGCCACGAGCTCCTTGAAGGCGAACACTGTCTTGTCCTGTCACACATGTGCACAGTCTGTGATCTCAGTACTTTGTATATTACAGACATCCCGAAACAGTCTTTAGATGAATGAGTTCTTTAGCAGGATTCACTGGCTGACAACATATGTAAGCTCCAGATTAGACCACCATATGCTTCTCACACAGGAATGTGTGCCCTGCTTGTCCTGAGTCGTAGAACCCAGGCAGCGCCTGGGGTTCTGCATTTCTACCTCCCAAGTGATCCCAATGTTGCTGGCTCAGGGCTTTCTCTTTAGCATCAGCACCATAGACAGAAAGAAAAGGAGGCATGAAAAGAGTTTTGCTTTTTGTTCTTTTACAGAGCCACACCTAGATCACAATTCCGGCTTGATGCAAATCTCAACATTTTAGAGACTTTTAGAAAAATTCAATAGCCAATTAAAAGTCTTCTATGCAATAATAATAGGGCATGCGGCAGGGTAATTCACTGAGGTGTTAATTTGCATACATCCTTCCTTATTTCTCATTCATTTGTTGGAGCAGAGTCAAGCTCATTCAAACTCTGTGTGTCTCAGATCTCAAGAGGTAGAGGTGGGAGGGAAAAGCTATTGAAGGCAACCCTTCCATCCCTTTGGAAAGCTGAGTGATTGGAAGAATAACATGAGATATTCTTTAAAAACTGGGAAAAGAAAAATGGAGGGAGAAAGGAAGGAAGAGTCGAGGAGTGAAAGGGAGTGAGAACGAAGTTTCCTTAGAATTGAGAGCAAAGGAAAATTAGAGTGTGCTATGTGCATGTGGACATGGAAGTCACAGGCTTCTAGGATGATAAGGACCTGAGAAAACTGATGTCACAATAGTATATATGGTAGGCTGGTACCTAGAAGGTTTTCCATTGCTTTAATACCACACAATTATCCTATCCATCCTCCTCATCTACACGACTGTCTCAAGTAGGGTTTTTATTGCCCACACCATGACTATGGCAACTCTTATGAATAAACACCTTTAATTGGCGTGGCTCACTTACAGTTTCAGAGGTCCAGTCCACCATCATGGTGGGGAGCAAGGCAACATGCAGGTAGACGTGGTGCTGGAGAGGTAGCTGCTGGGAGTCCTTCATCTTGCAGGGAATGGGAAGTGCACTGAGTATCACACTGAGCGAAGCATATTGAGACTGCAAAGCTCACCTCCACAGTGACACACTTCCTCCAACAAGGGCATACCTACTCCAATAAAGCCACACCTCCTAATAGCATCTCTCCCTTTGGGGGCCATTTTCTTTTAAATCAACACAGCAACCAACCCATTCATTAATCAAAGACTCCAAAAAAATTAAAAAGGAAGAGGAATGACTCTAAGGCGTGAGAAATCTTATCAACCTAGCAGGTGAGTTTGGACACTGGGCTTAGTTACAACGAGGTATTTACTGTTTAGCTAAGTGTGTGAGGCAGGATTCCTATTTGTTGAGACATCTGAGTGATGAAAAGGAAGAAAACAGGAAGGAAGGTGACAAGACAATGAATATAAACATCTGGGTGATAAGATGTATAATAATTATACACTAGGATGATGTTTAAGATATATTGGATTAAATTTCACCCTTTTTCACATTATAATAAATGAAGTGTTTGAAAATTTAACATGACATGTGTAGCTTACATTTTGCTTCCAAGAGCTAATTGCATTCCCCAAGAAATTTATTAATTGAACCTCATCTCCCATCTCTTCCTCCTTTCTGCTTGTCTCAGTCACTCAGTGGGGTCTTCCATGCAACAAATTTTACACCCATATAACTAACATGGTACCTGGAAGCTTTTCCCCAGAGATCACTGTGTAGCCTTCTTCCTCACTTCATTAAAGAAGACTCACTTCAAGGAGGCATTTCTTCCCCTCCTCTCTGAACCCTCATCTACCCTTTACTTTGCTTTATTTAAAAAATACTTTTAAGATTTATTTGCATTGTTTTAATTATGTGTGTGTGTGTGTATATGTGTGCACACATGCACAAGTGTATACATACAAATGAGGGTAGGTGCCTGCAGAAGTTACAGGATCAGATCCTTTGGGACTGGAATTACAGGAGGTTGTGAACCAACCAGTGTCGGTGTTGGGGACATAACCTCTGCAAAGGGTAGAATGTATTATTCATTGCTGAGTTATCTCTCTAGCCCCCACTTTACTATTATACAGCATTAGATTAGTAGTAGGACAACTTTAAATATGAGGAAAAGGTATTGTGTGCAGTAGGCACATGATAGCATATAAGACGTGATTGATTTAGCTGTTCAAACTAACTCTTGATATAGATGAGTTAGTTCTCTGAGAACTTTGCATAACTTCTTTGAATTTCACAATTATAATACATTTATAAATAGACAATATTACTCTTATAATCTTAACTGAACATGAGAAAATCAAGACTTAGAGATGTTCATGAAAGCATCACAATATGCTCTAAATGCCTTAGACTTGTTTAGTTGATTCTAGAATGTAGATAATATTGTTGGAAACTAAAGCCCAAGCAGCTATTTGTCGAAGGTCATATAGCCAGGAAGTAGTATGGTTGGAAAACAAAGAGTTTGATTAAAGAACCCTCACCCTTATGCTTCTGGGTATGCCCCCAAGATTTTTGTATGCAAGATGGGCTCAGACCAGGATCTGAGCTTAGCACAAGGCTCTCACCCTCCAGATAATGCCCTACAAGAACATCTCTTCTTCGTGTGATGCTGGTTCCTCCTGGCACTTGTTATACTTTCCTCTATTCTTAATTCTAATTCCATTCTCTTCATTCACTATCTAAAAAACTAAAGACCTTGTCCTGCTCCAGCATGCTTGCTTTCTCATTCTTCCTCTTCCCCTGCGTACTCCTGGTTCCCTTCATTTTCCAGAAAGGAAGCCCAAGAAGACCTTTTCTCTCCTTCTTCTCACTCACTCATCCTACCCAAGCATTTCTCCCTTCCCACCATTTTGCTTTTCCTCTTTTCTTCAATTCCCTATTGTCACAGATTTGGCTCAGGGTTTATTTTAATTCATGAAAAAATGAATGGTGAGATTATGATGCTGATTTTTCTACTTGTGGCTTGATGCTTTGTCCTCCCCTACCAAGTCTGAGGAATCTTGGAAACTGATGCTTAATAAAATAATCCATTGTCTTGTTTAAAAGTTTTGGATGTGTATCCTTTTGTTTAAAAAAAAGGAAAGCCATTTCAAGTTTGCTCAAAGTCAACCTCAGTTAGGGTTAAACTGTGTTCAAGCCTCATCCCCTGTCCCACCATTTCCACATCTGACCTGCAATCTCTCCACCTTACTCACGGTCAGGCATCTTTTGCCTGTTCCCATCTTTGCATTATATTGCTCTTAGCATCCTTTGCTATTCACCTCTGTCACACCCCTTTCTATCACCTGACTCGTAGCAGACCCTTCTGCAAAGCCTTCTTTAAGCACCTAGTCTGTCCTCATTCTGCCAAGCCTCAATGCCAAGTAGTGATTTTGTGATTTCTCTCATGAAATCTCTTCGTGGGTTACTCTGAGAGTCCTTGCAAAATGCTTTGGATTCTTGTCTATTGCCCTCTTCCTTGGCATTATGTGTTCATAAAGGGCTCCCTCTAGTAAAAATATTTTGGAGGATTTGGGTGATGGTTAGTAAAGAAGGGTGATAATAAAGTGTTTGCCTTGTAAGCAAGGGGACCTGAATTAGACTCCCCTTAACCCGTATAAAAACATGTTTGTGGTCTCAGCCCTGGGGAAGCAGAGACAGGTGCATTCTTGGGACTTGCTGACTAGCCAGCAAGTCTATTTGTGGAGTTCCAGGGCAGTGAGAGACAGTCTCAAAAAGGAGAGGAGTAGAACATGAGAAATAACATCTGAGTTTGACCTCTGACCTCCACACACGCATGGATATATGAGCCTAACACACATCTGCAAACATGTGAACATTCACACAAAATAATTTTAGACTTATTTGTCTTTATACCTAGAATTCATAATAAGGAGGATTTGGAGGTCAAAGATTATATTTTAAGTTTGAGAAATTACTTTAACAGATTTCTCATAGCTTATTCTTATTTTTCTTGTTTTATAGTTTATTCAAATAAATAATACTGAGGTAGATTTTGTAACATTTTTTTTTGCCTGTAGACATAGAAAAGAACTTGGAAATGGACCTATTTAACTGTTCAATTCCGTCTACTATAAAAGCAAAGCTCAGACTGGATAAAAGCCAATGGAAATCTAGAATTTGCATGAAGATTTTCTGACTCCCAGGATTTACCATAATCTACTGAATTTTATCTGGAGAGAAAAACATAACTTCCTTTGATTGATGGACCATTGGAGATTGACTTGTTTAATATTCTGTTTGGGACTTTGGGCTGTAATTCTGATACATTAATCACTTGTAGTCAGCCTGAAATTTGCAGCCTGTGATGAGTGTTCCTACACATTATCCAGTGGAATGATGCTCCCAGCTCTGCTGGGATGCTGGTGTTGGCAAACGGAAGATCAAAGTGAGATGGACTGGGAGAACACAGGTGCATACATGGCTGCGCTGTAGGCATTCCTTGTCCGACAAATGTCTCTTTTGATAGATCGATAAAGACACCAGGTACCTATTTCCTGGGACTACATGCATGTTGCCTACAAAGGCCAAAGAGAAAACAACCAGGCTGTGTGGCAGCTTCTGTACATAAAATGTAAAATCATAAGATATAGCAGTTCCTGGTTTCTAGGATACCAGAAGAGAAAGTTGAGTGCTGGGATTTACAGGAGATTTGAGGAGGACCTGGGAGCCCAGGCAGGATTTACATAACAGTGAGGACCAAATCACACAGGTGCATTCATCCTTTGCTTTCCCTGTAAAGTCTACACTTTATAAAACACTTTAATGTTCACTTTTCCATTTAATCTTTTTGAGATCCCCAACCTTCAAATGGGCATTTCTCTTGAGGCTAAAAGAGCCGGTATAACCTCTCAGTGAGCATTACCTATTCTAGAGAAGATTATTTGGAATATAAACTCCTTCTATTAAGGTGAAAATTAAATTCTCAAAAAGTAGGGCATAGATGGGCGGGGGTGGGATGGCACTGAGTAATGTTCAGAGTCCCATGTCTGTACTTTGTCACTCGAAGAAGGCAGCCATCTCCTGCAGGTACCAGCTCTAAGGAATGGATCTGAGTCCGTGTGTGCTAACTATATATTAAACTGATGCTAGGTTGCCAAGGATCAACTCAATGTGCAGAGACAGGTCCTTCTGTTTTCCATTGACGTCATCTTCTCTTGTGATTTCCCATAGCTGTGACAAAATCCCAGCTAGAACAACTTGAAGTGTTGGTGAAGAGTTTCAGAACGTTCATGCTATGGTTGCTTGGTCCATAAGATGACATCATAGCATTGGGGATAGGAGGCAAAGAAGGTTCTTGAACCCATGCCAATGGGGAAAGAGAGGGAACATACAGGGCATGGGGTTGGTAGGTATAGCCTTCCAAGGCATGCCCCTTTGATTTTCTTCCTCAAGCTAGGATGCATCCCCTAAAAATTCCAGAGTCTTCCAAAAGAGTTCTTCCTGGAGAAGACCAAATATTCATCTCTTGAGCTTATGGAGGAAACATTAAATAAATATTCAAACCATGACATTACTGGATAGAAATATTGGGAAAGGGGAAGTGGTCATGGGTCAACTTCATGTCTTGAGTATTTGAAAAAGACTTCAAAAGGGTTATTACAAAAGTGAGAATCCTTTCTAAAACAAGAGGAGGTTTAGATTAGTCTGGTAATGGTCATAACCCACTTCTTGCATTGCTTAAAATGCTAGTCTCATAGCATTTTTGGTTTTTAGTCTCATAGCTGCAGTAGGGTGCTAATGAAAATAAGTATAAGCCTTCATTATTACACTTTAAACTCCCACTGATCTGTCATGGCGTTTTGTCTTTGACCTTCGCTTCTGTCTGATTCATAGGCTATGTGTATTCTCCCCTCTTGCATTTCTGGGACTGAGCTTGTTGACACAGTTATTAAATGGCTACCATTAGGACTGGTTTCTATGGTAGCAGAGTGAAAGAGGAGTTTGCCATTTCATTTTTACTATGTCATAAACTGGAAGGAGGACCAGAGTCTACTGGGGGAAGTTCAAATGCATACACAAAGCAGGGAACTGAAGGACAGATAGAACAAGGAACTAGAAACGTAAGCCTGGGTAGAGAGAAGCAGAGATGAAGAATGGGGAACCTTGAAGCAAATTTCACCACATTCTGCCATTAGCTCAAGCACTTGCATTAGGGGTGCTCTTAGCTAGGCTCAGAGGTGATGTCTTCATTGACAAAGGGGCGCTCTCTTTGGACAATCTTTGGAGAATTTTCATTTAAGAATGATTCTTTGTCAGAGGAGAGGAATGAAGGAGGAAAGGGAGAGAGAAAGAGAGAGAGACAGAGAAAGAGAGAGAGAGAGAGAGAGAGAGAGAGAGAGAGAGAGAGAACAAATGAATGAGACTTCATTATCTATTAAGGTTGAACCATAATAGCTAATTTGAACTGACAAAAGCACTCTTTATATATGATCGTGTAGTGGTTTTGCTTCCAGTGTAAAATCGTCTGATGAGTTTGGGTTCATCTCATTCATAGAAACACCAGGTTACTGGTGTTTTCAGACCTCAGCCAAGACTTTGGTTCTAATGGGATCACAGTATTAGTACATTGAGCAGCAATTTACCAACTAGATATCAGTGCCTCATACGAGTTAATGAAGCTTCTCAAGTTCCTTTTCCCGTTACACCCAAATAGTAATATTGCCTATCCTGTTTCATAAGTGACATGTTCAGAGAAGATCTAAAAAAAAAATCTCCTGATGATGTTCTGATAACAGTCATTGTGGTGTTTTGAATAGAAATGGCCTCCATAGACTCATGTGATGGAGTAGCTGTGGGCTTGTTGGAAAAAGTGTGTCACTGTGGGGCAGGCTTCGAGGTCTCTCTTGCTCAAGCTTCCCTTAGTGTGACACACAGACCGCGTCCTACTGATTTCAGCTCAACATGTAACAGCTCCTTCTCCAGCACCATGTCTGCCTGCACGCCACCATGTATTTCCATGATGATAATGAACTAAACCTCTAAAACTATAAGCTATCCAAATTAAATGTTTTTCTGTGTAAGAGTTGCTGTGGTCATAGTGTCTCTTCACAGCAATAGAACCCTAACTAAGGCACTCATACTACATTATTATTACAGTTTTAAGCAAAATGGAAGGAGATGGAATTCCAGATAAGCACTGTTGGATATTTTTTTTGATATTAAAGCAATTAAAACATTTCTATCATTTAAACAGCTTGAGAATTTTTATTACAAGAAAATAAAAAGCAAATTATTAGAGAATTTTTTGTTTCATTTAAATTCACATGCTATGAATATATGGGAAAATCCATTAATGGAAAACTATTCATTTAAGTTATAATTTTGCTTCCTTGGACTTCACGGAGTTGTCTTTCAGACAAGAACAATGGCAATGATTTTTATTTCCTTTCTTGTTTCATCAGCCAAGTGTACCAGACACACACTGTGTGTAAAGAATTGCACTTAGAAGTTCCTTTTTCCTGCCTGAAAGCACAGCAATAACCACATCTGACAAGTGCATAGAATTTGTGGTAAGGAGGCAAACCTACAGCATGCCAAAGTCGTTGTTAGTTCAGGGGGTAGGGGAAAGGGAAGGCAGTGAAAGGCTGTCCCCAACATACTACTCTCATTGTTGGTACAAGATACATAGGTCTTTCTTCAACAGGAATGAGAGGTAGTTTATTCCTGTGCCCATCAGTATGTCTTTACCAGAAACCTGTTCTGGTGGTTGTCACCCTATGACAATAAGTTCTAATGGCAGTCTCTGCTTGGTATCTTTTAGGTGGTCTTAATTTATTACCCTCTCCCAGAACACGACAGAGGAGAAGCTGGATCGGTTCTGGGCTCACCAGTCCAGTCCACCACCACACATAATGTCTGCTTCTCAGACACACAGTGGAGTGACTAGGCATCCCTGTTTTCAATGCCTATCAGATCATCTCCATTGAGCAAGTGAGGAACTGAGAACTGAGACAAAAGGACTTTTCCAATGACAAGAGGCCAGACAAGTGACAGTGGTTATGTACAGTGTGGCTCTTCTGCTATTTGGGCAGTCTCCTTGAATCACAAAGCTCTGGGAGCCGATGGGTCTCTTGCCCACAGCATTAAGAAAGCAGTGATGCTTCCTCGCAAGGTGTTTCTGAGACTTTAATGAGGTCCTGTGGGTGAAAGAATTCAGCAAGGGTTTGGGAAATGAAAGAGAATCTCTTTGTATGCATCATGGCCTTGTTTACATTCCCTCTCCTGTGCATAGCTGTGAAAATACATAGCATGGAAACATTTGTCAACTTTGCAATGCTCTCTATCCATCAGCTATGACTCCTTAGAAGAAATAATCTTTCAGTGCTTCACATTTGAGTTGAATATTCCTTATTGGGCATGCTTTATTCGCTCCATAGATAACATTGACATTAATAAAATGAACTTTTGACACATACAGGGCAGGATGGTCTAATTTGAATTTGAACATGGTTTCTTTATTTGAGAAATACATAGATGAGGCTTTATTTTCCAGGCATGGCACTAAGTATAAAGTGAAATATAAGGACTAAGAGACAGATCCTGCCTTTAGGAATAGATCCATATAAGGCAACTCACAAAAATCCCTCAGATATAGGCAACCCATCCTCCAGGTTTTGAGGATCAGCATTCATTGCATGGATGTGAGTGTTAATTTCTGCCTGACAGAAGTACCCTGCTTTTTTAGTTTCAGTCATTAGATATTTCCTTTGTCTGCCATTCCCTGCTTTGAATCCATGCCGATAGATTTGGCTTCCCACAGGGGTTTGACCATATAAGAAGTATGCACTGATCACAGGAACCTGAGTTATTTCTGTTTTCTAATGATGACTTCTCGTGGCTAATCAATAAGCAAACTTCTGGTTGTAGTATGACTTTGCAAGTAAGGACAATAGAGAGGACACAGGTGAATATCTCACCTTCTGTTTTTAGGTCTAGGCTGTCATTCTGGATACTTCCTGAGATTTAGGAGCTTTAAAGCAGATTCCTCCAGTGTTTTGGGATCTTCCACTCACTGGATCCCTATATTCTAGTAGTTAAAAAGTTTTCTACGCAGGACTCTAGACCTTGGGATACAAGGACAGATTTTAGAAGTTCCGCTTCTCATCGGGTGACCAGTCACTATCTCCACATTGATTTGCTTTACACTTTTTCGCCATTCGAAGGGAGTGAAATGTGGGTAAAAATATCAGATTGTGCATGTTTAAGTAATTGAGTGTGAGAAACAAAACCTGCTCCTTGTTCTTTGAGAGCTTTGGAGACTAAGTGTAATGGAAGCGGGGCAATTTATTTAACAACCTCAACCTCACAAAGTTGAGTGTCAGCTTAGAATGGCAGGCTTCTGATCTACTGCAGAGACCAGTTGCTATCACCCCAAACACAGGTCCCTTCCTCCCTTTCTTCATTGCCTGAGGCATCAGGAGGGTCAGTCTTACACGTTATCTGAGTATTACCTTTTCCATCTGCCTCTTGTGTTTATCTGTTTCCTAACAACGACCGTGTGGGGGTTCATCTCTATGTTTTACATCCCCTCTGTTTTGAAGCTTATCAGGTGTGTGTCCTTCTCATATCTGGTGGTTATTTGTCAAGTTTGACTATTAGTAATTTTCTACTCTGATCTTATAGTCCGGGAATGGGGGTCACTAAACTTGGATAGAGGTAGCTAACTTAGAAGGCTGCTATAACCTGTAGCTGGACCTACATTGATTTAAGGCACTTTTAATTTGAAAATGAGTCATTAGATTCTATTTCTCAATTACTTTACAATGGAATGCTTTAAAGCTGAAATTTGATGATGATTTATCTCACATGTTGGGATACTATCAAGGTTGTTGAGGTACAGGGCCTAAGGTCTGTCTTGTTTGTTTCATGAGCAACTAGATGGTTGAATACATGGGTGTATAAATGGGTAGGGGGTGCATAAAACTGAATGACAATGTGTTTTTGGTGATGTAATAATTTGCCCCCTCTAACGTCTGACGGGGCTAAGTGCTGATTTATCAATTCCTTAGACTGGGTTCTTTCCCACACCCTTGGGATTCATTCCTCATGGAAACAAACTTCAGTGGGAATCATTTCAATCATTTTCTGGCTCTTCCAGAAATGATCAGACATATACAGGTCTTGGCAGGGATTGCAGCTTGCACAGGCCGACATGGCGTGCAGCTGGTCAGCCCCAGGTTACGGCTAAAGAGAGAAGAGCTAAACCGGAAAGGATCCATGCAGGAAACACACAGCTAGACAACAGAGACCAAGGCTGAAGGATTTGGAGAGGGTAACTGAAGACAAGCGTTCATGTTGAGAAGCAGAAATGTTGAGTGGTGAGTGTTTAATTTCGGATAAAGGACCAAAAGTTGAGATGAAAAACCCAGTCTTCTTGCTGGCAGCGCGTGCTGTGTTGGGGCAGACCCAATTTTTACATTCCTCAAGTGGAATTCCTATAGCTTGGCTGCATTACATCAACTCCATCACCGCCTCAGCAAGTGACAGGTTTATTACTGAAAATGCTCTGTCTTATAATACACAAACGGTCAGACAGTATGCATAATGCAGAGAGATGGGCATAATTAATCTCACACGGCATAGGAAGAAGATAAAGATGCCAACACAAGCCACTCTGTGAGACTTTGATGCTTTGCTACCCTTGAAACCAGTAACCCAGATATTCCAGGTGAAATTGTGTTTTAGTGGTATCCTTCTGGTGGGCTTCTACCTAAGTCCTCTTTGGACGAAGTCCATCCAGGCCATATGACCCTGAATTCTACATGAGAAAGAGTGATGCTTGAAGATTGTATATTGCAATGGTGTCCATTTAAAAAGTCCATCAGAATGAGTAAATATGTAGCTATACATTTGTTTGTTTCTGTGTGGAGTATATGCTCAAACTTGACATATTAAAACTTTAAACAACATTGGTATCATTCTGTTTTCTGGAGTAAGTTTAATAGTTGAGACAGGTAGTTGACTACAGATTAACACTATAGTGTGTTCGGTGATCTAGCCTGTGTAGCCTGGGTAGCAATGGGCACTTGTATCACACTGTAGCGGCATTTCAACTGTATTTTAATAAATAAAGACTTCCTGAGGATCTGAGAGTAAAACAGTCCCAGTGGTCAGCCTTACAGATCAGGCTATGGTAGCACACACCTTTAATCCCAGTAGTCATAATGATACACACCTTTAATCCTAGTAGCCATACTAGTTGCCATAGAAACTGGGTGATGCATGCCTTTTATCACGGTGGTACGTGACTTTAATCCCAGCCCTAGAGAGGATTATAAAAAGGGAGGAAACAGCTCTCAACACACAGTCTCATTCTGAGATTCCTGGAGGCAGAATCGCCATTTCAGCCTGAAGTCGAGGTAAGCGCCAGAGGCTGGCCATTTTACTCTTTGGATCTTCAGGTTGAACCCCAATTTCTGACCCTGAGTTTTTATTAATTGTGGAAAGCAGCTTTTTCAGTATTTTGTGTGTGTTACTTCTTCATTATAAAAACATGAGATCAATACGTTTAAAAATATTTTATTTATTTAATTTGTTTATTTAATGTGTTTAGGTGTTTTGTCTATACACCATAAGAGGGGATGGATCCCATGGTATTACAGTTACAGATGGTTGTGAACTGTCATATGGGTGTTGAAAATTAAACTCAGGAACTCTGAAACAGTAGCCAGTGTTCTTAACCCCTGAATCATCTCTCCAGTCTCATAATAGGTACTTTTAAAAATAAAGATTAATTCAATTTTTATTTTCCCAAGGATGTACAGCTACTAAATGTTGGGATAAGAATTTGAGTTCAGGGTTGCCAGCCTTTATGTCCAAGGTCTTTACTGGTATTCAGAGCTGCTATGTTTCCATATATGAACCCAATTGGCAATCTCTGATGGCGTATCCCTCAGATCTCAATACTGAGAATAGGAAAAACTACAGCTAGTGTCTACTAAACCTAATCAGCAAATATTTCTTAAACACGTTGAATAAGGTCAAAAAGCCAATGAAATACATACTTTCCTGCCTCGAGGTTTTTAAACCGTGAATTGAAAGAGAAAAGGAAACACCATGAATAGTAAACAAAAGAGGGAATAGAATTAAGGAGGGAAGGAAATGTCTGCCCAAGGTCAGTGGTGACTGAAGTGTGAAGTGACAAGCAGACTTAGATTAGGGGAAATTGGATATACGAGAATATTTTTCCCTACAGGAATCTTCAAGGTTGACCCCAGCTAAGACCCTAAGCAATAGTGGAAAGGGTACCTGAACAGGCCTTCCTCTGTAATCAGATTGATGACTACCTTCATTGTCCTCATAGACCTTTCATCCACCAACTGACGGAAGCAGTTGCAGATAATCACAGCGAAGCATTGGACTGAGCTCCCCAAAGTCCAGTTGAGAGGGAGGAGTGAAAATATGAGCAAAGGGGTCAAGACCATGATGGTGATGCCCACTGAAAATGCTTACCTGAGCTAACGGGAGCTCACGGACTCCATTCTTATAGTGGGGTAGTACAAAGAATGCACATAGAACTAAATTAGGCCCTCTGAATGTAGGTGACAGTTGTAAGTCTGGGGAAGTCTCTGGGGTCACTGGCAGTGGGACCAGAATTTATCCCTACTGCTTGAACTGTTTTGTTTTGGTTTTTTTTCCCCCTTTGGAACCCATTCTCTTTAGAGAGATGTAGCCAGAAGTTTCTATCCTGCTCAATTCTGCAGCCATTCAGTGCCAAAGAAACACACAAGCTTATATTAATTATAAACTGTTTGCCATATTACCTCAGTCTTATTCTTTACTAGGTCTTATAACTTAAATTCTTTTCTATGTTTAGCCACACGGCTTGGTACTTTTTCTCAGTAAGGCATTCTCATCTCCCTTCCTCTGTGTCTGGATGATAACTTACTCTCTGCTTTCCCTCTTCCCAGAATTCTCCTAGTCTGGTTGTCCCACTTATATACTTCCTGCCTGGACACTAGCCAATCATCATTTTTATTAAACCAATATGTGTGACAAATCTTTACAGTGTACAAGAGCATTATCCCACAGCAGAGGGGTACCTTACTCAGTCTAGATACAGTGGGGAAGGGCCTTGGTCCTGCATCAAAGTGATATACTAGTCTTTGTTGACTTCCTGTGGAAAACCTTAGCCTCTCTGAGGAGTGGATGTGGGGTGGAGTGGATGTGGAGTGGGCTAGAGGGGAAGGTGAAGGGAGCAGGAGGAGGGGAGGGAGTGGGAACTAGGATTGTGTGTAAAATGAGAATTTTTTTAAAAAATAATTAATTAAAAAGGAGAGAATATCTTTGTTATGCATGTGGGTGAATTCATCATATGATCACATTGGGTGTCTTTCCCAATCTCTCTTCACTTTATTTTTGTGACAGGGTCTTTCCCCAAACCCAATGCTCAGAATATTGGCTAGACTGGCTGCTCAGTAAGAACCTGGGTTCTACTACTGCCTGTCTCCTCTGCCTAGCCCCGTGGTACCAAACATGCAGCCATGCCTGACCTGACATGGGCATCCAAGCCCATGTCTTCATGCTTGCGCATCTATCACCTTACGACCCATGGAGACATATATTCAGCCCTCAACCAATGACCTGTGTTCCTTTCCAGATGTTGAGACATCCTTCTGCGGTCACGACAAACAGGTCAGACTCTACTGAGGTAGAGGGATGTAACACAAAGGTAGCCAGGACCCTTCTGCCATAACTCTCCATTCAGCATTCCCTGCTTCAAGATGGAATGCTCCGTCCGACTGAATGCTACTGCACAGAAGTTAGAGGCTTTCCGTTCTAATCCAGCTCCTGGTCGGGGCTCATTAGGTTGAGAGAATTCAACAGTTATGTTTCCTGCTCGGCACAGTAACAAGGGAAGCCTAATTAGAGAGCAAAGGGTAGAAGTCTAGCAGCTTTAATAAATACGATGTGCTGAATGCATTATCTCTTTGGCAGAAAACAAATTATGGAGTAATCTCCAGTATTCAGACAGTCTAATTCATGGCAGCTCATTTAAAGAAACCCTTTAACCCAGCATTTTGAGGCTATAAAGCACATCCTAACAAATACAAGTGTGATTTTTTTTTCCTCCCACAATGTAGAGAGACCTTTGGGAGACAAGATTTATTTATTTATTTATCTATCTATTTATTTATTTATTTGGAATATAATGAGAACATTGGAATGTGTTTTGAAGATAAATTGGTTTGTAAATACTATTCTGGAAGCTTGGTGTTACTGAATAATGGAGAAGACAACGATTCATATTGCTTATTCCTGAAAGAAGTGGGAAAATTTCCAAGGAAAACTCATTTGATTTTCAGGCATCCCTACTCAAAATCCTTCAGTTAGCTCTTATCGTGGTCAGAAATTCAGACTCTGGTCTTTTCTCCCTATACCTCCTTCCTATCTATCTACCAGTGAGTCTCCTGCCAAGGTTGCCAATAGGTTACTATTCTGCCACTCTGTTTCTAGTCTCAGAGCCTTAGTACCATGTGATAACCACTGCCCAGTGCTCTTCCAAGATACTTACTGTTCAGTTTTAATTATACATCTATGTAATCTTCTCACTGCTCTCTGGTCAAGGCTGACTCATATCTCTTACCTTACCTCATTCTCTTCACAGCACTTTTAACTGTCTGGATGTCACTCCTGCCGTCATTTGTGACCTGCCTCTCCAGGTACAATGGGCATTCTATTCAGTCTTACCTGGTTCTAGTTCTTTCTACCCCCTTTCAAGAACAAAGCCCAACAAATGGCAGGTGAGTGTCATGTTAACAAAAACGTGGAAAATGTGTATAATATCGATGGGGAACTTGGTAAATTTCGAACACAGAGTCACAATTATTCTGAAAATAATTTAATTTTATAGTATGTATTTCAGAAATTACATATTCTTAATTTACTTAGGAGAAAGAATTTACTAGTGCCCATGCTACAGTGATAAATTCTTTGAGTTGTATAATTACTATTTTTCCTCTAAAAAACTAAAAATTTTACAAGGGGTACACTGTCTTCTTTTTGCTAATGAGAGAGCTAATATCCAGAATGACCCATATACTTGTTCAAATCAGGGCGCAGCAGAGAAATAAAAAGACAAAACCAAAATTAGAATGCACAGATTTATTTGTTTTCTAAGCCCTAGATTTATCTCCCTTCAATTTTCTTCTAGCTAGAAATACATAAGATAAATGATAAATGAATAGTCTCTCATATGTCATTGACTGTAAAAAGAATAATTATTAGATTTTCTTTAACGTATTAGCTTTCCAAAGTAAGTATTCTCATTTTTATAAGCAAAATGAACATTCTTTTGCCCTTCATTATAATATATGCAAATTAAAAGTGAATTCAATTTGAACAATTTTTGCCAAGTTGCATTATTAAAGTGACCTTCAATGACTGAAAGACAGTCAACTGTCCACATTAAAGTGTAGTTACCATGCAGTTCATTATTTATATCATTGTTATAAACAGAAACTTTGTAATAATAGTGTGCTTGTTATGCAAAACACGTTTGTCTGAGCTATATAAAATACAATATTTCCCATTATGCTATGAGGTCACACTAATGTTCCCAGGAGCAGGAAAGTGTTCAGAGCTACCTCTGAAATGACTAGGTCCTGCTCCAGGAGTTTTGTCTCCATGTTAGGGTATCTCCTGCCATATTGCAATCATGGATGTTCCAAGTGGTACAGATTCTACAAACAGTCGTAGGCAGATTCTAGACTATCGAAATTGTCTATATACTGCCAATGCAACAGCATTAAAATTGACATTTTGCATTATTTTCACAAGGCTCAGCTAAAATCATTGCACATTTAAGAGCTTTAATCTCAGTGGAAGTTGGATAATGCATACCCGTTTCACTGTGATGATTGTTGCCTCCCTTGGGGAACTGATGCTTCCAAAGGCACCACATTCTACACTCTGGATTCTCTTTCCTTTCCCTGCTTCTAGTCCTAGTCAAAGCATCTTGTCATGAGGGAGACACGCTTTGGAGAAAGTTCAAATTTTACTCGTTTTAGCGTACTTCATAATCTAAAATTGTATCCGCTTGCAGTAACTTCAATATTTATTCTATACAACTCTACCATTAGCACAAGCATTTTGCAAGTGCTCAATTGTTATTGATAGTAACCATTTAAATGGGGGTATGTTCTTGCAGACACTGTTAAAATCTTTGTCTGCTTGGGTGATTCTTAGGTTCCATCATTTACGTCCTCAAATAGTATGTCAAAATCTCTCTAGATTTCATGAAGGTTGTCTCACAAAAGATTTTATAGACCATATAAAAAGAATAAATTAAGAATAAACCACGGGTTCAGAGAAAAGATGGGTGCTTTCTGGGAGCTGGGGGAGGGGAAACAGGCAGATCAGAGACTATTTGAGGGCAGTGAAACTGGTGTTCATGATTTAATAATGCCTGTCAAGCCTTTAGAATGTACAGACCCAAGAGTGAGCCGTCACATAAGCTGAAAACTTTGGGTATGCCACCGAAAACTCATCCTGTCATGTAAGCTGATCACTTTGAGTGCTAAGGCATGCCACTGCAAACTCATCAGTGACACTGTGAGTCTGAGAAAGACACTCTGGAGGGGATCTGCGTGGGGAGGGGCAGACTGGGGATTTTGTTCAGTGTTCCTGTGCACTTAAGAATACTCTAAAAATTCAGATATTTTAGCAAAGAATAATCTTGTGTTATGGCGGTAACTTGGTTGTCTAGCATGCAGGAGTCCTCAAGCATGATCTTCATTATTAGCTCCACACATAACCAGGAGTGGTTGTGTGTGCCAATAATCCCAGCATTCAAGGAGTAGAGGTAGGAAGGTAAATCATTCAGAGTCACTCTCAGATACACAAAATGAGTTCCAGGCCTGCCTTTGGCTACATGAGACCTAGTCTAAAAAATAAAAAGCATGGTCTTACCACTCAAAGAAAATTATTGCTAATATTTAACCAAACATTCCTTAATGTGAACAGTGTAAGCTATTTTGCAATACACATACATAAATACATAGACATGTATGTGTGTGTATATATGTGTGTGCGTGTGTGTGTATAAGTAAATCTTCCATAGTTTTATCAATGAATATATGACATTTATTGTTGCATAACATACCATAGCATCTTGCTTTGTTTATGAGAACAGAGTACAAATTAATAGAAAACTTAGAAACAATCTTTTCATGGAAATAAAGGAATGATGAACTAAATTACAGTACATAGCAAGATGTTATAGTACAGAATATAACAATAAATGCCATGTACTCATTGATTTGATCAGTATGTGTTGATCTTTTAATATGTTGATGTGTCAAGATATTACATTATACCTCACAAAATCACAAAAAATATTTAATAAAAATGACATGTCATAAGAGAATAGGCTACCATATGCTTATAATCTCAGAATTTGAGAAACTGAAACAGGAGAATTGCTAGTATTTGAGAATTGCTCAATATATAGTCTTGAACTATATATTGAGTTCTTGGCTAGCCTGGACTATATAGAAAGACTGCCTCAAAAAATAAAAAAAAGAAACTAGAGCAATCGGCCGAGCAGTAATTTAATTAATACAGTTTCTGTGTGATTATTTCAAGGCTAAACTAGTCAGGTGGCCAGGACAAACTAGTGGGTTCTCCTCCAGCAAATTGGTGCCCACCTGGCCAACTAAATTCATGTAAAACCTGAAAGAGCTTGAAAAGAAATTCTAGACAAAAAAAAATTACATAGTTTAACACAGTTTCTTGAGGTTTGCTGGCAGCTTGCTGCAGCTCCTTCAACAGCCATGGCTGTTTTAAAATGCTGGCTTTCTGAGCTATGCTGCCAGCACCACCTCCAGCTCTTTTGGGAGACGGAGCATTTAAATGGGGTTTGTGAGCAGGGTGCTGCAAGCTGCTTGATGACAACATGGACCAGCGTTGTGCCTGGAACTGTAGCAGTGTGCATGGCTCAGATGTGCAAGCAGGAAGTACCATATATACCATAGTAATAGCACAGCTTAAGTTTTAGACTGTGCAGAGCAAGCAAAAAGCACCATATATACCCTACTAATGGTGCAGCCTAAGTTGTTAAGAAGTGGTTAGTATTTTAAAAAGTGTTCCTGGACAGTAAAGAATTACATATATGCAAAAAAGACAAATCCAGATGAGTAATAATGTTGGATAAATTTATGGAGGCTTGGAAGAGAGAAGAAAAAGAGCATAGAGAATTATAAAATAAAGTTAATTCTTTAAGAAAAGGGTAAAGTCTTTAAAGAGACAAAGTACAGACAGTCATAGATTAAAAGGAATAAAGAAAAATAAGCCATGTAAAGATGGAAAATTCACAGAGAGTCTGAATTATGTATATTATTGTGTTATCTTTGAATTTTTTGACTATGAAGGAGTTACAGAGAGACATTTCATTGTATGGGATGCTAAGCTAAACCAGTATGCATATTATAAAAGTATCATGACTTCCAAATTTGGGTCTAAGGACATGTTGCTTTGGAAAAGAGGTTCTTCTCTTGTTTCCACAGAACATGAGAACCTGTGGATTGCTTTCAGATCAATGTGGTTTGATGGACCAAGTCCACCTGAAAGGTTGCTGTGAACACCCTCAAAAATTTACTTCACCCTACTGCTGACTGAGATGAATCTAGAACACAGGATACATCATGAAAGACCTGATTAATAGTGCCCCCAAACAGCAGGAAGCACTATGGACAGAACTATGCCTATATTCCCAAATATAGTTTATAAATGTTTGTTTACATTTAAAGAAGGATATGATATAGAGATGAATAACTTGATTTGGTATGGATATTAGTTTATTGATAGAAATTTAAGGTAAATTTTGCTATATTGTATATGTATATTTCTGACCTTGATTACGGTATTGTGATTGTGTAGTTCATTTAAAAATGTAATGAATAATTAAGAAATATAGGTTAGTTGATAATTATCTATAATAGTCAAGATTTTAGTCATGTTAATTAGGTTTTTCTAGATGTGTAGAGATATATTTCAGTTAGGTAGGTTTTCTTCAAATCTTTCAGGGACCTTCAGAATATGTCATTTAAAATGTTTAAAAACTTAGGACTTTTCATGACATGAGACACAAGCTACTTCAAGCTGACAGCACCAAGCTACTTCAAGAGGAAGATGGGCATTGAAGAGACTCCTTATAGAGTTTGTTAGATGAACTAGACATGCTAACAAACTAGACAGAGAAATGCCTGTTGGACTTGCCTAAAGGTGAGATGATCTTTTGGGGTTCCTGTTTTATGAAAGACTCTGCTAGACATTCTTCAGGACACAGAAGAAAGTGACTGAACTGTCTTTGAAATTTTGTTTTTCATGGAAAAGTCTGCTGGACACTATGGACCTGTGTAGGACCCCGCCTCTTCTGTGGATACCCACACCCGATCCAGGTGCGCGCTTTCCCGAACTCGGGCCCACGAGAATGGATGACTGTCCTGAGGGTTTGAACAGACACACACAAAAGAGACCTTGCTCACTTACCAAGAGTAAATGGCCACTTTATTAAACTCAAGTCGGGTATTTATACCAGTGGGCAAGGGGGATCAAAAGGGCAAGGCCCCCTCCCATCAGGAGCAGGAGAAGGAGATTACAGGCCCCAGCACCTCAGGCAGAATCAGCTGGGAGGGGCCAGGCATGTGGAGCCCACTGCTAGAACCTTGAATACAGGTGGAATCACCATAACAAAGGGAGCCAAATTCTTCCTAAGCTATCCCCTCAAGCCAGTGCTAGTGCAGAATCTCCAGGGAGCCAGAGGTCACACGGCCCTGCGAATCGCCAGGAAGAAGAGAAAAAGACCTTGGTACCTACAAGTCTCCCTTTAAATATATATATTAAATATGATGACAAAACCTGCCTTAGACGTCACCGGGAACCAGCCAAATCCGGATCCGTCGTCAGGATGATGCCTCAGGTCCAGACGTCTCCCATGTCTTAGATTGGAAAAGCCTGCCCAGTGATCTAGACCCGTCTCTGGTTAATGCCATCCTCCAACACGTTCAGCCGGTTTTATGTTGAAAGATACTCCAAGGAGAACGCCTACTAGGGCCAGGCTGTGGCGGACCTGAAGCCATTGGTCAGGTGAAGATGCTCCAGCGTATGTACACATTAGCATTCCTGGAAGAGACAGTGCTTGCACAATATCTGAAACGTTGGCTCAGAATAGAGCCCTTGAGTAGGGCTACAGCACCGGCAAATGGGACCCCTGGTATGACTAGTCAAACTAAATTAGAGCCAATTAGTAATTTTGTATTCCGGGGTCCGAGAAAAAGCAGCAAAATCTTAACCTGCGACCAGCAGAGGTCAAAATCCACACCCAGTTGTAAAGATTAACTACAGCGTCCAATTGTGAATTTAAATTACTTGATAGTTATGGTAATTCTGTCTATCTGGCAAGGTTTTAGCCTTGAGCACCCAACACTGCAAACAGGGCAGGGGAGGTAGCTGTTTCCCCTCAGGGGGTCAAGCAGCCTTGGCTGAAATGGGCAGATCAAGGCAGAGCAAGACAGAAAGCTGGGAAAGGGGTAAAATCAGGCGCTGGATCATCTCTCAGGAATCTGCCAACTCCGCTGCCTCCGCCGCCGTGTCCATGGGAACTCTTGATCTTGCCTCGTCCTCAGGTCTCTGAGTAGAGGAATCCACGGTCTGCACCAGACGTTCAGGGACCCAGATCGGGAGCTCTGCATCCTGTGGAAATACACAAACTGCTCCTCTACCCCAAATCAAAACCCGGTCCGGATCATGTACATTACTACATGACCTGGACTATGTCAGACGCTAGCTGAGGCAAATCCTGCCTGCGTGCACCATTGAAATTGGCTCCCCTTGTCAGTCTCTGGGAGCGAAGTGCTTAGCTGTTTAGGATCTAAACTATAACCAAGCAAGTCTTGGACACATAGAGATCTGTAGGTCTCTGTCTCCAAGGAGCAAATTCTATTGGCCTGTGCCACTGCAACTGGCCTAAATATTGGGTTGAATTAGCCAACCTCAAAACATTAATTTTTTATTGGCCTGCACAATTGCAGCAGGTCTATGAACTGGGCTGAATGGTCAGCTCCAAAACATCTTTTAGAATTAGTTCCGCCTGGAACTTCACCAGGGGCAGAAAATAACTACCTGATCCAGTACGTGAGCACTTACATAACTGGATAGAATTATAAAAATTGTTACCTTTATGGGGGCACATTGCCTCCCGCCAACATTAGAGAAATAATTAATAGGATTGACATATCTGGCTATAGATTTGGAAATCTTTGTCATTCATCAATCCATATAAGAAACATAAGGACTCCATAAATATTCCTCCAAAGAGCAATTAATAAAATTAAAATATATGCAACAAACCTAAACTGAAAACTCTCAATAGACAAACTTAAAATGACTGAAAGACATTTTAAAAATCCTCAAATATGACATCTTTAATCATAGGAGAAATGTGAATCAAAATAACTCTTGAGACTCCATCTTATCCCTATAACATGATTAAGATCAAACATTGCTCATAACTTGTACTTAAGAGAAACTCCTCCACCACTGGTGGAAATGCAAACTGGCACAGTTTGGATTTTTAGAAAATTAGGCAACAAACCATCCCAAGATTTAGCTAACCTCTTTTGGGTCGGTAAAACCAAGGAATCTATTACAGTTTCTAACTTAAAACTGCTGAAGCTGCGCTGCACAGCGGGGGGCGGGACACAGACCCACTCCGCTCTGGCTGCAAACTGTCACCTGAGTTTTGGCGGGCGGATTTTAACTATTCTTTGTACCACCAAGGCCTGGCTATTGTCGCTTTTTGTGGGCTGCCTCTGTTGTCCAGGCAAGCCCTCCAAGCCAGCTCAGGTGCCAGAACAGCCCGCCAATAAGCCACGGGCCCCGTGGAAAGGCCGGGCGCCGCGCCCTGTGTTGCCCTGCGCCTTCCTCCCGTAGCCCCCGCCCGGGAGGCGCCGGAGTCCGCCAGGTGCCTAGCGCGCCCGCCACGTCCATGTCGCAGTCAGTCGCTGCCACGGTCACCCCCAGTCAGGCATCACCACTTTTCCCGGCCGCCTAGCACTCTCTTTTTTATCTGTCTGCTCAGGCGCCGCCACAACCAGCATTGTGTCCTGTCCCAGGTTCCTGCGGCAGCCTTGGGCTAGGGTGCCAGCATACGTGACTGCCTTTTGCGTCGCCTTTTGCGACTGCCTTTCTGCGTCTGGTCAGCGCGGCCGTGCCTCCCGGACGAGTTTGCACCCATGGCTGAGTGTACTGGCACACCGCTGCGTTTTTATCCTCCCTGGCCTGTCTGTAATGGCCCCGCTGCTCATAGGCAGGGCCTGGCGGCTGCCTGCGCTCCTCTCTGCACCATCCAACAGCCTGTTTCTCTGTTTTAAGTACACCTTGCAGAACCTCAGCCACAGTGAAGGACCAAGTGCGGTCCTGTGACCCGCATTCAAACATGCATGGGAGCTTTCTAGTCTCCCTGAAAGACAAGCTCTGTGAAGCTGTTCTTTTGTTACTCAAAAATTCTTAATAGAACTTACAAATATATCTTTAATCCTCTCTCAGCCCGAGGCCCGTACCTTATGGACCCTCGGCTATTTACTTTGCTAGTCACCAGTTACATTGGCCCTGTTGCCTTGGGAACGGATTCCCGCCAGGAGCTAACTGCGCCCAGCCTGTGCTCTTAGGCAAAAATTAAAGTTCCCTGCATGTGAGAGCCAGGGACTGAGTTTTAAAATCATCTAAGCGGTCTCTAGTGCAGTGTCATCTTAATCCTGGTGCCTAGTCTCTTTATGAAATTTAGCAGCTGATTTGCCCACTGGCCTTCAGCTCTGGATCAGACCTTTCGGCACCCACACTTCACATATCACGCTTATTCACCCCCTTATCACACGTGCACAATTGCACTCTATAAAACTGGCCAGATTCCAGATTGTGGGGGAACCCTCACCTCTTGGGTTTCTCATGGTGGATCCACAGACGGCAGGACGCGGTTCTTCAGTTCTTCTTCAAAGGTCACCGAGGGACGCCATCTGTAGGACCCCACCTCTTCTGTGGATACCCACACCCGATCCAGGGGCACGCTTTCCCGAACTCGGGCCCACGAGAATGGACGATTGTCCTGAGGGTTTGAACAGACACACACAAAAGAGACCTTGCTCACTTACCAAGAGTAAATGGCCACTTTATTAAACTCAAGTCGGGTATTTATACCAGTGGGCAAGGGGGATCAAAAGGGCAAGGCCTCCTCCCATCAGGAGCAGGAGAAGGAGATTACAGGCCCCGGCACCTCAGGCAGAATCAGCTGGGAGGGGCCAGGCGTGTGGAGCCCCCTGCTAGAACCTTGAATACAGGTGGAATCACCATAGCAAAGGGAGCCAAATTCTTCCTAAGCTATCCCCTCAAGCCAGTGCTAGTGCAGAATCTCCAGGGAGCCAGAGGTCACACGGCCCTGCGAATCACCAGGAAGAAGGGAAAAAGACCTTGGTACCTACAGACCTGTAGGCTTAAGATGGATGCCCCAATGGTACAGAAGAACTCTGGGTGACTGTGCAGATAGCAAGAAGTCTCTGTCAATTCTAGAATTTTGGAAGTTGCTTACAATGCACTTCCTGTTTACTTAGGTAATATTATATCCTTCTGGAGTCTGTGATGGTGTTGAAGAATCGATAGTTATTATTATAGTTTTCCTTAATTATAATAAAAGATTAAGTAGATATAAATTTTGTAACTGTAGTTCTTTCTTGATACCTGTTTTGTTATATGTAATTTTACTATGTCGAAGTTAAAACCTTTCTTTTTATTTAAACAGAAAAGGGGAAGTGATATGGGAGTCCCTTATGTGATTACCATTAATGAAAAAAGAAACTGCCATGGCTTGTTGATAGAGCAGAATGTAGGTAGGCAGGGAAGACAGAACTAAATGCTGGGAGAAGGAAGGGTGGAGTCAGAGATACCAAGGATCTGCCGCAAGAGATAGACATGGTGAAACTTTGCTGGTAGGATATGACCTTGCGGTGATATATAGATTTCTAGAAATGGGTTAAACTAAGATGTAAGAGTTAGCCAATAGGAAGTTATAGCTAATGGGCCAAACAGTGATTTAATTAAAACAACAACAACAACAAAACCACATATTTTATTATTTGGGGGTTTCAATAATATCTCATTGTATTTGTCCATATTCTATACTAAAAGTGACATTCTGAGAATGTCATTTGGAGGCTTCCAAGTCCTAGAATTTTGAAATATAAATGCTGGCAAATGCTAGATAATCAACCAACATAGGAGAGTTTAGCTCAAAATTTATGATTGAGTTTGCAAGTTGGATGTGACTATATTAACATAGGTCCTCATATTTCACCACCAGCCAAAAATTCATAATAGAAAAACAGATAAGATGCACAAATGTCACTGTCTTTTCTACAAATTTTTACAGAGTTATACCTGTTCATCTGATTCGAAGGGTAAATATTGGTAGGAAAGAGAAATTGCCACCTTAATGTCTTTGAAAAAGTACCTGGCATCTAGAAGTAAAAGCACATGAACAAGTCACCTTAAGAAAACATGACTCTTGTGAAACAAAAAACAACAACAAAAGAGCAGCAGAAAGGATCAGGATCAGGACATTTATAACATGTACGTCCATCCAGCCTGGGAAGAGTGGCAGGATGTTGTACGAGGGAGCGGCGGGCTGTGTTCCTGTAGCCTGGCCACCCGGCTAGTTTACACCCAAAATAATTACACAGAAACTGTATTCATTTAAACACTGCCTGGCCCATTATATCTAGCCTCTTATTGGCTAACTCTCACATATTAGTTTAACCCATCACTATTAATGTGTATCACCATTTGACTGTGGCTTACCGGCATGAGTCTAAACAGTGTCTGTCTCGGAGAGGAGAGCCATGATGTCTGCCATACTGCCTTCCTCTTCCCAGAATTCTGTTCTGTCTACCACGCTCATCTAAATTCTGACCTATCAAAAAGCCAAGGCAGTTTCTTTATTTGACCAATGAAAGCAACACAGCGAATGAAGACCCTCCTATAGCAGGAGACATTGTCAGAATGAGATTTTAGGCATGGCGGCATTTGAGATATTGTCTGGAACCTGAGTCGTACCCACCTAATTGAAGGGGTGATTATCAGCCCCCAAATAAGAATGTCAAGAATTGGTACAGCACACTCATTAAGCAGGAAGAAATCGAGACCAAAAGAGATAGAAAATCTTCAGTGATTTGAACAGAGCTGATGCTAAAGCATGTAAATGAGGACTCTGTTTCAGACCATGTACCAAGCCCATTCTATTCTCATCCAAGGCTCACCTGCTCAATCTGAGTCTTAGGATTATGATATCTGCATATCATGAGTGGAGGCCACAAGTCTATCCAATGACAAAAGTGTTTCCGTAGATTGGTGGCTTTAGTTGAGTTGCTATCACTCATGCTGTTGGATTGTTCCCACTACCAATGGGTGGGCATGGTTTGAACCTACTGTAAATCTGAGAAAGAAGTATAGAATCAGCAGTTTTCCTTTAAGTGCTGGAAATGCCCTGCCCTTTCTCCATAGGCTGGATATTGGCAAATGTTCTTTTTATAATTGCAGATGCTAAAGGGCTTTTGGGGTGACGGTTCCTGCTCATGGTTACTGACACATCTTCAGACTGGATCTTTCCCGCCTTGCTTTTTTAAGAGGCATCTTCTGAAGCACTTACCTTTCCTCCCTTTCTTCTTCCTCATGACACATACTCATTACATGCTCACATTACTCCACAACTCTGAAGCACTCACCTTTAAGGAAATGAACATTAATAATAACTGTAACTGCATGTGAGATAAAATTTATTTTGTCATCTCATAAATGTTTGAGTCCTGAGGATCCAAAGACAGGAAAGAAAGATGCTGGGTACTGAGATGAAGCTGTGCAGAATGTCAGTACAAACTTTAACTATGATGGCCCATGGAGTTTATCCCAAGTTAGAATAAGTTTAACAGTGAAAAGAAGACTATAGATGTATAGGAGGAATAGCTACACTAGGCCAGGAGGCAAACTTGAGAAGATAAGGTTGGTTTATGCTTACTTGCAACTCTCACCTGCAGACAAAATGAAAGGTAAAAACTAGAGAGTGGATTGCTAACTTCCTCAAGCTAGAGGAGGTTGGGGGACACGTGAGTAATCAGAATATGTTTCTTTCTTGACCCTGGGTCATTGTTGAGAGAAAAGGGCTACTGTTAAAATTCAGCCATCCCAAAGATATGGCCACACCCTCATCACCAGGACTTGTGAATGTGGTCTCATTTGGGAAAAATGTTCTTTGCCAGCGTAGTTCAGGATTTTGGGATGAGGACATCCTGGGCTCCCTAGGTACCACCAACTCCAAGAGTACGTGTCATTATTCAAGATAGGAGAAGAGAAATGAAGAAGCCTTTGAAGGTGCAAGTAGTGGCTGAAGTCTTGAGACAAGGGAGGCCTAGATTCACCAATGAGCACAAAGAGGAAACAGTCTCTGCTCAACTCCCTGATGGACCTCAGTCCCACCTATACTCAACAAATCCAGTCTCTATAGTTTCAAAGAACTAATAGTACCTTTATAAGGATGCAACCTTTATGTGTCTTATGGTTGTCCTAGGCAACCAGTACATAGCCTACCCTCAAATGGTACATATGAATATTCTTGGAATACCATTGGGGTCATGGGGAAGAGAGAAGGCCAGAGCCAGATGCACCTACACTTCTGAATGGAGCAGGACAAGGATTCATGTTTTCTTTGGATTAAATGGATAGTTCTGGAAAATGGCAGGTTAGAATTCTCATGAGAGAACCATCCCTACAAGTCTGATCTCAGTGATAAAGAAACCCCCAGCATTTGTTCCCAGGGCCAGACCTGAAGTACACCTGAAGTTACCGAGTGACTAATTAGCTTAAATTTTAGCAGCAAGGACTATAAAATACTTATCATCTTATCCAACTAATGGCAGAAACCAGGGCTGAGTAATTCTGGTCAAGAATCTTAGGAGGCTACAGTGGATGTGTCTGTTGTGCTGGAGGCATCTGAAGGCTTAGTGGGGACTGTAGGACTCAGGCTCATTCATGAACCTCACAGAGAGAACTTCAGATCCCACCCATGTGTTCCCTCCATAAGGTTTCTTACAATTTTCTTCCCTGGAGAAAATTGAGAGGGAGAAAAAGGAGAAGGAGACCACAATGTGTTTTATAACCCATCCTCAGAAGTGGCATACCACCATTCCTCCCATATTCAGACTCAACCCTGCTACTAAGTGGGACTACACAGAAGTGCATACTAAGTCATGGAAATTACCAGAGAGATTCCATCTGACTGTCTAGCATGGTGGAGAGAGGAAAGAAGAGAAGAGGAGAGGAAAGGAGTGTACAAGAAAGAAGAGAGAGAAGAGGAGAGGAGAGGGGAGGGGAGGACAGGAGAAGAGAGAAGAGGAGAGGTAGGAGCTATCAATGTGGTTAGGGTCTTAGTTTATAAGGGTCATGGGTGGCTTTCCAAAACACTATAACGAAATCACAAAAGAAGTCAGTACAGCCTTGCATGACAAAAGACACTTGACAACCAAAAGAGAGTCACAGATAGAACCTGGTAAGTAAATAAACTTGTCCCTCCTCCCCAGTTTCCTTTCCTCACTGTTTTTCTTTCCTGAAGAAACCAAAGCTGAAGAATGAGTTGGGATGAAAGCAGAGATGGAGGTATATAGATATGTAGATATAGACAGACACCCCCCGTCACTCAGGAGGCGGAGGCAGGAAGATCCTTGGCATGCACGAGTTCTAATTCAATGTGGGAAACAAGCCCAGACCCAATCTCATTCAAAAAATAAATAAAAGGACAAAACGCCAGCAATGTGGCCTGCCTCATGGTTAGTCGGCAGACATTCTAAGGAGGCGTGAGCCTGTGGGAAAGAACACGGCGTTTGTGAGAAATGGAAGCTTTGGTTTGCATTGTCCATGTGTCACCGGAAGAGTCTTCGTCATATGCTTGTTAACTTTCCAGTCTCTGTGACTGACTCCTGAGCAAAGCACCTGAAATTAGGAAAGCTTTATCTTAGCTCACGGTCTCTGCAGTTGCAATTTCTCATGATGGTTAAGGCATGGACGAATAGAGCTGCTCATAACATGGTGGCCAGGAAGCAAAGGAAAAGAGAGAGACAGAGAAAGGGATAACAAGAGGAGAAACTGTGCTTTTGGGCTTCCTCCTTGTGCTTTCCCTGTCACCTGGGCCCCCAGCCTATATGGTGGTGGTAGGTCTTCCCAACCTAGTTAATCGTTTTCAGAGCCTCCTTCCCAGATCTTAAACCACTGTGGCACAACCAGACAGCCAAGACTGAGAGCCACACCATGGAAGTGAAGAGAAGTTGGATTGATCAGCCCTGCCTCAGCAGTCATTCATTTGACCTCTCCTACGTTGGCAGTGATAATCTCACTCCCTGTTGTCTTTATCATCTCTTACTGCTGTTTTCTGAGCAACAGATCCCAGAGGACCTTTGTTCCTCTTTGGTCCAGTTCTTCAGCACGCTGCCCTCACCCCACAGGCCTCAGCTAACATCAGTGTCTGAAAATGAAAAGGGAGGCTGGGAACGGGAGAGCCTTGGCAGGTACTCCAGAAGTGACTTCCTGTGACTCCGTAGGCTTGCAGGCATGCTGCCTATGCTCAGAGCTGTCCAATGTGCAGACCCTGCTGAGAGACCTGGGAGGGATTTAATATCCATGGTACCAATGTCGATCAGAATTGGCTGTGCTTTAGAAAGAATCTAGAACTAAAAGTCAAGAGTGGGCGTTTCCCCCAAAATCTGCTCCGAATTTGCAATGTAACCTAGGTCAAATCACGTCATCGCTTTGGTCTCCAGGGACTTCTTTTGCAAAAATAAGCATTAAGAATTGACAAGCTAATTCCACAATTCATCTAGAACAATGTCTTCTCACCCTTTCTTAATCATCATCTTCATAATTATTAATATTAATATCATTATGCCCAGGAGCTGGGTAATATTTTCTCTGATCATTCCCCCGTGAAGCATTAATACTGTAGGCATACAGTATATCAATCTATGCCTATGCATAAAATAAAGATTTTCATACCCCAAGAGTTAATTTTCACTCTCTTGGTGGGAATGCCACTCTCGTTCTGGTTAAAATTTGCCGTCAACTTGAATCAATAAGTGTTGGAATTGAGGAAATAGCTAAGTAAGTAAAATACTTGCCTTGCAGACCCAAGATCCCAAGTTTGATCCCAGAATCAATATAAAAATAAAGTCATGGTTGTGGGCATTTGGCCCACCCAGCACTACAGAAACAAACAAATGGATTCCTGAGGTTCTTTGGGTATCTAGCCTAGACTATTTAGCAAGTCCCAGGCTAGTGAGAGACCCCAAAAAAGGATGGATAGCACCTGATTAATGATGCTTCTAGCCCCCTACTTACACATAAATGAACACATAGACATATACGCACATGGTGGGGGCAGCAGGGATGAATAAATATGCCTAAGGCTCTGGTGAAAGCTTACCTTTGAGCATGTCTGTGAAAGTAACTTAGAAAGGATTGACTGAAGAGGAAGCCCATCCCTGATGACGGATGCCACTATACCATGGGTCGAATAGAAAGGTAAACAGAAGGTCAGCTGACTGCCAGCACCTCCATCTCTCGGCTTCCCGAATCACTGAAGTGTGAGCAAGCAGCCTCATATTCTTGCTGCCACAGCCGTGCCCTCCTGCCCTTACAGACCCTCACACCATGAGCCAAAAGAAATCCTTCCTCCCTCACATTGCAGTAACGAATAGACTCCCATTACTGAAAATACGTGACCTATAATTTAAAAAGCAGAATATAACCTTTGAAAATTATAGAATGTGGGAATGGGAGAGATGCTCTGAGATTCAGAACATGTGCTGCTTTTCCAGAGGATCCAAGTTCAGTTCCCAACACCCACACCTAAAGACTCACAACTACCAGGTGATCCAATGCCCTCTTCTTGCCTCTGAAGACGCAGATGTACACACACAGAGAAGCATACCCACACATAAGTAAAAATTTAAAAATAAATCTTTAAAATATACAGAGTATGAAAAATTACAAAAGATTATTTATTCTAACCAGAACGGTTTGACTTGATGGTCAACGTGATGAGATTTAGAATCACCACAGAAACACATTCCTGAGCATGTTTGGGAGGCGTTCTAGATCATGTCATGAGACGGGAAGACCCACCCGACATGTGGATGGCATCATGCCATGATCTGGCAGCCTATTCTGATAAGAAAGGAGAGTTGGAGCTGAGTAGTGGTACCCGTTGTCTTCTGCTCTCTGACCGCAGGCCCCGGGTACCCAGTGATTCCACATTCCTGTTACCACACTTTCCCCCCACGATGGACTGTGCCCCTTGGCACTTTAAGGCAGGACAAACCATCTCTTCCTTAAGGTGCCCTTGTTAGGCATTTTATCACAACCACAAGACAAATCTCTAACAGCCTATCCTAACACCAAAAACAAGCAAAAACTCAATTAATTAGAATTGCACATTAGTATAACAATAGTCTTTGGAGCGGAGAGCATCTTGCAGTAGACTGACTGACACATATATGGGCTACTTATGAATTTATTATGATCGTGCTGGCATTTCAAAAGCAGCGACTAAAAGAACCAGCCCCAAAGTGACTTAGGCAACACAGAAAAATAGAACTAAATCCTTCACCATCTGCATAAAAAAAAGTTGTAGTACAAAGAGTGGGATCCATAAAGATTCCATGAGTGACTTAGAAAAACACATCAAATGTGTCTTTTTATGTTTATTTTCCCTGCTCTTTCTTTGAGCATCTTATTTCACTTTCCAGTAGCTATTGAAAAGTTTATCTTCTCCTCTCATATTACTCCATGATTTTGAATTCTCCAGGGGTTTTGGATTTTGTTTCTTTGTTTCCTCTTTTGCATTGCCTAAGCCAACCCTCTCTTTCCCTTCATGCTGATGTCTTTGTTCTGGTGGTGTATGACTGTTTACTGTGAACTCATCATTGCTAGGATCGTGGTTGGTTTATGAAAGCACGTATGTAGAATGTTTGGGCTTCGTCTGAAGCTGCAGGGGTTCTGAACTCTACGTCAACAAATTTTTGGTTGGGAATCTCATACCACACGTAGTGTGTTTTCATATCTTGTGAGCCAAAAGGGTTTTCAGTTTCTCCCAACAGGCTTTTTCCTGCCCAAGATATGGGAATTCTCACACTGTCATACTGGAAGGCCTTCAAAAATTTCTGCTTCAAAAAAAGCTCTCTACTGCAGTCACCTGCCTCCTGAAGGCATAGGATAGCAATGTGTGTCCCCTCTCACCTACATCCTGAAGGTATAGGATAATAATGTATGCCTCCTCTCACCTACATCCTGAAGAACTAGGTTAACTATGTTTGTCCCCTAAGTGACCAGTATTTGGGCTCTGGCTATGTGGGAGGCTTTACCAAGCTCTTCCAGCGACTAAGACAGACTGCTTCTCTGGTAGGTAAAGACCCATTTGTGTTCAGACTCCCTGTCACTGGATCTCCACTAAAACCCACCCAGCAATAAATCCAGGCTCTCTCTTCAGGTAGGCCTATGACAGGAGTAATAGGGAGAAGAGATGGGAGCCTGACATTAGACTATGGTGCATTTGTCATTTTTTTCTTAAGTTGTGAATTGATCCAGGACTATAAATCATTAAGAGGTGACTTCAAGAGAGATCACGTAGAGTGACATAGTTTGGATGTTTATGTCATTAAATTTGTAAGTTGAAATGATAACTTCTGATGTGATGGTATTAGGAGGAGGGCCCTTTGAAAGTTGATAACACGATGAGAGTGGAGTCCTCATCATTGGGATTACTATTCTCCTAAAGTAGACAGCAGAGGGCTAGCTGGGCCCTTCTACCTGGAAGAACACAGCAGCAGGTTTTTATTTGGTGTCCAGACATGAGGCCCTCACCAGACATCAAGTCTGCCGTGATCCTGGACTTCCTCACTTCAGGGGTATGAGAAAAAAAAATTCTTCTGGTTCTAACCTACCCAATTCTGATGTTTTTTAATCAATCGGAATAGACTAAGACATGTGATGTGGACAGAGAAACTGAAACATTGTCCTGCAGGCTTCAGAAGAGTCCCAGAGTGATTATTAAAATGATGGTGCAGTTATTGAACAAGATTACAACACTGTCAAATTAAATAAAAGGAACATTCACTGGCCTCAGAGAAGACAACAACACGATGTACAAATGATTTGCTTACGTTAAAACACTGTAAAGTGCGTGTCTGCACACTCTCCTCCCTGTATGTTTGCCCAGTTTTCTGTGTATCCAAGTGAAGCGCAGCACGTCAGTCACTTGCTCTGTGACTCCGGGACAGCTGCTTAGTATCCTGGCTCCCAGGTTTCCCTGTCCTAGTGAAAGAAAGAAAATAATGGATCATTTTGCCTTCTAGAATTCGGTGAAGATTATGAGAGGTCTAGATGAAGGCTTGGGAATGATGTTCAGTATTAACAAGTTAAGTGCTATGGGGTTTGATATTATTCCCTTAAATACAAAGAAAAAAGACATGGAGGAATATTTATCTAAATTGTTTGTGACAACTATCTTGGCATAGAGGAACATGATTTGATAAGAAGATATCGGCATGATTTTTACATTTGAACTAAATGGGAAAAATAAAAAGCCGTAGGGTAATAGGATTGCTAAAATACTGAGCAGAAGATGTATTCATAAGTTGCTTGTGTAATTGTGGCATAAAATA
The DNA here is from genome assembly GCF_982192425.1 of Myodes glareolus. Classification (NCBI taxonomy): domain Eukaryota; kingdom Metazoa; phylum Chordata; class Mammalia; order Rodentia; family Cricetidae; genus Myodes; species Myodes glareolus. Next base: position 20,030,840 of record NC_142026.1, read on the forward strand.
GAAGTGTTGTTCTGAAAGATAATCACATGTGCTTTCAATAATAACCTTCTATGACTCTAGCAGGGAAGTCTTTTTTGCCCCTTTTCACCTGTCGGTGGTGCTAACCTTTGTAATCCTATCCCAGGAGCCATCTTCCAAGGTTTTGCCTCTTCAGCTCCTCCAAATGCCAGCACTGCTCACACCTCTATTTGTAAGCTCCTCGGGATGAGCATAGTGAGGCGAATACAATCCATGTCTCGGTTAACTTATCACCATCTCTGAAGGTTGGGATGCAAAGTATATCATCTCCTCTAATCCGGGTGCAGGCAGTAAATCCTTCTTTGGCCACTCTGGCTTCCCTGAGTAATCAACAGAGCTCCCATGGCAGACAATTGAGCTTTTAGGTCTCACGACAGCCATAGCAATAACAGTTAACATTTAGCGTTCCCTATGCATAGCAAACGTGCTCTTCCTCCCTATTCTCCAATGCTTTGTTCCACGTTATGTTCCCATTCTTTCTTGAGGACACCAGGAGCTTTTCTTTTCTTTTTTTTTTTTTAGCATAAACCATGTTTATACCTGATAAATTAAGGATGAGACAATTCCAACATGTTATTTATTCACTAGTTTAAAGTAGTGATAACAATAACTCAACATGAAAATTTAAAGTTATGAGTTGCATGTTATAATAAATACTTTTAAGAAAAAGATGCATTTTTCAAAAATAAAAATACTAACCCAATTGTGATTTTTTTTTGACTCTTGCAAATACCCTTAATATCCTACTTAGTGGAAGACTTCGGGACTCTTCTATCTCCTGCATTCGTGGTGCTGAGATGTTACATGCCAGGTGACATCTGAAAAACCCCACTGAGCACCCATAAGAAGAGGGAGAAGGCATTTAAACACAGTATTATTGTGAGAGTAAAAGTAAAAGGGTAAAAAAAAATTATAAGCATTGATCTAGCAAAATCAGGATCCCCGGAACCCTCAGAACAAACCTTGAGAATAATCATTTTAATTTCTCCTTTAAAAAAAATGTAAAGTAAGCAATACTGTTTCCTCTTTAAAAGTCATGAAATTAACACTCAGAGTGGTGAGAGAAACTGTCTAATGAAGAGAAGAACCAGGGTTTGAACTTAAATCCAGATCCTTAACCATTATACATGCTGTCTTACAGTGGTAAATGCATATCTCTAAATTTTTTACCCTGACTCCATAGAGGACAATAACTATCCTTTTCATTTCTTTCACTGGTTCACTCTCCATTCATCCATCCATCCATCCATCCATCCATCCATCCATCCACCCATCCATCATCTCTCCAACTATCTCTCCATCCAACTACCTATATACATCCAACTACCTATCAATCAATAATCATCCGTTTATCTGCCTACCTACTTCCTACCTATCTATCATATTTCTACTAGAAATGGTAGCAGATCTATCACCTGGAAAGGTCATTCGCAATCTGTCTTTGTATCTTTTTTCCTGTCAGAGTCTGGTAATGTAACTTGAGTAAATGAATGAGCAGAAGCATGCCTTCTACACAAGAACATTAGGGCTGAAAAGAAATGCCTCAACAGTTGCTTCAACTCCCACGGCATTCTCAATTATGTGTTCTGCAGTTCCTTGTCTTAAAGCTAGGAATATATGCAGATAAGCACCCTTGTAACAGATTCTATGGCAAACATTGTTGAAAATGCAGTCAGAAAAATAATAGAATAGCTAAGCCTATTTCAATATTCTGCATATGATATGTAAAATACAAGAGTGAATTTAAAGTCTGCATTCTCAACAAAATGTCATCTGCTCTTCTACCATTCCATTTCACTCCAATGGTTCAAAGTCCTACCTTGCAGCAGAAGGCCCGTTTCTAGCCTTTCAATCAGGTTATACAACGCTTCACAGGTCCCTTGTACACTCAGATATGAACACCAATTATGCAACAGACCCAAAGTGTGAGAAGAAGGAAAAAAAATCTTGGACATCATTTATCCCCTAACTCTTCATCATGGCCAAGCTCACTGAAACGCTGGTGAGAAGCAGCATATACTCAATGTGTAAGTATACAGTAAGTTGGTTATTGAAGGTAGGACTTGGCTCAGCCCTATCTGTGACATGCAACTTTACAGGCAACAGTTTGAGCCAAGAGAGCCATCGGGCTGCTAGAGCGCTGTTTACCAAGACTACTGAGAAGTTCTGAAAAGAAGCATGAGGCTGACGGTGTGAATCAGAAGACAGGATGAACCAGAGCATGAAGAGAGACGGGAATGTGTCCGAATTTGCCTTAACATCAACACACACACTGTCTAGTGTGATTTACTGCTACTGATTACTCTCTGAGAATGATTCCATTCCCCAGCTGCCCTCGCTGTCTGTATTTCAACTCTGATCTGCAAGTATCATAGAATCAGTGGGAGATTTGCTGTTCTTGTCCTTTCCAGCCAGGAAAGAGTCAAGATGGACCAGAGTCAGAAGTAAACAAACCACAACTAGACCAGGGAGGGTCAGTGGCATTGAGGACACGGCATATCCAGAAGGCGCAGAGCTTACTCACCGCTTGCTCTCCCCAGTACAGTCTTCTCTTACACTTCCCCTTTTGTAGATCTGAAGGCAGACTGGAAGCTAATGGAAAAGTCGTCACTCTCATCCCAGGAGAAAACACCCCTCATTCTGAGACCCTTGCCTCCTGGGCCGCTAAAGCCAGTAGACTCACTATCATTTACGTATGTTCCTTACCTCCTGCTCCACAAACACAAAAATATGACCATGGTCTGTTAACCAGAAGCAGAACACTGACCCCAAAGGATGACACCTTGAGCAATATGCAATTCATAACAAAAAAAAGAAGTATATAATCAGATGTCAGTATGTGGTGAGCTAAAATAATTAATTAAAAACAAGTAGCTGGAGCAAGTTTGTCTGATAAGGAAGTGCTATTAAATGCAAAATACTAATAAGAAAAAAATTAGGGAAATGATTTTCAGCTAATTCATGATGGTAATTCACTCAGATTCAGATAACTCAAGAAAAGATGATAATGAGTAGGTGTTTTCCCAGGAAATGCACATTTAATAAAAAATGCAGATTAGTTATGCTTTACCTTCTTCTAAGATAAGAGATGTACAGAAATGTCTCCCAGAACAGTTTTGCTGTAAGCTGTGATTTTGGGAACAGAGATTGTATATGATGAATAACTTGACCTTTTACCCTCTATTATCTTCCTCATTTGAAGTTCAACAGATGTATTACCACAATTAAATATTTCCAGCTAAAATACTAATTCTGGGAAAAATTACCATATCCATTGTGAAACCTTCCCACGCTCTGATCTCTACTGTCTTTAAAGAAAGGTCGTTGCGCCTTGTGTTTCCAACATGGACCAAAGTTCTGAAATACTTTCTGGGACATGCGGGATTTCAGGAAGTCCTCTGAGACCCTAACCCCAGCAGGGACCGTATGTACAGCCCTCCCTGACTTCCGGTGATTCCTTCTTCTCTCTACACTTCTCATTCTGGAGTTGATCCCTGTTTTCCAAAGGCATGAACTTAGTGTTCTGCTGTCCTAGAGAGTAGGTCAAGACACTTAGGGATGTGCCAAAGAAGGTCTAAATAAAGAAAGAATCAAACAAACTCAGGTACATGCCCAAGAAAGGTCTAAATAGATAAGTAAGTAAGCAAGTAAGTAAAGGCAGGAGCTGAGGATATAGCCGAGTCAGTGAAAGTACTTGCTGAGCAAACTTGACTTGAATTTGATCCCAAAACACACATTTAAAAAATAAATAAATAAAAGCCAGGCATGGGGATGCACTTAGACTCCCATACTGGGTAGAGGGAGACAGAAGCATTCCTACGGTTTGCTGGCTAGCCACCTTAGCTTACTTGGTGAATTCCAGGCCAGCAAGAAGTCCTGTCTCACAAAACAAAGTGGGGCACAAGAAAGATGACTCAGTGGGTAAATCATTTGCTGTACGAGTACGAGGAGTTAAGTTTAAATAGCCCCAAACCACATAAAGGCATCAGTCCATAGCCTTGTAACAATCCTAAGATAGAAAATTGTGATGGTTGGTGTCCGTTGTCAATTGGAATTGATCACCTAAGAAGAGCCTCAACAAGGAGTTGTTTAGATTAGACTGCCCTATGGGCATACTTATGGGAGATTATATTAATTATATTAATCAAAGCAGAATGACCCAGCCAGTGTGAGTAGCAGCACTCCATAGGCAGGAATTCTGGATTAGGAAAGAGCAAAAAAAGTGATCTGAGCATTAGCAAACATTCATTCATTCGCTGTTCTCTGCTCTTGTCTGTGTATGCAATGTAACTAGTTGCATTCTGCCCCTGGCCTCCCTCACTGATAATTGGAATGGTGAGCCACAGAAACCCGTTCTCCCTTATGTTGCTTTTGGCAGGACGTTTTGTCATAGTAACAGCACACAACACTAACACAGTCTTCTTGGCAACTTAGTCACTAGATTCCACTTAGACTTGGCCACACCCACTTCTAAGTGTTCCATCTCCAAGTAGAAAAAGACATCATGGTGTCCGTCAGCTCTATTCATTGAAGAGGGACAGGTGGCTTTCTAGTGGTGTGTATGTGTGTGTGTGTGTGTGTGTGTGTGTTTATATTGGGTCCCTTCCATCATTGAAAGGGACAGTTAATAATACACATTGTATGATATCTTCCATACTCACAGAACCACTAGTATAGTTGTGACTTGTTAACTCTCAGGATGCCTTATTGATCATCGTGGAACCCCACACAGTATTAGAAGACACATTTTATCATAAAAGAAGTGTGAGATTGGCCAGTTTTATAAAACTCACTGCTATTACTGTTTGTTCGAGTATTTCTAAAAAACTGCTTCAGAGAACAGAGGGATGGCTGTTGTCATACTTCATATGTGTTCCACATCAGGCAGCTTTAGGACTGGATGACACTTTAACACATTGGTGGTAGTATGGGAGAGCTTTTCACATGGGCAGAGGACACAAATCTAACGACTGAAGGAAGGGGCTACCATCCAAAGTACTTACTTCTTCTATGGGAGAGTCCAAGTCTGGTTCCCAGTGCTCACAACGAGCAACTCACAACCACCAATAACTCCAGCTGTAGGAGATATTTTGCTCCTTTCTGGTATCCATAAGCAACTATACTCACTTAAGTATACCCAAACAAATAAATACAGGCTTGCACATAATTAATAGTATAAAAATAATTCTAAAAAAATAAAGGGAGTACTGGGACAAGAATTCATTGTCTACTCTTCCTACCAACTCACTGGAAGAAGTTGTTCCCTATTCCCCAGTCCTTGGTTTGGTGCGTTTAGATAGCTTTGTTCTCAAGGAAAGAATGATGCTACCAGCAAATACACTTATAGTATTGATGAATTCAAAGATGAGATCTTTCTCTGGCCATTTTTTTTGGTTATCGTCTTATAATAGGAAGCAAAGAAAAGGGTGATTACTATGAAGTGGTACACCATCCCAAGGAGAAAAATAGGTGTCTTAGTTAATTCCTATTCCTGCAATGAAACACCATGTCCCAAAGCAAGGTGGGAAAAAGCGTTTATCAGGCTTAAACTTCCATACTGCTGTTCATCATCAAAGGAAGTCAGGACAGGCACTCAGACAGAGCAGAACCTGAAGGCAGAAGCTGCTGCAGAGACTGTGGAGGGGGTGCTCCTGACTGGTTTGCTTCCCATGACTCGCTCAGCCTGCGTTCTGTTATAGAACCAAGGACCACCAGCCTGGGGAAGGCCCCCACCACAATGGGCTGGTCTCTCCCCTATCAATGAATAGTTAAGAAAATGCTCTACAGGCTTGCTTCAGCCCTATCTTATAGAAGCATTTTCTCAGTTGGGTTGTTCTCTTCTCATATGACCCTAGCCTGTATGAAGTTGCCATAAAATTAGGCAGCACAATACGTTTCTGTAATAGAATGAGGTGGGCATGGAAGGACAGAAGACTACGTTTAGAAGTTGGGGGATTCTCCAGATTGACTTTATATATTACTTTACCCAATAGTCTTGGTTCATGAGAACCCGACACCAACCAATAAAAGTAGGACTCTCAAGAATTAATGTTCTGAAAATAAAAGTTTGAATCATCCCAGTAGACCAAGGATTCTTTTCTACCCCATGTATTGGTAGTGGTAAGAGAACAAGAGAATACGGTTTAGGAAGGACATGGTGATGTCCAATCTCAATGACTGGCTATGGAAGAATCCTAGAGGTTGTGTAGTTACTTACACATGCGTAAGTGATGGCTAATGTCCTAGGTTCAGGTGAGACTGCAGCTGATTTGCTATCAGTTTATGATTAGATGGTAGATTTTAGGTTTTCTAGGTTCTCTAGAAAAAAAAGGATCTACCCAGAGGAAGAGTAAGATGGGATGTGTAGAGATGCTTGTCTATCTCACTTGGATCTGCTCTTCTCTTTCCGTGCTGTTCTGCACCCTGACATGACTATCAGCGAACCCCGGCTCTTAGGCTTCTGACTGATTTTGGTTAATTGGTAGCACTGGTTACCAAACAGAGAAGGATCAGGCTGTGTTGTCTTCTACCATCTTCTCCCCTAAAGGGTGGTTGGCTGTGTTTAAACTCTAAATTTCATCCCTCCTGCCAGGCGCAACCACTTCCTTACAGCTTCCACCCTCTGGTGGCTCCTTTTCTGATGCTTTCAGGAGTGGTCTACTTCCCCCCATTCCTTATTTCTATACTATTTTATGATTCCTTGTAGACTGACCTTGACTCCGCATTAGCTCTGTTAAACTCTTTTGTAGTAAACAAGGTGTCTCTTTTACTTTCTTTCAGAACAACAGAGGAAATAAAAGCTAAAGTGGACTTAGCTCTTAAAATTTTCTGGGATCAGTCTGAGAGCTTTATAAATGTCAATCTTTGAAGTTACTCCACAACAGCGGTCCTCATCCTGTGAGCCACAACCCCTGCAAAGACCATGGGGGAAACACGGGTATTTACATTGAGGTCATAACAGTAGCGCTTTTACAGTTTTGAGTAGCAACAAAAATAATTTTCTGATTGGGGGGCTTACTACAACACAGGGAACTTTATTAAAGGGTCACAGCATTAGAAAGGTTGAGAACCATAGCTCTATAAGATATTATGTTATTCCTATTAGATATGGGAACTAAGATCCAGGCATTAAGGAACAAAATGTGTAGTCTTTTGCTCATTTTTCTTTTCTTATAGTTTCTTTTACTTTTACTTCCCTTCATTTCTTATACTAATTAGCTACATCCCAGTGACATGTTACATAGCTGCCATCGTCTCCTCCAACTTAGTCAAGATGGGGAACCATTATTATTATATAATCATCCATTATTATTTCATTTTGGGGTATCCCTATCTTCCTTTGACTGTTCTGCTGCAGTAATACGAACTACAGCATTGGAATCATGTGTCTTCCTGGCTGATCTCTGTGATTTTGTTTCCTCTACCCTCATGATGGAATGGAAACCCTGGAAGTTCTAGCTAAGAAAACCTGAATTTCCTAAGTTACTACTTCTGGTTTCCTAGTAATTCTTTTCTCTGAATTTTAAAACCTCAATATACAGTTTTCACACACACACACACACACACACACACACACTTTATGAACCAAGAGATGTGGAGCAATGAGAATGATGGGAATAATAATGAACTGCATTAGCCAGGAATCTTAGCTGCAAGTGATAAAAACCCAACTCTAAATAGCTTAAGGAAGGCTGGAGTCCAATCAGCACAATGGTGTTAATAGCAAACAGGCTTATCTGTGCCCAGGGACTCACACAATGTTGCCATCAGGTTCTCCTGGCTCCCAGTTGTGCTGCCAGCTCTGGCTGGTGCACATTCTAACAACGGCAAGCAGCTGTTTTGTGTGCCATTTGCAGATGCTAGGGGAGGTGTGGCCACAGTCAGCTCTACTTTAACATTGTTTGAGCCTAACTACCTGAGAGGTAGCTAATCGAGAAAAATCTTAAGGTAGGATTCTGATTGGTTTGGAATAGCTCACAAGTGCATCTCTGGACCATCCTGGATTGGTGAAACCACCACCATGTTTCTAAATTTAAATCAAGGAGTAGAGTAGGAAACCTGGAAGTTTTTAAAAACAACCAGAAGAAAAGAAGGGAGAAAGGCCTAAAAGGTGTTGGACAACCCCAGAAGATAGGAACTGTGGATACTGATGTGGGAAAACAAAATGATACTTTAGAGCTAGTCATACAAAAAACCTGGTGGTGGCATAGAAAAGGACAGGAAGATCAACCGAAAAGAATAAGAGAGAGGAAGAGGAAATCAAGTAACAAAGATATGTCTACTTAACTTTTGACCAAGAAGGCAAAAAAATACATTTGCCAAAAGGTAGCCCATTCAACAAACGTGGGTGTTGAAGCTGAATTTGCAGCTGCAGAAGAATGACATTGATTCTTATCTTTCACCTTGTGCAAACACGAATTCAAAATGGTTCAAAGACCTTAATGCAAAATGTGAAGCAGTACTGGAGGAGATAGCCTTCAGGATACTGCTGAAGCAAGCACTTTTGAACAGAACACCGGTAGCACAGGGGATAGCCCCAAATATCAACTGATGAGACTATATAAAAAGAGCATGTTTCTGTACAGTAAAGGAAACTCAGTGCAGCGAACATCTCAGAGGATTCGAGAAAAATCTTTACCAGTCACATGTCAGACGAGGAGTTAATAGCAGGCATTTACAAAGAACTGTAGAAATGAAACACCTCAGAAATAAGTCATTCATTAAAAAGAAATGGGTAAATAAACTCAACAGACAGTTACCAAAAAAGAATCGAACATGGCCAATAACCATTTGAAAACTGTTCTATGACCGTAGACATCAGGGAAATGCAAATTAAAGCTACTTTGCTATACTACTTCACTTTAGTCAGAAAGGCTATCATCAAATAAATCCGAATAAATGTAGGAACAGATGTGGAGAGAGAGGGACCCCATTCACTGTTGGTGACAGCAGAGCAGTCATTATGGAAGCTGCTTTGAAGATTTCCCAAAAAATTAAAACTAGGCCACCATATGACCCCACTATTTCATGCCTGGCTATATACCCAGACAACTCCATACCATACCGTAAAGGTATTTATATACCCCCGTCGATGGCTGCTTTATTCACTATAGAAAAAAAAAAAAAACTAGAGTTAAACTAGTTGTCCATTACAGCTGAAAACAGATAATAAAATTTTGGTATATATAAAAATAGAATGCTTCTCAACTCTAAAGAAAAATATAAACATAAACTATGCAGGAAGTATGAGAACTTAGAATGCATAATACTAAGCTTTTACAATCTCAAAAGATACATGTTCTCACTCATTTCTGGAATTAAGCCAAACGTGTGTGTGTGTGTTTGTGTGTAAACAAATGCACATGGGGGTAAAGTATAGCATGTATAACAAAAGAGAACAAGAAAGGTTAAATATAAGGACTAAATGTAGGCAATGAAAGTGAGTTACAAAGGAGGACATAAAGACAATTATTTTTCTAGTTTAACTCTGCCATAGACTTTTTCAATTTTGGTAGTGAATAAAAGTGCATACAATATTTGATACTGTAGGTGTAACCTTCAATCTGAAGTCACACAGCTTTTGTTCCAAATATGATGCTAACTGTATAGAAGTTCATCAAGGGGATTGGTATGTAAAATAAAAAAGATACTGTGTTTTCTTTTTTTTTTTTAAAAAAAAAAAGAAAATTAAAAAAAGATAAAAAGAAGTTCATCAAGTCGCACAGTCTTCAGGTCTGGTCAGTTTTGGTGTTTGACTTTTTATTTCATTTGTAATGTTTTTAAGCAATAATCTTTAAAGCAAATGAAAAAGAAAAGCAAACGTGTATTCTTAGTGATGTGCTGATAACAATTAACCATCCCTCCAGAGAAGTAAGCCAAGACTTGTTAAATTCCCTGGATTCTGTAAAGACTCCCACTTTGACCAATTTTAAACTATCCTTATGAAATTTCTGAGTGCAAAATTAGGAAGGCATTCATAGTTACATCCCACTTCATAGTTTCTCTCACCTAGATACAAAAGAAATATGTAAGCTCAAAAAAACACGATATTCAAGTGCACTAATCAGAATGAATGCATTTCAGGATGCCTTTGTGTTTTAATACAACTTGTCTAATTGCAAGTTAATATCATTTAATGTGTAATCATGGACGTGTCTCACAGATAAATTCAATAAGTCATCATGAAAGTTGGTTTGAGCACGGTGCATAGGGCTAACACACGGTTAGTTGAAGCAGGATCAAGGCAGACATGGGGAGGAAACAGCCAGGCCAGCTTTCTTCAGGGAGTTCAGGGCCTGATGCTGTCCACGCCTATTCTAGAAGGCCCATCCTATGTAAATGTACCTATGTAAATGTCTTATAGTCGTGCAGGAGAAGAGAAAACTCAGCTACAGAAATCCACCTTTACTCTTGTTCTCCTTCAAACGGCACTTGACCTCAAGTTAGCTCAGTCATATGCTATCAGTCTATTATCTGTGATCGGTATGCACATTCACTCCATGGTAACCTTGAAAGGCTTTTTAAACCGTTCTTTCATCTTTTCTCATCCCAGACCCACTGATGGACACTCTTGGTCTAGCACCATGTCAAAGATGGAATCTGATAGGAAGATATAAGCACAAAATTCTACCCCAGACCCATGAGCACATATACATACATAGTCATACAGTGCATCTGAAAGTGATGCTATTATTAACTGTATTATAGGTCCTATAATTCTTACCATCTGCAGGATGTGTTTTTCTTATTGCACAGATGGCTTATCTTGAATTAACCATAAATTTCACTTAAAGTCAGAGAACTGATTTCCTATTTTGGGTGGTATGGACTGAATTTTTTTAATTCCATCCCCAGAAGTCATTAAATGCTGGCAAAGACATCTGGTCACTTACCTGGTAAATATAGGACTCCCCGTGAAGTCTACCCTGACACATGGCCGCATACTGCAATCTGCTGAAATAGGGCCTGCAGAGCCTCTGAACTGAGGCCTGAATCCTCCCACCGCCTTTATGTTCCCATTCCCTCCATCCTGCCTACGTAGACAAAAGTGACTTGACTCTCGGGCCTCACAACAGCCCAAACGCCTGCAAGCTTGCTTTACTTATTTCCAAACATAATTATTCCTTTTGTTTCTTTTATATAATTTTTAAAAACAGTTTTCCATCCTCAAGTTTAGCCTAATTTCAGTAGCCGTTTCCCTACCATGTATCCCCAAGACCGACTTGCAAGAAAGAAGCAATTTACTTTCGCTTCTAGTTAAAATTGATGAGCCCAGTTAGACTCATAAAGATCTCATCCCTATATAAAAATCTATTAAAGGCAAGTTTAGATTTTCTGTGTATGTGTTTTACCTTTAGTCCCCCGCAAGATCAAAGAATTGCAAAAGTATCTCAAACAATTTCCCCAATCAGAAGTGTTTTCATATCTACATTAGCTAACAGTTTGCCATCTCAAGAGCTAGCCTCAGATCTCCGTTTTTAGATATGGCCACCAGTTCAGTCTGCTATAGGAACAACTCGGTGGCTTACACACAGCAGAGATTTGTTTCTCAGTGTCCTAGAGGCTGAGAAGTCTACGGCCAACTGCTATCAGGTTTGCAATTTAGGGAGGGCCAACTCCCACTCTGCCCTCACATGCGGAAAGGGGACCAGGGTAGCTCTGGGGGTCGCTTTCACGTGAGCTCTATTGTGGCTTAAACATGCAATGTCTCCCCTCAGATGGCCATGTGGTCTTGGTCCTCAGCTGGCAGTGCTATGGAGACAGCCCTGGATCGTGATACTGCTGACTTCAGAAATGGACTAGTAGGAGATGGGGTTTGCTGTCTGAAGCAGGTCACTTGAAGTGCGCCTTGGAAGGTGTACACTGCTCCAAACCCTAGTCTTACAACTCGGCTTCCTGGCTGCTGTGAGGTGAGCAATTATTCTTCATTCCATGCTTTTGCTGACAGGGTGTTCCATATCACCACAGACTCCTGGCAACGGGGCCAGATGACCAAGGACTATAACCTCAGAAACTGAGAGGCAAAGTAAATCCTCCTTTGAAATGTTCCTCTCTGGTGTCTGTTACAGTGAGGAACAGTTTAATGGGCACAGGACCCATCTCCTAATATCATCTTGATAACAATACTTCACTATGTCAATCTGGGGTAAGGGGTCTAGACTTTCAAACCAGAGCTATAGAGGAACCCAATATACCTAAATCTCCAAAACTCCTAATGCCAGGCCCTAGATACTCCAAACTCTCCACAGTGAGAAAAACTATTGCCTGGTACCAGGACAAGGCCAAATTCACAGCTTTCTATAAAACAATGTGGAGATTTTGGTAAAACATTTTTGTTTCTTATTTATCTCCACTAAAGTTTTAATAGAGGGGAACAAGTTTTTATAAGGCAAAAATCAAAGGGTACTTTCATTTCCAAGGGCTAAAATGGGTAGATACGAAACTGAGTCTCTATGAAGTATCACACAATCAATACAGCTCGACTTTTTCTTCCCTTTATATTGCCAGTCTACAATAGCTATAAATATGCGGGTGCATGAAGTTTCTGGAGTCTGATAATGAACTAGCGTTTTGGATCAGACGCTGAACCGTGTAACCTCATCCCTTCACCACTGTCACCAGCTCAGATAACATTGCAAGCATCAGTTATTAGTTCCTTAATGACATTTAATTATAGTTCTCCTTGAAAGTCTCAAGGCTATTTTTCCTCAATTGAGGTGTGCTCAGTGAAGCCTCTGAAGTGACCAAAGGTAAGCAAGATGCACCAAGCAACCCAAGAGCAACCTGCTCATGTTAAATGGACCATGTTCAGCAACAGAGAACCAAAATTATGTCTGAGAAAAACCCTCACTTGCTAAGAGGTGTTTTATATAAAGAGTCAAGGATACATCTGATATAAGCACATACACACAAAACCGTGGGGCTTCTAATCCTATGTTGGAGTTTACCCAGCAGCAAGAACAAAGAACCCGACCAATGGTACTTTCTAATTTTTTTTCATTTCACTTACAAGCCCCAGTTCCCTCTTTCTCCTCTTCTCCCACACTCCACATTTCCTATCCACCCCTGCCCCCAGTTCGCTCCTTGTTCACTCGTCAGGTGGGGTGAGGCCTCCCTTGGGGTGTCAACTATGTCTGGTATACCAAGTTAAGGCAGGCCACTCTGACTGAACAAGATATCCTACCAATGGAAATGGGTTTCAAAAAGCCCATTGCATGCACCCAGGATAAGTCCTGGTTCCACTGCCAGGGGGCCTCTAAACAGATCAAGCCGCAAAACTGTCACCCACATTCAGAGGGCTTAGTTTGGTCCCTTGCAGGATTTCCAGCTGTCAATTTGGGGTCCCTGAGCTCCTACTAGCTTGGGTCAGCTGTCTCTGTGGTTTTCCCAATCCTGATCTTGACCCCCCCCTTGCTCAGACGATCCCTCCTCCCTCTCTTCAACTAAGCTCCAGAAGCTCAGCCCAGTGCTTGCCTGTGGATCACTTTCAATCAGTTAACTGGATGTAGGTTCTATGATGACAATTAGGGCAGTCACTAATCCGATTACAGGGGAAGGCCAGTTCAGGCACTCTCTCCACTGTTCCTAGGAGTCTTAGCTGGGGTCATCCTTGTGGATTCCCGGGAATTTCCCTAGCACCGATTTTCGCCCTAACCCCATAACGATTCCCTCTATCAAGATATCTCTTTCATTGCTCCCCTTCTCTCTCCCTCCCTCCAGCTCAGCCATCTTGAGCCTGCATGTTCTCATCCCTCAGCCCCTCCCTTCTACTCCTCTTCCCAGTTTACTCAGGAGATCTAGACTATTTCCCTTTCCTGGTGCCTTCCATGTGTGTCCCTCTTAGGGTCCTCCTTGTTACCTAGCTTCTCTGGGGTCGTGGGTTGTAGCCTGGTTATCCTTTGCTTTGCGTCTAATATCTACTTTTGAGTGAGTACATTTCATGTTTGCCCCTCTGGGCCTGGGTTCCTGTTGTAAAAAGCAGCGTCGGGCTGCGTTCCCTCTGGGATCCTGGCTCCCCGGCCAGTTTACACCCGAAATAATTACACAGAAACTGTATTCATCTAAACACTGCCTGGCCCATTATTGTCAGCCTCTTATTGGCTAACTCTTACATATTGACTAACCCATTTCTAATAATCTGTATGCCACCACGAGGTCGTGGCTTACCAGCATGAGTCTAGCCAGCATCCGTCTCGGGAAGGGGAATCACGGCGTCTGCCTGACTCTGTTTTCTTTCTCCCAGCATTCTGTTCAGTCTACTCTACCTTTCTAAATCCTGCCCTATCAAAAAGCCAAGGCAGTTTCTTTATTAACCAATGAAAGTAACACATAGACAGATGACCCACCTACATCAGGTTACCTCACACAGGATTTTTTTTTTCTAGTTCCATCCATTTACCTGCAAATTTCAGATCTGATCAATGGCTGTTAAGGGCGCCCAGAGGATGTTTCTGTGATTTGTATCCATCATCTTCTTGCATCTTACTTTCCTTTCTATGGATCTTTTACTCAAGAATTCTTGTTAACTGCTTCTTTAGGGTCAAGGTAACCACTCACTTTTTCCACTGATGAAGTCATTTCAAGGAAACTACTTTATATAACACCTAACACTTAGTTGGTGCGTATGTGTGTGTACATGCATGTGTGTGTGTGTGTTGCATCTATGAATGGTGGATGCCTGACACATGGAGGGTAGAGCAAGATGTCTGCTGTCTCTGTCTGTTGCTCTCCACCTTGCTGCCTTGTTTAGTAAAGGAACATCACCATTTCAGGCAGGAGGCTGGGCAGGGAACTCCCAGGATCCTCTTGTCTCAGTCTCCCAAAGTTGGGGTTACAGGCACGTGCAGTCATGCCTGACTTTTTGTGTGGGTGTGTGTGGATTCCAACTTATGTCCTCGGGTTTGCATGGCAAGTTCTTTTACTCTGAGCCATCTCCTTCAGCACAGTTAGTGCCCTTTTAAAGGGAAGCTTAGAGCAACACTTTCCTTTTTCATCAAATTATTCATATATAGTTTATATAAAAACGTGTTTTGTGTGTGTGTGTGAGAGAGACAGAGAGAGAGAGAGAGAGAGAGAGAGAGAGAGAGAGAGTAGAAAGGCCCAGTTAGCCTCAAATGCAATCCTCCTGCCTCAGCCTCTTGAGTGTAAGATTTTAGGTATGTGCTGCCATGTCTGCCACTAATGATATTCTTTCTATAATGATATATTTTCTAGAAATCATTTTATTATCAACCCCATGAAAGGGAACATTTGTACTTTTCATCATTAATCTCTACCATCTGAACTGGGGCTGGACCCTGGTACCCCCTCAAGTGCTTGCTCAGGGTCATGTGAATGCACAGACACCGGCCTGATTTCTCATACCCACACTGACCCACAGTATGCGTGTGGCTCACTCCAGGCAGATAATCAGTAGCACTTCTAATCATTTGCATTTATCCATTGCATTTGCCCCCGCTGACTCTACGAAGACAAAAGAAGGCTAATGTAGGCAATAAAATGATTGCGCCTAAAATATTGTGAAAACTTAAAAAGCGCTTCCCTTGATGGGTAGCTGACACTTAATAAATGAGTCATCACATTAAACAAATGTTATACATGCAAATTATCTTTTTTACCAGTTTTTACAAACGTGTTCAAAGTGTTTTTCACTGGATATCTTGTTGAAGGGCAAGGCTTAATTCTCCATGTACAGTGTGGGGGTGACATTGCATCCTATCTCTCCATGTTTGCTGGAAAGATCAACGAAATCAAGTATGCAGTCCCTGGGCCAGAGCCGGGATCATAATCAGGGCTTCCCATGAAAACAGCTGCTAGTTTGCCAGTCTCTCATTCCCTGCCACTCACGCCCACACCTCTCTGACACGGAGCGTTCCACTCTTGTGGTAGATAATGCTGTCCCAGGGGCCGCAGAAGGGCTCCCCCGTATCTCTAGTTAGAGATAAGGGCAGCAGATGGCCCGCGGCAGAGCAGAAAGATAATGGTCTCAAATCAGGAGAGAAAGGTTTCTTGTTTCTGGCACCCGTATCCAGACGATCGCAGGTACCTCGAAACTCTGCCGTTTCTAATGGAATCTCTAAGAGGCTGTTTTCTTCACTCGTATGAAAGAATCGGAAGGCATAATTAGCCGGGGGATTCGGGAACGTCATAGTGACACAGCTCACTCCTGCTTGCACTGAGCTGGCACCTGCCAGACCCATCGCCCAGACCCGATGTCAACAGCACCTGTCGGAGACGCTGCAGTATGTACCTGCCCACCTAGACAACTCAGTTGACGGACTATAAAGTCAAACAGCCCAGAGGAGTAAAATGTAGATGCTTTGAAATCTGCCTCTGTGACCAGCAGGGACTTCACAAGGGGAAGGGCGACTTGTCCTTTTCCAGAGCCACATAAACATTCAGGCAGAGACACGGGAGAGGGACGATAATTGC